>NC_035439.2:105350152-105667652 GCF_002127325.2 Helianthus annuus | reverse complement strand
TCGTAAAATGCAATGACTAAATCAAAAACCCAGATCGTGAAAATGAAATTAAAGAATTTCTTACATGAATCGAAGTCGATTTCTTCATCAATTGACGAAATTTGAATGATAGAAACACTTATCAGCGATTGAATCGAACGGATCAAGTGATTATCTTCAAAATCACGGGAAAAACGAGATTTTGAATGAAATTAAACTGGCTTTTCTTCAAAAAAAAAAAAGCTGAAGAACACGTTGATCGGGTGTTTGAATCATTGATTGATGACAAAAATCGCACTATAATGTAGTGATTATTGAGATAGTAAGTGAAGAAAAAGGTTGGAGATGGTTGGTTTTGAAAATGGTGGGTTTTGAAGTAACTGGGGAGAAGAAGGAAGAAGAAAGGATGAGATTGACTAAAATACTCTTTCTCTTTATTTTAAAATTTGCCACATGTCATAATCATATTGCTTCCTATCCTTCCTAGCCAAAATAAACTTCTTATTTGATCTTTTCCCTATAAACAAATATATTTGTTTTTTTTTCAAAGAAAAATGATCATTAATCTATTATTGCAACAGGACAAACAATATACATATTATTATTACACTAGATTTTAACCGTGATGCGGTGGCAACGTCACGTTATAACTTCGTTACATGTGATACGATAATGACATTAATGTGTGGTGTCCACGCGTGACGTGACACGTTTATTACTTTGTTACGCACATTACGTAGTGACATTAACATGGTTAGACATAGATAAAACGAGTATAATATCCCGTATGTTATGGTGTAAAGTCGCAAAAGTAATTTAAAAAAAATAAAATTTTTGGAGAAGATAAGGTGTTAAGTTATTATTAAGTAGAAATAAATTAAAGGTAAAAGTTGTTAAATAAGAAAAGTTAAGGGTCGAATATGTAAAGTGTATAAATTTATGAGTAAAAGAAGAAAATTTGAGACCATGGTCTGTAAGATATATATAATGTATGAACCAAGGTTTATTTTAATCTACTATTTATGCCCTGTAAAAATCACGTATTGTTTTTGTCTATAGAAGAGATATTGGATGTAAGGAATGCAACGCCTTGAATACAGTTAAGGCGTTTTGGAGGCACTGTCGGTTGATTGTATAAGAACTTTATAGTTAAGTGTAGTTGAATGTGAGTACTTAGGTGATGAGTGACCTTATAAGAAGTCACAATTTGAGCAACCAAAAACAAAACATGTGAGCTCACTGTGAGATAGAAAGGATAATACTTGTTGATATGAGGAATCGGATGTTAAAATGTAATCAAGTTTATTCTTTTGTCGTTCAAAATGGTATGACAAACTTACCGAGGTCGATCATTTCCCGGATGTTTTGGACACCTTAGCATTCTCACACCCAGGATTGGAATGATGTGGCATATATCATAGAGAACAAGTTCATATAGTTGATTGTAAAGCTTTAGGTAAATTACACATCGTTCCATCCACATGAGAAATGTTGAGACATGTTACTTCTCAAATATCGTCAAAGGTTTTTGATGCATTAGTTATGGATGAGAGGGAAGTTAGCATTTAAATGTAATTAAGTGTGAATATTTACATAAGCAATGACTTTTTGACAAATTCCACTCCATTAACAAAAGAAAATTCATTAGTTTATTATATTTAAAGAAAACAACATTGGTTAATATGGAAAATTGGACGTTACATATACGATATAACAGATAACATGTGCCTTTTACTTGATGACATATCATATACGTCGCATTGAGGTGGCGTTCACATAACATTTAATAAAAGAATTTGTTCCAATAAATTATTCATTTTATTTTTAGATAGATCTTTATATAGAGTTTAGCATTGTATTTATATAGAGTTTAGCATTGTATCAAAATTTGTTACTTTTATACAAAGATATACCATTGGTCCATTTTATACTGTATATACAAACTTTATTAGAAAATTTATATGAACTTTGGTTGTAAATTTTAGTTATAAGAATGCAAAATGTTCTTCATGTGTATTTCGATGTTCCTCACATGTGTTTAGACGTCCCTGAAATGTTGTTGCCTTGTTGGATAACCACCAACCAACACCACGAGAATCAACATTTTGCCTAATCCTGACATAAATTAATAACCAGAAAAACACAACTACACGAAACCTTTCGTTGCGTATTATTTTTATTTATCCACATTTTGTCATATTTTCGTTTACATTATTAGAATCTTAAACAGTTTTTTAATAATTTTATGTTTCAACTCTTTTATCTGATTATCTCATAAATAATAATAGAGAATTATCATAAATACACACACTAGAGGTGTGTTCACACGATGCGACGGAGAAGACATACCGGTAATCACATAACATGTTATTTGTTAATAAAAAAACCTACAACAATACCATACCCAAATTACAAAGAATAGAATGCTCAATTTTATAGTGTAATTTTTTTTCTAAAAAGTGTTAACGCATGAAAAAGTTATCGTGGTTTAAAAATTGTGAGAAAGTTGGTTTAGAACTCAACAATATGTTTTAAACAATGTTGGAGAATTTGCTAGTCGGTAGTCGGCTGGTGAGGTAGGGACTAGCGACTACTCGTGATTAATCGGATCGTGTTTTTTATATGTAATTTTCAGTTTTATGTATACATATACATATTTTTATAGGTAAATATTTTAAATAGCTAGGTTTTAACTCTTACTCAACTCATGTATACAATTAATTGTTGGAATTCACATGGTTTAGTTTGAAACTGCGCGGAATTTAGAAGTTTTGCCGAAATCTGGTCGGAATTGCCGATTTTTGGCTGGCTGACTAGATCCGGCTAGCACCGACTAGGTCCGATTAAGCCCGACTAGCGATTAATGGATTGATTAACAAAAATTACTCAGTTACTGGCCGACTAACGATTAATCGCTGCCTCGTCACGATTTTTACAACACTGGTTTTAAATGATCGTATCATATTTTTAAAAGTTGTAATTACTTAAACTTTTAAAATTATGTTAAATTATTGTTTTGTCCTCTTTATATCTAAGGATATAAAAGCATGGGTACCATACATGTAAGTTTTTCTAACGACAAATAGATGAAAAACAAAACAATCAGCACAATGCTGGCCAAACGAGTTACAGACATTGCACCAGATATCTCCCTAAGACATCTACACTTAAATTTTAAGATATCAAATCCAATTGAGACTTTGTTCGGTTCTCCAAAACGATTTCACCACTTCTAAGAGCCTAAAATAATTTAATATTGATAGTGATTTAAGAATGTTTTTATACAAAATAGATATATGGCCAAAGGCCTTCTAGACCAGCGGCACTCTGTGTGTCTCTCGAAGGGGGAGACCCAGGTTCAAATCTTGTGCCAGCGAATTTCTCATGGAAATCAAATCAAGGGGTTTTACGATCCAGTTGGTTTTCTCCTGGAACAGTTTGGCGACATCCTCGAGCATCAAATTATTAATGAAGGTTGTATTTCCGTATGAGATATGGATATATACCAAGGCTATGGAGACATGTCACTAAGCCCAAATACGCCACCGTTCAAAAACATGTCCAATGTCCTTATGAAACAAGTGCAACATATTGTTTATCATTTGGCTAGACTCAAACCCAAATCCTTTATGTAATGTACACTCTTTATGAACTTGATACTCTCACCCTCTTTTCCTATCAACAAATATGAATGCTGCAAGAATCAAGATGGGAAAAAAGGTGGAAAATAAGATCTTTTATCGTCCACATTTATAACATTAGCTAGTCCAATAATTATAAAAGTCCAATACATGTATGAAAAGAAGACAACAATTATTGACATAAATGAAAGTTATAATACTTTATGGTAGTTTTTCTCATTGCCCACTCAATATAGTTTTGTTTTTACCCCTAGAAACTCTTGTTCTTGCATTTGCATATAAGAAAAGAGACGAACATACCCAACTTAGGCATGTCAAACAATTTATTGCATTGGTTCTCAAATACATTAATCATCACCATGAGTTAAAATAGGTATATTACCTTTTTGAGATTGTTTTTTTATCACAAATTTTGTTTCTTGTGGCTAGGAAATTTGTCGTTGCGACTAGGACACAATATAGAAAGAGATTAAGAACTACTCAAGCTGACAGTAATCTTTAATGTTCTCAAAAAAAATACTATAATCAGGATTTTGTCATGTGACTGTATACAGTAAATCGTCAAAAACTAGCTAGCTCAAAATTGAGAGGTTCAAATGTGTACCAAATCGAACCGCTGCTATGTGTGATTTACGATTTGATAAATTGCTCTTGTTATAAAAACATTGGTGTAAAGACTTCTCAACAAGGCAAATAAAGTATAACTACATTACTATTATTGATAATGTAACAATAATGTAAATTTATTGAATTATCGTACTTTCAAGATTGTTTGACCAAGGTCAAGTGTAATTCTCCTAAAAGGTTTGCCCAAAATTACTTATTTATATTAATTCATTGATTATAAATTGGTACAAAAATAGCATTATCAGCATATTAAGAAAAGAAAGGTTATAAAGTTACAATGTTGATAATGTTTTTTATATAAAGTTTTCAACCATAACGATTCAATAATAATTGACGTTTTTGTCTGTTTCTTTATGAAAAGAAAGGTTATGAAGAAAAGGGAATCCCCAAATGCATTGGAGATCAGTGTTAAATTAGAGATGCAAATTCAATTCTCAAACTCCACCAACCAAAATGCTTTTCAATTCTTGGTCAAACATAGTATTTGAATTTGTTCCAAAACAATACTTTTTTTAACTGAATAACAAAAATAATAACAATATAAAAATAATCGTACGTTAATTATTTCTTTTTTAACTGTTGTATTTATTTTTTTTCTAATCCTTGATTAATTCTTAAACTCTTAATAAAAGAAAGGAATATATGATTTTAATAATCTTAACTATGCGTCGTTGGCCGTCAACAGTTTCAACTTAAAAAATAACCACTGACAGTCCAAACTATTAACATATTAGCCTCCAATGGAAATTGACTAACAGAACCCTAATACCGTTAGTGTTCAGTTGCTAGAAAAACGTTTTTGGCCAGAAAATGTTCCTAAAGGTCTGATCTAAGGTTACAAAGAGGTTTAGGAAGAAAATATTGAGTTTTCCGACCAAAAAATTGAGTTTGCCGGTCAAAAGGGAGTTTTCCGGCCAAAAAACGTTTTTTCCTGTGACCGGAGACTAACGACGTTAGGGTTATGTTAGTCAGGGTCCATTGGAGGCCAATATGTTAATAGTTGAGACTGTAGTTGTTATTTTTTAAGTTGAGATTATTGGCGGCCAACGACGATTACTAAAACATCATATATGTGGGTTTGATGTTGTTTTTTGGATGATAAGGCTCTTGTTATCGAATGATAAACATTATTGTGTTTTATGTTGATTATCATGTTGTGTTTTATATTCATAGTTCTACGATAGTGTATTTGAAGTTTTTATGGACTATTAGGGTTTGAATATTGTGTTTTAATAATCTTCATTATATTATTTGTGGGTTTTAGATGTGTTTTATGGCTGAAATTATTGTATTTTATGACTTTTTACATGTTTTAGAAAATTTGGACTTTGTAGCCGAATTCACCCTATAAAATAATACACCGGCCCATAAATTACATAAATCTGAGAAAAATGCAAATCATAATTGATCTTACATAAATCTTTAATTGCCAGAAAAAGTGAGTAAATTTAAATACATTTTATAACAAGTTGATATTTTTGTTTAAAAACTAAAAAAAGAAAATAGTATTTTGTGAAAGAGATGTAATACCTAATAAAATCTCCATCATTCAAACACCAAAAGAGGACCCACAACATTCCGAAAAGCCCTTCACCGTCCTTTAGTCACCCCTGGCCCCTTTATATAATAAGAAGCATATTTTCTTTAACAAACTACACACCATTCTTTCTCCCTCCCTTTCCTCCACCACCCCTCCTTAATATTCCCTTATTTCACACACAAGAAACACGTTATTAAACACACACTAAACTAGAACACAAACCTACCATCACCGATGACAACTAGAACAAGCCTATGCTTATGCACGTTGATGTTCATGCTCATGGTGGCCTCTACCGTTTCAAGAAACATTCCACCACCAGCACCAGCTCTAGGCACAACCACGACTTCTAAGGTGGCAAGGATAACACGAGTGCTCTTAAAAAGAGTAACTTCATATCATCTCGTTGCGAGAAAAGTTCCAGAGTACAACACAGCTTCTTCTGGTCCTAGTGACAGAGGGCCGGGTCATAAGTAAACATATTATGTTACACTTTTCGAAGTGGGTCATATTCGCTTGATGGGGATTAACCTATTTATAGTACAAAGGTGATGAGTACGTATCGTTTAGTGCAAAGGAAACAAGAGTTTCATTCATTTGATGCAATTCATGTGCCTTATAGAGAGAAACAAAACATGTTTGATTCTACGCCATAGGTTTTCGTCGTTGTTCATAGTACATATGTTATTGTTGCATAAATAGTTTACAATCTGGTTGATGTTTCAATTGTTATAAAAATTCACATTCATTTGTAATATTTTCTTTTTTTTACTTGTCAACTTTCGTTTTATGTATCTTGTAGTCTATCTAGACGTGTAATACTGTAATTGATACCGTTAACTTATAATAATTGGGAGCTGCTCTTGGCTTTATAATTATGATATCAAAGCTATATGGTGTTAATTTATTACAGTAATATTTAATCATAATTAGTATAAATTACTCTAACGGAATTTTCAACGAAGTGAAACCCATTTCCTAAGTTCCAGGATAGCAAATATAAGAATTCTAGATTAATATAATAAGTGAAGCACCAAACTTGGAAACAATTATTTAACTAACTTTAAACTTAGAAAACAATTAAATAATTTGGAGGGTTGAGTTATACTATAAAGGATTTAAAAATAAGAATAGAAATCAAATTTTGGACACGTGTTATTCATTGAAGGAATTCTTAAATTTATATTTATCTTATATTAACTAAATAAATAAATAATAAATTAATATTAAATCTTATCATATTTTAATAAAATATTATTCTCAAATATAAATTGTTAATTTAATATATTTTTAAAACGAATATCTCTCTTTCCTACTTATCTTATACTAAATATATAAATAATAAATTAATATTAAATGTTATCCTAATTTATTAAAAATATAACTTTTTTATTATTTGATATACAAAATTATATTTATTCAATAAGTCTAAGATGCGGGGTTTTGAAAAATATAACTTTTTTATTATTTACTATACAAAGTTACATTTATATAACCCGTGTAATACACGAAGTTTTTAAAGATATAACTTTTTATCATTTGCTATGTAAAATTAGATTTATTCAACAAGTATAATACAAGAGGTTTTTAAAGATATAATGTCTTTATAATTTGGTAGATTTTTTGACCTAACTATACACGGGTTTTTTAAAGACACGACGTTTTTAGTATTTAATATACAAAATTACATTTATTTAATATGTGTAATACACATGGTTTTTAAAGATATAACTCTTTTTTAGACCTATTCAACACGTGTAACATACGGGGTTTATAAGGATGTAATTTTTTTTATTATTTGGTAGATTTATTCAACCCGATTATACACGGCTTTTTTAAAGATACGACGTTTTTAGTATTTAGTATACAAAATTACATTTATTTAATTGTGTAATACATATGGTTTTTAAAGATATTTAAAGATACGACGTTTTTAGTATTTAGTATATAAAATTACATTTATTTAATTGTGTAACACACATGGTTTTTAAAGATATAACTTTTTTCTATTATTTGATATATAAAATTACATTTATTTAACCGTACAATATACGGGGTTCATAAAAGTATAACTTTTTATTATTTAATATATAAAATTACATTTATTCAACCTGTGTAATACACGTGGTTTTAACCTAGTTAATATAATAAGTGAAGCACCAAACTTGGAAATAATTATTTAACTAACTTTAAACTTAGAAAATAATTAAATAATTTGGAGGGTTGAGTTATAGTATAAAGGATTTAAAAATAATAATTGTAAGTCTACACGGTATGGTGATGATCCTCCCTTAAAGGATGGTCTGCCACGTAAGCGCCATGTAGGATGGACATGAGGATGGAGTAAAGAGGATGGAGGTATGGAAATGGGAGGATGGACCTAAAATGTGTATGTATATATTGTATGTATAGGTGTGTGTGAGAGGGAGAGGAGTAAACATTTGGTCTTCTTGTGAGCGTCCCCAACGTCCAGAACTCGACGCCAAGGACGAAGCCGCAGGGGGCGGGATGGTGTTGGACCGACGCCGAACCGAGGACGGAGGGGGACGACCCCCCATACCGTCTAGCCTAAGAAGCCACTATAGAGTGATACGGCATTAGCCGCTTGGAGCGGGCATTATATAAATGGGCAAATGCTTTCATAAATATAAGAGTTCGATTAATCCGTATTACTTGAATAACATTAAACACTGGGAGTAATGGTACCATGTCCGGGCGTCCTGACTCATCAAATAGGAATGACCATATAAAATACGCGCAGGGTAGTAGGCATACTCCCAGAAGACGTGTATTAAAGGTGGTGTGTACTATCATCACATACCGGCATAGATTTCTGGTACCCAGCTGTATTGACAAGCATGTAAAACTAGTGACAAGAAATCTGTCCCAAAAGAATACTAAATGAATAACCTACGGGTTATCATGATATGTATAAAATGATTTATGAAAATGATTTTTAAACGAGTCGGCTAATTGTATTTACCAGCAAAAGCTGACGTATTTTCAGAAGATTAAACCGTAGGTAATGAGCCCTGAATAAAGGGTGGAATGGCTTGGTCAAAAAAGAAAGTTTAGGAATTTGCAACTCCTTTGCTTAAAGGCCTATGATGTCCTTAAGTTTGCTTTTGTTTCGGATCCTTCTTGTGGGACATTGTATCAAACACTTATAAGTTTTATTTAAATAAATTTGAACATTTACATTATTACTTTATCATTCTATCTTCCACTGTGTATTTGTGAAACTATTATCAATCGTCATACATAAACCCACCGACCGGGTCCACCGGAAATCGGGGTGTGAGTGTAAAATATGATTTCCAGTTTGCAGATATGTTTACCAAAGGGCTATTTCCTAAGAGTCATGCAGAAATGTGTAAGTTTTGGGTCTGGTAAACATGTTTGCACATTTAAACTGAGGGGGCGGTGTTAAAATAAGAAAGGATATTTGTTATGATCCTTTCGGTTTAAATGTTTTTTTATGTTTATAAGTTTCTTATTCTTTTATGTTTTGTGAGGTCTTCAACTTGTGGGCCGGATTGGAGCTTTATTGGACTTGGACTAGCACTCATGGCCTTTAGCGTTGGTGGATAATTGGGCTTGGAGCATTGCGGTCTAATGTGGGCTTGGAGCTTTGGCCAACTGGCCAGCTATATAAGATTTGGTCAGGGACACTGTGCAAATTATCACAATTCTCTCTCATTCACATAACACACTCAGTTTCACATTGTAACTCGCAAGATGTAGAGGTAATAATGATGAGCGAATAAATCTGAGCATTAAGCCCAATGTTTATAGCATTTAGTACAACCAAATGGGCTTACTAACCAATTAAATGCAAGCTGTTGTCCAAAGTGGCCCATTAGTATCTCCGATCAAAAATTGATTATTTTGCAACTGTCTTGACTAATCAACAGTGCAGAACTAAAAAAAAAGGGATCCAGCAATATGCTTTGATACCATTATTCCATAAAGATTTAAAGATGAAAGGATTAAAGTAAAGACCTATTGAGAAAAACTAGTATTAAGCACCTCTCGTGTTACGTTGGGGCCACCAACACTGAACTTGCGGCGTGTTAATGCAAATAACTTAGACCGAAACGTAAAATATAAAAAGAAATCAAGAATAAGTAAGTTGATTTAGGACCCGCGCGTTGCGACGGACATGTTAAATGGGAAAAAATAGACGATGTAAAAACGTTGAACCAAACATACGTTGCACCATGTTAACTCGTAAAATTTAGAACGGAACGTAAAACGAAAAACTTGCGTATGATGAAAAGTATTGGGAATCAAAGTTAAGAGTACAATAGTTATGAGGTTAAATTGCAAAAGATGAAAGTTTTGGTGTTATAAGTAAAAAACAAATAGTTTTAAGTTAAAAGTGAAAAGTCAATTTTTTTTAAAACCTCCCAAAGCATATGGTACACACACCTCTATGCACACAAATATTTTAAATTAAGAGTATATGTAAATAAGTAGCCTAGATTTTGTAAATATAGGCTGAGTATATGATCACTAACTACTTAAACACTTAACAGAATAATAGTGCTAGTTAGAAAAACAACTGTAAATAAAGAAAAAGTCAATATACAAATAAAGTCAACTCAATGTCTCTAATAGACTTAATTACCTTAACTAAAGAAATCTTATAAAACATAAAATTTAGCTACTTCGTTGCGCCATTGCGGACTTCGGGCCTAGCATGTGGGCAACCAAATCACAGAAGCCCAGCAACTAGAAAACGGAAAATGCGAGTCCGGTTTAACACGTCATATGCGTATAGGCCTAATGCGATAATCGATCAATTGGTCTAAGGCCTTATTAAGTAATATACCTTCTCGTGCATACAAAAGAAATTACTACGCTAATAATAAAATAATAGATAATAACCACTCTTTCATCTTCTTTTATTTTCTCTGCAACTTCAAATTAACCTCCATACCAATTAGTTCGCAAACAAAAAATCTCAGATTGTGTTTCTAATCTTCACTCTTTAGTCTTTAATGTGGAGCACTAGGGGTATACTAATACTTGCTCAGGGTATCCGATGCATAAATCAAAAAAATAAAAATAAAACTAAAAATAAAAATAAATTTGCACTTCGTCAAAAAAATTGAGCGGTATTCCGAACAACCCCTGACCAAACCATAGATCCGCCCCTGATTCATGTAATATCATTTACAAATAAAAGAATAATCTATCCTATCAACTAGTACTGGTATGCCTAAAGACCTAAACATAAATTATAATATTGTAATAATAAAACCAATATGTTTCACATCTTAAGTTTATATATTGATGAAATAACCTCATATATAATATTGATCCAATCATTTTCAGAAATATATAAATTGAAATTATATAAGACAAAGTCAATATTAAAATAATATTTCACATTATATTTGTGTATATAAACAAGTGTTGGATGTAGGATGGTACGTAAGAACAATAAATCTGTTTGTACAAATAATTAAACAATCTTAAACAAATATGGAAATAAATACTTAAAAATGTATCCAAATTTTAATTTTAACTCAAGAATAAGGTGTATATTTAAATAGTTTGATGTTTCATTACAGTATAGTAATACAATAAATTAAAGGCATGTTTGTCAATTTTATCCAAAAACAACTTTTTTTACCATATTGTCCTTCATTTTTTAGAGTTTTTGTCATTTTTCATCCAAACATTTAATTCGTTTTGTTTTTTCTATCAGACATTTTGACGAAAATGGCAAAAACCCCAAAACTCATGGATGATTTTGGCAAAAAAAGTTAGACGTTTGTATGAAAATGACAAAAAATCTCAAAAATAAAGGGCAATATGGTAAAAAAAAAATTGTTTTGTAGGAAACTATCAAACATGTCCAAACCTCAGGAACAATTTTGGCAATTTACTCAAATTAAAAGGTGACATTCATAATCACTGATTTGATTGATTGGTAATTGATATACTTATTTATAAAAAAACAATAAACTAATATCTTATAAAACTTGGATAAAATAACTTAACAAAAACCATCAAATACGTTATCATAAAAAAAACAATTAATCAACCACCAACATTTCTTTCCAACATCACCAATTTGCTTAAGATACATGCAAAATCTTCTTCTTTAACAAATTAATGCAGCTCAATAGTTAATGGTTCTCTAAATGACGCCTTGTCGTAAATTAAGCTCGGTTAAAGCTAGTAGATAAAAAACACCCGTGACAAAATGTAGATCAAAACACACGTGACGGTATATTCGCAAATCACCAAAAAGTTCCATCGCAAATTAAACTCAAGTAAAACCGTGACATATCCAAATTTATTACAATTACTAAACAAAATATTACCAAAAAATCAGATAAAATATAATTATCATAAAACTAAAAAAAGTATAGAAACTAAAATATACAAATTGGTTAACGTATTTAATAAAAGCCTAGGAAAAAGTATGAGTACAAAGTTCATAATTATATAATTTCCTATTTGATTTTGTAAAAATATAAAAAAATATCTGGGTTTCATGTGTCTGAAGTGTAAAAAGAAATTTTTTAGTGACCAAAACAAAAGGACATAAAATTATTCTAGCTAATGTGATGTTATTTAATATAGGCAAATTGGATTTAAATAATCCCAACTCACTGTTATTGGCTAATAATAATCCCAACTCATTTAATCACCAATAATAATCCGAACTATTCACTTTTGTTTGTAAAATACTCCCAGTTAAAAAAAACACTAACTAGGTTAAAAAAATTGCTGATGTGGCTTGCCACGTCACTTGCCATGTCATCAAAATATGCCACGTAGACTGCCACATCAGCTGCCACGTCATCAAAATATGCCACATAGACTGCCACATCAGCTGCCACGTCATCAAAATATGCCACGTGGCAAGCCACATCAGCAATTTTTTAACCTAGTTAGTGTTTTTTTAACTGGGAGTATTTTACAAACAAAAGTGAGTAGTTCGGATTATTATTGGTGATTAAATGAGTTGGGATTATTATTGACCAATAACAATGAGTTGGGATTATTTAAATCCAATTTGCCTTTAATATATTACTAGGAATTTTTCACTGTGTGTTGCGTCGGGGAATCCGTGTACAAACCAAATGAGTAAAGACCAGTATAAAGCTACAAAATATAAATTTGTAAAACAACCAAACACTAAATAAAATGTAAGAAATAGAAGAAAACCATACGGATGTAGATAAAATATCCCGCGCATTGCAACGGTACGTCACGTCGTATATTAAACTCGAGGAAAACCATGCGACTGTATATAAAAAACACTTGTGTCGAAATGTAGATAAAAACACGTGTGACAATATATTCACAAATAACGAAAAGTTACGTCCTAAATTAAACTCGAGTAAAACAATTACATATCCAAATTTATTACAATTAATAAATAAATTTAATAAAAAAATAAGATAAAACTATAATTAGTCTAAAAATCATAACAAAAAATATATGGAAAATATAACACACAACTTGTTTAACGTATTTAGTACATAGAATAATAAGTGTTTAAGTATAAAATTATGAATTATTAATATTTTCTATTTGATTTATAATAGTAAAATAAAATACACTTAGGTTTCATGTGGCTAAAGTTTAAAAGGAAGAAATTTTGATGATCAAAATAAAAAACTTTATTATAGTTAGCATGATTTAGTTTAATATATATTATAATATAATAATTCTTTCAAATGTTTTGCTATCACAATATCGTTAGTGTTGTCATTCTAGCCAAGCAATGTCGGTACTGGTATTGGTTCTACAGAAATCGTTACCAATATTCATTATTTATTGTTTTTATCGATGTAAAATAAGTATCCATATAATTTTTTTGGGGAATCATGACCTTTTCGTCTTAGATACTTTATGTCAATCAATACCAACCGAGTTTCCGCAGCACAGCGCGGGCCATTTTACTAGTTATATACACATCACTTCTTTCGTCATCTAATCCCTAGTACAAAAATTAGATCATGTAGAATGCTTGAACTCGTTTCCATCTAGTCTGGATTCTTCTTTAAAACTAATTTTATGGAGTCTGAACATAAAAAAGAAGAAGATAAAATAATATGGATAAAATAAACAGGCGATAATAGCTGATTAAATAGTCCATTCGACACAAGAACAAACATAAGGATAAATAATAGGTAATTAAATAAGAAAATGTTTCAACATGGATATGACAACACCAAAGATGGCCACGTGAACAGAAATTTACAATAATCATATATATTAATTAACTAGCTAATTAGTACTAATTAAGCTTTGTTTATTGTTAATTACAATTTTTTCAGTCACTTCATGTCCATTATCTACTTTATTTTTTGGTTAAAGTTACATTTCTCTTTTCCTTCCTTTTAATTTCTAACGCCAAACTAAAATGTGGTTATAGGTTCAACTTTAACCCATAATCAAACTTAAGTAAACCATACCCACCAATAACGAAACTGAATAAACCATACCCACTGGTACGTGTAAGTGTGTTTTGTTGTTATACCAACACATTTTATTGTATTTGATCAATTATATATAATAACAGTTAAATGTCATTTTAGTTCCTGTGGTTTGGACCATTTTACCAGTTTAGTTCAAATGTTTCATTTTTAACATGTGGGTCCAAAAAGGCTTCACAGTTGCCATTTTAGTCCACTGGGTTAACTTCATCCATTTTTTCTGTTAACGAGAAGGCCAATTCGGTAATTTTGTATGTAATTCTGTTAACTAAAAGGGCAATTCAGCCATATAAAATGACCGAACTGGTCTTCTCGTTAACAGAAAAAATGGGTGGAGTGAACCCAGTGGACTAAAATGGCTACGGTGAAACCTTTTTGGACCCACAGGTTAAAAATGAAACCTTTGGACTAAACTGGCAAAATGACCAAAACCACAAGGACTAAAATGGCATTTAACTCTAATAACAAATGATGAAAGGTGTTAGGAACAGTTCTCAGGGGTACTTTCGTAATTTTACCGTTCAAATAACTGTGCCACTCACCCATTTTGTCCCCTGCTTTCGGACTTCAGAGAGAGTGAAACCGCTAGAGAGACACACGACGCTGACGGGAGCGGGTGCCAGGCATGGCCTCCGGCCGGCCACTTTATCTTGAGGACTCCGGTGGTCTTGCTTGTGTGCGTCGGAGTGTCGATCGGAGAGAGAGAGAGATAACGATAGGAGTGGGTGTTGGCCGGTGACCGGTGATGCTGCTTGTGGATCCTGGCGTAGGTAATGGTGGTGCGTTTGAGGATTTCACAGCGACTGATGATGGTGGTGTGGTTTCACGGCGGAGAAGATGAGTGGAATCGGTTGCTTGGGCGGGCAGGCATGGTAAAAGAGGGGCTGTTGGTGGGTAGGGGCAGCGACAATCGTCAGTTTTGATGTCGTAGGATTGTCGTGGTGTAGTCAACCCTATCATTCCTCCTGTTTATTTTCACTTCAGTCTCCGTCGTTTTCACCAGGTACATATTACGTTTTCTTCTTACAGTTTACCAAACTTATCTTCGTTGATGTTGATTATATTTTGTTTTGAAATTACTTTTCGATCTTATACACTTATGGGAAAGTAATTTAGGACTCAATTTTGCTCCAGATTTTATGATTTTTATAAGTTAGGTTTGTTATTTTGGTAATATTAACATGGAGATACCAAGCCTTAAATTAGTCACTATCTTGAGAAACTCTTAAGCATTGCATATTCAGAGGTTCAATCTGGGTTTAGAGCAACTATGTTATTTGTCAGCTACAAAAATATGACTTTTGAAGTCAAAGAGACTCTTTTGAAAAATCTTATAGAGGAAGATTCCCACACTAGATATAAGTTAAGAAGATTTTCGTTTTACTTAATTCATTAGTGGTTAGAAGGTTTTGATACCTAACAAAAGAGTAAAATCATGGTAGTGGGTTAAATTAATCAAATTTAGAGAAAAAAAGGTCAACTGATTATTGACTTTAATGTGATTTGTCTACATGTTCCTTTGTTTCCATGTTTTTGATTCCTAGATATGTTTGCCAAAACACAGTATGATGATGATTTTTTATTCTATAGGTCCAAAATTTGGTTTAGGTCCAAAATTTGGTTGAATACTGTTGATCCTGTTAAGTTGGCCCATGGATTGCAGCTTCAGTTTAATTTTTCACCAAACTGGATGATATGATATAGTTTTGTTTCGTGGAAAGAACCAAACATGAATTGAATGAAGTGACAGAATAATCTTCGTTTATCTATTTTTTGTATATAGCGATATACTAGGTTGTAGGATAGGGATATGGTAAAAAGTGTCTAAAATGTAAGAAGGGTAAGGAGTGTTTTAAACCATTGGATATTTGATCTAATGGTTGAGATCAATAGGGTATAAAAATGTAATTTGTGTTTTAATTAGAGGGACCTTATGTAAAATTGAAGGGCAATAGTGTCTTTTTCAATGTTTGAAATATGGTAACCATATCATACACGACCAAAAAACTCCTACATTTACTCCTTTTTCCTTAAATATCGGAATTAATGATTCACCTTAATTGTAGGAGGTCTTTGGTTGCATATTCGTCATACATTATCATAACGAGAACTGTAATCAGATTCATGGCATGGTGTTTTAAAACAACTGGATAAATTGACTATGATTCAAGTCATGGTGTTTTATCTGGAGACATTGTTCATGGCGTGGTGTTTTAAACATCTATGATTCAAGTCATGGTGTTTTATCTGGAAACATTGTTCATGGCGTGGTGTTTTAAACATCTATGATTCAAGGCATGGTGTTTTGTCAATACAAAACATTCCCAGATTTTAAAACACCATGACTATGATTCAAGTCATGGTGTTTTATTTGGAGACATTGTTCATTGCGTGGTGTTTTAAACATCTATGATTCAAGTCATGGTGTTTTATCAATACAAAACATTCCCAAATTTTAAAACACCATGACTATGATTTAAGTCATGGTGTTTTATCTGGAATCCAAAAAACATTGTATTGTGATTACATCCATGGTGTATTAACATCTGGAGAATCAATATAAAACATTCCCAGAATTTAAAACACCATGAGTATGATTCAAGTCATGGTGTTTTCTCTGTATACATTGTTCATGGCGTGGTGTTTTAAAACATCTAGAGACATTGACTATGATTCAAGTCATGGTGTTTTATCTGGAATCCAAAAAACATTGTATTGCAATTTAAAGATGATGAAAAGAAGATATGAACAATATACGATTAAAAGATGTTGCGATTAAGATGATGAAGAAATGATATGTAGGTGAAAATGGAATTGGATCTTGCAAAAAAATAGGACGACAGTTTTTTTTTCAGTTATCTTGAAACTCAATTAATTGATAAGAAAGGTAAATTACTAATATACCCTTTTGAATTAATTAAGATAGAGGACACTTGTCATCACCAAATTATTTCTCACACTTCTTACAAAAGTATGACTTTGTACATGATCCTTTACCCTAGGTTGTATAGATAAAACACAGACAAGCTTTGGGTGAATTCGACCTATTTCACCAGTTTGACCCATGAGTCCCATTTTTTAGTTAAAAACGTATTTTAATATTTATTCATCTAACATTCATTCTTCTAAATGGAAGATCCAAGTATATGGATCCTTGATCACAACTATCATGATGCCATGTTCACTATCCATGGTAATTCTTAAATTTAACATATATAGAAGTGATAAGTACCTTTTGTTAATAGATGTGTACAATAATTATATGGTTGTGCTCTATTGCAGGCATGTAATGAAGCCATCTCTGAACTAGACATGCTTGGCAAGGATTCTTGCAAAGATGGTTCGTTGCATCTTACCATTTTTGCTTACAAAAGATTTTCACTATGCTCTTGTAGTAAGATACTATTTGTGATTCTTGTAGTAAGATACTATTTGTGATTATTTGATTATATGTGCAGTACTAACATGGTGCATCGCTCTCAATGCTTAGGTCATCAATGTTTTGCTTAATGCCCAACCACCATCAAGAGTGCAATGAGTATACTTTTGGTTAACAGATGTAATAGGAGTATATTTTTGGATATTACAATTATATGAGTTTGTAGTTTGATGTTGATTATCCATTTTCCCCGCTGTGCGCGGGCGGGTGTAAATACTAGTTTTGAAAGTTACAATATAATGTTGTTAGACATACACGTGACTCAAAGTGATAAGAATGAAAATATCTAGAGGGAAAGAGAAGGTTTTATTATCATCAAGCTGACCAGCTATTATAGTTACATCTGTTATTATGAGTTTTTTTTTTCCAAATTAGTGTTGAAGGAAAAAATATTTACAAAAATAATATTCATTGAAAAGTATTTACCAAAATGGTGTTTCTTGATTATTTTGTATGTCTTTTCTTTTTAACCAACATATTAAACTTTTATAATATTTCTATTAAGTTAATGAAGTGTATATTTTTTTTATTCTTTAATAATTTATATTTTTAACAAATCTAATATTTTTTTTATTTCTCTGATCAACTTTTTATACTTTTTTTAGAAATAACTCTTTTAAAAAAACATGTTAGGTTTCTTTCTTTTCCTATAAAATTAAATCATTATCTATTTCTATATACTTATTTTACACATTTTTCTTAAACAAGAATTGATCTTTATTCCTCAACGTCTTTAACAGTAGTTTAAGACTAATCCAAGTGTAACACCATAAAAACGCGTTTGGTAATCAAACCACGTTAATACTAAAAGACGGGTAAATTACCGTTAGTGGTAAAAGTAACCCGGTGAATATTAGGATTTTTAAATAAATAAGCCTATTATTAAATTAAAAGCTAAAAGAAAGCTTTTGAGAAAACAAAGTTTCTAAAAGGTCCGAGTTAACGGTACTTAAAATAAACTGAGTTATAAATACCCCGAACCCACTAAGTTAACTAGGAATGTTTAACCTAGTTAAGAAGCGGAAATATTTTTAGAAATAAGTAGGTTGTGGCTTACTTAATAACCAACTAAACAAGAGGGACCAAATTCGGATAACTTGAAAGTTGTATTATAAAAAGGAAATAACAAATTAAAACACACATGGTGTGTGTGTTCTGGGTGTTCTGATCGAACCCAGGAAGCTCCTAGGAGCTCAAAACCCTAATTCTTGCTAAATCATCAAATTAAATGGCCAAATGACTCCCAAATTCACAATTGAACGTGAATTAATGATCACCCAAGCTAGGGGATCATAAGGTATGTAAAATTTTGATGATTTGTGAAGTTGTGAAATTTGAATAATTATTATAATCGCGAATTATGAACGAATTATTGAAGTTATGATTGAATTAGTGATGTATACTTGCTTAGGAACAAAACCCTAAGTGAAAATTATACATATGATGCTATGAATTGAATGATTTGATGAATCACCACACTAGGATAAGTGGGTATTAATCATATGATGAATTTGATGATATAATTATGATTAGAATCATCATATCTGATAGTAATCAGGAAATACTTGAACAAATAGTGTGTTTGAGTACATGATCATACTTGCTAGGAAATGGATTTGTATGATAAAATGAAAATGATGATATATTATGATCAAAATGATGTTTGATATCATCATGTGTTGATCGAATGAAATTCGATTACAACAATTTGATTTCATAAGTAGTTAAAACGGTAGCATAATAAGGATGCTTGCCGTATAGTAGCAAAGTAATAAAATGAGTAGTTAAGCTACATCGTGTAATTACTTTTATCAATAGGCAGTTTGACTTTTTAAAGCCAAAATGACCTTTTATATGATCGAATGATAATTTCGACATAAAGATAGTAGGATGGAATAGTCGTGAATGATATGACTAGTCTAACCATCTTACAACTTACAATGATAGTTTGACGCTTGACAAGCTAGGTGAAAGATTGGGAAGGAAGCGGGTCAAACGGAGCAAGAATGAAGGAAAAGCATAATCAAGATGCTAGGTAAGTAAAGCTTACACCTTTTATTTAATACCTATTGGTTTTATAGGTTATGAATAATAGAAAGTCATCTTTGAACTAGAATGTTCCGACACGACATGTGTGGTTCGGAACAAAAGACAATGATAATAAACCATGTTTAATGGTTAAAACAGACTAAGACGATAATTTGGTCATGCAATGACTAATATATAATAAATTTTGAGTGGTTACCTTATAGGGTAAACCAACATAAATAATAAGGGCAAAACGGTAAATTGGTCACACGTTGAC
Organism: Helianthus annuus; assembly: GCF_002127325.2. Lineage (NCBI taxonomy): Eukaryota > Viridiplantae > Streptophyta > Magnoliopsida > Asterales > Asteraceae > Helianthus > Helianthus annuus. The sequence goes on along the minus strand of NC_035439.2, from coordinate 105,647,656 downwards.
AATAACCGTTAGTTTTAAAAATTCTTTATGGCGTAAACCATAATGGGTCAAAAGTATTAAGAAATAGTTTATAAGTAAAATGATCGTGGTGTAAGCCGGAGCGAGTCATGTAGACGAGATGATAATAAATACCGTCTCGCAAAGCTACACGGTCATTTAGACCAAACGGGTCAAAAGGTGAAAATATCACCCTTTGACAATATCGACTAATGATTTTGTCGAATTGTATGATTACAGGAGTAAATATAGAATGGATAACTTGCATCGCTATTAAGTAGCGAGTATTAATGCAATGTATTAAAACGGGTCAATATATTGATCCAAGTCATGTATGTGTAATAAGTTAAATACTCATTTTGAACGAAAGATTCATTGAGAGTTAAATGAAGTCAAAATAGACATTTGGTTACTTCAATAAGTAAACCGAATGATTCAAATGACGGTCATTGTGATTTGAGAACATAATGACTTCTCAAACAAAATTATAACTAAAAAGAGGGATTTTGGGTCAAACATGCTTTCAAAAGTCCTTCATCGTAAAGGAAAGGCTAAAATGGACCAAAACGCCCTTGTAAGCTAAATTGACCAAACGAATTCTAAAGGTTGTTTGGAACCGAGTTTTATGATTAAATAAATATTTAGAATAAGTATAAAAAGAGAAAGATGTAAGTCTTTGGTCAAATGACTCTATAGAAATTTTTGCCGTAAAATAATGATCCGAGGGGTAAACTCGGAATTTATAAATTACCACATTAAATCTTCCACAAATATCATTGTGGAGGAAGATTATTTGATAAGAAATGTGGTAATATAATGCTAGAAACGAATGAAAGTGATTCGTGTTTAAAATATGCTTAAAATCCCCTTAACGGGTCAAAAAAAGCATATGAGCGAAAACGGGTTTAAAATACTTATAAAATCCATGATTTGAACTTAATAAGATAGACAATATTGAACTTGTGAAGTTCATAAGAAATTGGGATCAAACACACATGTTTGTTTGATTAATACACGAACGGGTCAAAAGTTCATAATTACATTTTTAAGCCGAAGGCTTAAAAGTCTAAAATTTTGTTAATTCGGATGTCGGATGTTAACTCCATATGATGGAGAATTAAATTACGATCACGTACGAAGAAACGTGAGTCAAATCGGATAATAATGAGCAAGTTATGCTCATTTTTGTAAAAATGGGTTTGGCTGAAAAATGTGGCATCTGGCTGCAATCTTTCTGTTGAAACAAGGGCCTCGCGGCACGCGACTGCCATGAGTCTTGTGGTCGCGGCACGCGACAAGGGAGCCAAAACCCGCCGCGGCACGCGACAGATAATAAACTCAGCCGAAGCTGCTGTATTGTTTGTTTTTGCTTTGCGAATTCGTTTAGACTCGTTTTAAACATCACATGACTAAGAAAATTCATGTTTTTATGAATTATAGGTTTGTTATGCGGTACCGGTAGACGATCAAGCTTGATAAAGAACCGAACACAATCAAGATTCAAGCTTCTGCGAAATGATCCGTCGGCATGTTTTAAACGGCGAATTTACATACCAATTGTTGTAATGTTTTATTTCGTAAACGGTTTAATAAATTCGTATTTTCAAGTGTATAATTAATCGTAAATACACTATAATAGTCGAAATTCATATGAAAATCGTATAAATGGACTACGGGTCTTACAAGTTGGTAATCAGAGCTCAAGGTTAAAGAGTAAAGTGTTCGGTTCGAGACTTGATCGCAAAATCCGGTAAGTTATTATGTATGTTAACGGTCTAGCATGTAAAGTGTTGAAAACAACACATAGGGTTATTGTGTAAAACACGTTACGCCAAATAAAACGATAAAAGACCGATATAGTTAAACGAATTACGTGTGTTAACACGTGTCGTAGAAAGCCTTGTATTATAATACGGGTGCTTGTTAATGTTAACGTTACTAACATTTGTAGATGTTTTAAATTAAAGGACCCTCGTATCCGAAGATGACGATAGTCTAAAGAAATAGTCTGAAGTATGACAAGTAAGTCATACACGTCAAAGACATGAAATCAAGAAATGATTTCATATGAGAGATCGAACAACAAGGAAAGTTTATCAGGGCAAGTATCTATAAGGCACACGTCTTAAACTTATAGTGCAAACAGAAATATGCAACAAACACATAGTGAATGACAGTTGCATATAAAATACGAAACTTGGAAAACCTGGATAGATTACCTATCCAGGATGACGTTTCCAAGAGAAATTCAGTAGAGATATATATTATTCACAGTTGTGAATAATAAGACAATAACTGAATTTAGTGTAAATATAAACTTAGACGAAAATAATTATCCAAGTAAGTATTCTCAATATAGATCCTATTGAGAAAAGTAATGATCACATCAACGAATGTGATTGTATAAATGGGTATAAAAAGGACATTTTATATATTCAAGGATAAAACGGGTAAAACTAATAATTGTTAATTGGCAATTAAATAAAGTTTTACCAATTGAAATAAATCGAGAGATTACTTACATGGGACGTGATGTGGTAATTATAATTAGGTCATGCGTGCCATGAGTTGATCGCTTACTCTAGCCAAGTAAGTAGTGAACACATGATACCATGAGCTTCTTATAATGAGCACAGTTATGTCCGATGTGGTAAGGTCGAGACGAATGAAAAAGATAAAAGAACCTTGGGGTCAAGAAATCTTATGGGCATACTCGTATAAATGGTTTTCGAGGGAACCATAAAAACGATGTAGCGCATAGAAATAGATGACCCAAGTGAATAGTGAAATAAGTCATAATGGAAGAAAGAGCCATGGTCGACAAAAAGGGGCATGTAAAACCAAAGGATAAATGACCCACGAGGTCATAAAAAATGAAGGTATTTCCCGTACAAAAAGACGATCGAAGTCATTGACCTTGGTCGTAGTAAAGAAAGGATGATGATGATAATCATCATTCAGAATTTATAAGACCATCAAGCATGGTCACCTAAAGAATAAAGGTTTGGTTGAATAAAGCGATGGATTTCGCTAAGAAAACCAAACAAGTCAAAACGAAGTCTTAATGCATATCTAAAGGGTTGAATTAATAATGACCTCAGTAAATCACCTGGTTGATGGGTAGGGAATTAAACAAATGCGTAAACCAAGAAACGGGAAAGCAGGTTGAAAGTCAAAAGACTCGGATTATGAGTTATGACTAAAAGATGATAAAATTTCTTAAAAAGAAATTTTGAATAAATATGTTCAACAATTTTGAGGTTGAACGAGTTGAATAAAGAATAAAGTTTGATTGTTTATAAGTGATGGATTTCACATTAACAAGTCAAACGGGGTGAATATAAAATAATGCCGGATGGCATAAGTAAACGCAAGCCGGATAACGGTAGCGTTAAACGTAAAAGAATAATGAGCCCGGTAATGGGACATAATTAAATACAAATATATGTAAACCGGATAACAGTGAGCATAAGACAAACCGATGTAGAAATGACGTGAGAGGTCATAGATTCGGAAGAATTATCTTGAAATAAACGATTGTAGGTACGGACTACAGTCAAGGTTAACGGATTTCAAATGTGAAAACAAATGATTTCCAAACATAATAAGAATGATCTCGGGATCATCATAACCTTCGGATAATAAATAGTGTAAGGGTCTACGGGACTAAAATGACCCACGGGTCATGAATAGAAAGAAATAGATTATAAAGACCTCGCCTTAAAGAGGTGAAAGTCTAATGAAATAGCCCACGAGGCTAAGTGATAGAACCTACGGGTTAATGAGACAAAGCGAGGAAACCAGTTGAGAATCCCCGCGTAAAACAAAGACTGTAAAAGAATAAATTCTTAACTATCAATATCCTAGTATGGGTAATTGACAAAAGTTAAAGAGAAAATGCTAAACTAAAACTTTAGTTTTAGTAAGAAATAACGTTTTTACAAATATGGATTCTGATAGGAATTTAAATAGTAAAATTAAAAGATATAGGTCTTGACACTGATAAGTGCAAGACGATACATCCAAAAATAAATATTTTCGATAATGAAAGGATGATATAAACTTAAACATGACGTGACACGATTACGATCAAGAAAAGTAATGTGAAGTATAATCACATTATCGCCCGAGCGATGGGTATAAAGTAACTGGACTAATAAGTCTAGTTAGTGAGACCGGTTAAGGTCAAAATTCAAATTAAGAATGTTGTTATATGCTATTTATTATGAGAATAGTGTGGAATAAACAAAATCAATAGATTTATATGATCAAGTGGCCAAAGTGGCGACTCGGTCAAGTAAACAACAAAGGTAAATAGTACAAGATGAAAGTGACAGCCCATGAGACCTCACTGACAGAAAAATACTAATCACCTATTTTGAGGATCATAAGGCTATAAGTTCATAAACAAAGGAGTTTGTTTGTTAAAAGTGAAAGATTTCACTAAAGACCTTTAAACGGATTAAATTAACGGATTCATGAAGAATTCGATAGTCTAACAGCGATGGATTTCGCTAAGTTAACCAAACTAGTGGAAATAACGAGATTACATTATTTCGAGTTGCATTAGTTCGTATGAATTACGTATATGCTTTATAACCAAAAAGATATTACCATACTTTTCTGGTAATACTAACAATTGGTTAAAGTATGAGTAATGCTTAAAAGATTACTCAGATCAAATGCATTGAGTTTAAAAATCAATGGATTATGTAAGAAAGGTTTCGAGAACGAAACCTCTTTAAGGGGGTAGACTTGTAACACCCCGAAAACGGGTTTGGTAATCAAACCACGTTAATACTACAAGACGGGTAAATTACCGTTAGTGGTAAAAGTAACCCGGTGAATATTAGGATTTTTAAATAAATAAGCCTATTCTTAAATTAAAAGCTGAAAGAAAGCTTTTGAGAAAACAAAGTTTATAAAAGGTCCGAGTTAACGGGACTTAAATAAGTTATAAATACCCCGAACCCACTAAGTTAACTAGAAATGTTTAACCTAGTTAAGAAGCGAAAATATTGTTAGAAATAAGTAGGTTGTGGCCTACTTAATAACTAACTAAACAGAGGGACCAAATTCGGATAACTTGAAAGTTGTATTATAAAAAGGAAATAACAAATTAAAACACACATGGTGTGTGTGTTCTGGGTTTTCTGATCGAACCCAGGAAGCTCCTAGGAGCGAAAAACCCTAATTCTTGCTAAATCATCAAATTGAAAGGCCAAATGACTCCCAAATTCATAATTGAACGTGAATTAATGATCACCCAAGCTAGGGGATCATAAGGTATGTCAAATTTCGATGATTTGTGAAGTTGTGAAATTTGAATAATCATCATAATCGCGAATTATTAACGAATTATTGAAGCTATGATTGAATTAGTGATGTATACTTGCTTAGAAACAAAACCCTAAGTAAAAATTATACATATGATGCTATGAATTGAATGATTTGATGAATTACCACACTAGAATAAGTGGGTATTAATCATATGATGAATTTGATGATATAATTATGATTAGAATCATCATATCTGATAGTAATCAGGAAATACTTGAACAAATAGTGTGTTTGAGTACATGATTATACTTGCTAGGAAATGAATTTGTATGATAAAATCAAAATGATGATATATTATGATCAAAATGATGTTTGATATCATCATGTGTTGATCCAATGAAATTCGATTACAATAACTTGATTTCATAAGTAGTTAAAACGGTAGCATAATAAGGATGCTTACCGTATAGTGGCAAAGTAATAAAACGAGTAGTTAAGCTACATTTTGTAATTACTTTTATCAATAGGCAGATTGACTTTTTAAAGCCAAAATGACCTTTTATATGATCGAATGATAATTTCGACATAAAGATCATAAGATGGAATAGTCGTGAATGATTATAACTAGTCTAACCATCTTACAACTCAATGATAGTTTGACGCTTGACAAGCTAGGTGAAAGCTTGGGAAGGAAGCGAGTCAAACGGAGCAAGAATTAAGGAAAAGCATAATCTGGATGCTAGGTAAGTAAAGCTTACACCTTTTATTTAATACCTATTGGTTTTATAGGTTATGAATAATAGAAAGTCATCTTTGAACTATAATGTTCCGACACGACATGTGCGGTCGGAACAAAAGAAAATGATAATAAACCATCTTTAATGGTTAAAACGGACTAAGACGATAATTTGGTCATGCAATGACTAATAGATATTAAATTTCGAGTGGTTACCTTATAGGGTAAACCAACATAAATAATAAGGGCAAAACGGTAAATTGGTCACACGTTGACAATAACCGTTAGTTTTAAAAATACTTTGTGGCGTAAACCATAATGGGTCAAAAGTATTAAGAAATAGTTTATAATTAAAATGATCGTACGGTGTAAACCGGAGCGAGTCGTGTAGACGAGATGATAATAAATACCATCTCGCAAAGATACACGGTCATTTAGACCAAACGGGTCAAAAGGTGAAAATATCACCCTTTGACAATATCGACTAATGATTTTGTCGAATTATATGATTACAGAAGTAAATATAGAATGGATAACTTGCATCGCTAATAAGTAGCGATTATTAAAGCAAAGGTATTAAAACGGCTCAATATATTGATCCAAGTCAGGTATGTGTAATAGGTTAAATACTCATTTTGAATGAAAGATTCATTGAGAGTTAAATGAAGTCAAAATAGACATTTGGTTACTTCAATAACTAAACAGAATGGTTCAAATGATGGTCATTGTGATTTGAGAACATAATGACTTCTCAAACAAAATCATAACTAAAAAGAGGGATTTTGGGTTAAACATGCTTTCAAAAGTCCTTCATCGTAAATGAAAGGCTAAAATGGACCAAACGCCCTTGTAAGCTAAATTTACCGGACGACTTCTAAAGGTTGTTTGGAAACGAGTTTTATGATTAAATAAATACTGATAATAAGTATAAAAACAGAAAGATGTAAGTCTTTGGTCAAATGACTGTATAGGAGTTTTTGCCAGAAAATACTGATCCGAGGGGTAAACTCGGAATTTATAAATTACCACATTAAATCTTCCACAAATATAGTTGTGTAGGAAGATTATTTGATAAGAAATGTGGTAATATAATGCTAGAAATGAAAGAAAGTGATTCGTGTTTAAAATATGATTAAAATCCCCTTAACGGGTCAAAATAAGCATATGAGCGAAAACGAGTTTAAAATACTTATAAAATCCATGATTTGAACTTAATAAGATAGACAATATTGAACTTGTGAAGTTCATAAGAAATTGGGATCAAACACACATGTTTGTTTGATTAATACACGAACGGGTCAAAAGTTCATAATTACATTTTTAAGCCAAAGGCTTAAAAGTCTAAATTTTTTTAATCCGGATGTTGGATGTTAACTCCATATGATGGAGAATTCAATTACGATCACGAAGGAAGAAACGTGAGTCAAATCGGATAAAAAATGAGCAAGTTATGCACGTTTTCGTAAAAATGGGAGTATATTCTAAGGTGGTACACACGAATAAGTTTAAGTCCATTAAAACTCTAATTTCGTATCTCGAAACAGTTGAACTTTGTGTGAAAATTTAAGTGGATCAGTATACTGACAATCTAAGTGAATCGTTTAGAACTTAAAATGTTTAAAACTTAATGGTGTTAGTGATTTGTCTCAAAAGCTGATATGATCCTCTTACACAAACTCACAAAAATATTGTCTGTAAATATTTCTTTACAAACTTTCCTTTAAAAACAAAAATCCAAAAAGATTTTCAGAGTGTTTTAGCATAAATATTTGAAAATACAAAAAGATTTTTGACAACTGATGTTGGAAAGCTGATTTTTAAAATTCCGAGTGCTAAACATGAAGAACAACAGGTTTGGGAGAGTGTGTTTGAAAATTGATATTCTTACAAGAGATCATCTAAGATTATAAATGTTAAATCATTTTGGATGATATCTACAAGTGATGTTGTGAGATTGTTTTTACAAGTGATAAGCAAAGATTTAAATTTATGAAAATCTTACTTTGAGGTAGAGATTGTGCAGGCGGAAGCAGCCAGGTTTCGACTCCTGAAAGATATGCAAAAGCCAGGTTCCGATTCCTGTGGACTTTCAGCATGAGGATATGCAGATTTAAGCCAGGTTCCAGATCCTGTTGTTACGGAGAACCAGGAGACGGTTCTGAACCTATGAAAGCTGCAAAGCGTGATGAGCAGAGTTTGAGCCAGGTTTCCGATGAAGATTGTGAATTCCAAACAGTGATCCCAACTTATCGAAAGGGGGAGTCTGAAGTCATAAGAGCCAGATACAGATTACGAATCAACATTCAAGGGGAAGTTTGAATGGTAAAGAGCCAGGTTTGAATCCTGCTGTTCACGCAAGCTGCTAATGCTAAAGAACTTAAAGAATCAAGATCTGATCAAGAGAAGATAGAGACAGGTTGAGATTCTGTAAGAGAGAGAGAGAAGAAGAAATAGAGATTGAAGGATGCTTACAATGGAGAATACTTTAGAGAAAGCGAGAAGACTGATCAAGACTAAAGACTTGTCATTTTGAAGACTCGACACCTAAGACTTTGTCAACATCCAAGGGGGAGTCTGTTGGTGCATATGTCTGTCAACTTTGTCTTGTATCGAGTCTTGTAATAGGTTTGATAGATAAGGTCACATAGAACGAGAAAACTGAGAAATATGTGGGATATAGCCTTTTCGCACGAAATGGTCTTGCCATTTCGCACGAATTGGCACTGGCCAATTCGCATGAGCCATTCCATGCGAAATGGGCTTCCCTATATATACATGACTTGAGATTTCATTTGTTACTTTCTGATTCCGGTGCCGAGGTGTTGCCGAAGTGTCTCCAGCCTGTAAAACGTTGTGAAATCAATATAAGAGACAATTAATGTGATTCTAGTGTGTATACAGCTGAAATAACTCTGATACGTCTGTTTCCGCCTTTCGTATTGGACGAGATCTCTTCTGAACGACTCATATAGGTCGAATCTCGATCCTACACCTTCTCTCTCAAATGCAACAACATACAAAGAGACGACTGCAAAGAAAGAGAAGCAAAGCCAAATTCAAAAAAAAAAAAGAGAAAAAAGAAATAGGGCAAACCCCAAATCTTACTTTTATCGCCTTCCGTATACACCGGCTTCTCTTCCCGATTCATCTTCCAATTCAGACTCATGCTGGCACCAACAAGGGCTTTCTCTGGCAAAGCAATAGACGGAACGTCTTTCAAATTCTGGTACCAATTTTCATCGACAGGAGTCTGAATAGTCTCAGTGGGGACATCCTCTTTTCCCCTAAACATCATCCTCATCAGAATAACCCTGTAACGCCTCGTAATTTACTATTTCTATTTTAGACAATTCATATTCGTACCATGATTCGAGGCGTTAATCACAATGAAATATATATATATATATATATAAGGGGCTGCTAGAATGAGAACCACCCCGAGTTGTAAGAACCGCGAGAACTACACCCCACGGAGCGCCGTTCGCCATGATTTTTTTTTACAAGTAGATGTGTGTATTATAAACACAGCCGTAAAAAAATCATCGCGAACGGCGCTCCGTGGGGTGTAGTTTTTTACACCACAAGTTTGGTGTTTTTTAATTTTTTTTCTTTTTTCTTTTTTTTTTTTCACCAAACTTGTGGTGTAAAAAACTACACCCCACGGAGCGCCGTTCGCCATGATTTTTTACGGCTGTGTTTACAATATACACATCTACTTGTAAAAAAAATCATGGCGAACGGCGCTCCGTGGGGTATAGTTCTCGCGGTTCTTACAACTCGAGGTGGTTCTCATTCTAGCGCCTCCCTATATATATATATATATATATATATATATATTATCACCTATTCGTTATTCGTACGATCGATCATCTAAATAAGTGATTTATGCACTAACCAGTGCTTTTCGGTTTGCAATTACGCGTTCAACGTCAATTACCGACCCTACTCGACATATTTTTCATCCTAAAACAAAATAATACGACATGCTACGGCGATCAGGTTTATAAAACGAATGCGTAGCAACTTTCAGGCCGCTTAAACACGCGAGATGGGCTTGTGGGCCTTGGGCCCAAGCCTAAAGCCCACTAACTAAATAAACCCTACGAATATAAGACTAGACCCTAATTCTTATCAAAAGGCAGCCGTTATCATCCATGGTTTCCTCTCAAAAACTCTTGTCTGCAACTCAAAACATCACACACAAAAGTCACGGATCAAACAAAACGCAAACAAACATCATCATCTTCACTCCCTTTTCCTCTCCATAACTGACCGGGGAGCACAGGGAAGTCCGACTGGACATCGGTGACGAGACCAGCAGATTTACCGGTCGACCAAACACACCAGCTCCCCCCTTGACTCCCTGACCATACGCGATGGCGGCCGGCGGTGACGGCGGTGGTGGTGCTTATCTCCGACGCGGTTCACCGGTAAATCCCCACTCCTTCCTTCTCTTTTCCTTTCAATAGATCCGATGCAGGTTTTGTTTTGATTATTCTCAATTTAAATTCCGGTCAGTTGTTCTCGGTTCGGTTTAGGCTCGTCTCGGGACTATGCAATATTCATCAAGCACATCAGTGGTTTCGGGTCAGATTCTGGACCAATACGAGTCAGGTTGCGGGCCTTATTTCGGGTGCTCAGGTTTCAGCTTAACGCGGCGTAACTCGGGTCAGTTTCTGGTTACGACAGAACTAGACGCGAGCCGCCGTTTCGTCGCCGGAACTGAATGGAGATCGACGGGAAGCCTTACGACTCGTTTCGGTACACATTTCTCATGCCTTTGTTTTGTTCGTTAATGCTCCGTTGAAATAAAATGAATCTTCATTCAAATGAATTGAAAAAAAAATATGGAACCTTGTATAACAGTCCGATGGGTACTTTGTTGAAGAAGATGACCAAGCATATTTTTTTTAATTGAACTCTCTTCTTGCAAGTTACATAGTCCAATGCGTTCATAATTGTAGTAGTCTTATTTTAATCTTTCAACATGGTTCCCGTATGGAAATACAAGTCAGTAGATTGACTACATTTTTTTATGCCATGGCACTAATGGTAATGATTTTATATGATATGCATTAGAAATTTAAGATAAAAAAATGATAAAAAAATATAAATAAAAGAAAGAAAGAAAGAAGCATATGGATGCACCATTACGTAGTAACTGGTGTAATAATATTCATAAATTTAATTCTTGAATTTTATGATAATCCACTTTTGCATACTATAATGTTTAGTTATCTAAATATTATGTGTCACACCCCCAAAAATCCACACGCGGAGTACCACCGCTTGGAGGCGTGACATGACCAGGATCAAGCCACCAATCATATTGAACGTAGTATATAAATAATAAAAGTAATCAATTCAACCCATCACAATATAACTGGTGTTTAACAAAACATAATTTGAGTAGCGGAAGCATAAGTATGTAAAACCCAAAGTGATTCATAAGTTCAAATGTTTTAACGTTTAACATGGCGTCCACGATCCATGTCCCACAACGACCTGCTCCTCCCTGTGCAAGCTCCATAAGTACCTAAGGTCCTGCAAGCCATGCAGCAGAGAGTCAACAACTAGTTGAGCGAGTTCACAGAAAGTAAGTTCGTAATAACAAATAGTATGATCATTTAGTGGGGGCTTCCCATGTAGGTACTACTAGAGGGGGGGTGTTCCCATGATTATATTTACTACTAGTGGGGGCTTCCCATGGTTATCCTTACGAATGGGGGCTACCCATATTTATACTTACTAGTAGTGGGGGCTTCCCATATTTATACTTACTAGACTATTTGCAACCATGTTCTCTTCTTAGCCCGAGAACAGGAATACGTACAAGGTCACGTAGGTTTTACGTGAGTGCCCTTCCCCGAGGACAGTGTTACGCGTGGGGTTTACGTAGGTTTTACGTAAGTGTCCTTCCGACCCGGAAGACAGTAGTAGGTATGAGTTTACGTAGGTTTTACGTAAGTGTCCTCCCAACCCGGGAGACAGTGGTAGATACTAAGTTACGTAGGTTTTACGTAAGTGTCCTGACTAACCTGAGGACGATGGTATATAGTCTAGCAATAGCGTAAATACGAGTAATTATCCAATTCAAATCTTTCAACCCAACTCCCAACCCGGGAATCCCATGCCTTGGCTGTATGAACTCACCTTGGTTTGCTCGGCAGATACACAGAAAAGTTCAATCAAGCTATAGGGTGATCAACCACGTCCTACCATGGTTACCATACAAGTCAGGTTCATATTCAAGTAGTGCACATATATTCTACACGTATTGGTTACAAGTGTGGATCATGTTAGTTCACAGCAACAGGGCATGTATGAGGTTAACAGTACAATTCACGTAGTCAAAACAAAGTCCAAATAACATGGCCTAATAGCTTAGGCCCGTGGCAGTGTATAAGTCCAACAGTGTATACGTGCTTACGGTCTCGAGTCGAGACTAGGGATCTCGAGTAGAGGTCTTGGTCTTCTCGAGTCGAAATCAAGAAGGTCTCGACTTGTGCATATAATACTCGAGACAGGGTGGTCTCGAGTCAGGTCTCGAGTCGCAACAGGACTCGCAAATGCTGGTCTCGAGTTGTGCTGTTTTGTGTCGGTATGGTGGTCTCGAGTCGAGACAGTGAGATCTCGACTCGCAATCTGTGTCGCAACTGAACATGTAACAGATTCCTAATTTACAGCTCATTAATTCTGTAACAATTGCTAACAATTTTTGGCAGTTTCAACTTGGATCAAATCAACGATTATTCAGCATTCAATCATATTCATATCACCGTAATCATCATCAATTCGAGAACAATTAATCAATCTTATACAGAACATATGATCGGATCATGTGATAAACAAATTCATAGACTATCATGCAACCTAAATCATTCCAAACTGATTTCTTAAACACGATCATATGCATACAACCGATTATACATATCCATTCGGTTCTAATCATGCAATCCGATTTATAAAAACATCACCACATATCACTTAGTTCTAAACCAACACATAATATCATCGATAAGCATCACTAGCATGAAACCCTAGTTCGTAACATGACATCAAACATAGCAAGCAATCAAGAAGTAACACTAACCAGAAAACCGAGAAGCCTAGATTGCTCGAGATGGTTGGTTTCGGTTGGGGCTGCCGTTCGGTTCCAAGGAAAACGAGAGAGAGAGAGAGAGAGATAGAGCTCCTAGGGTTTGTGTGTGTGAAAAGTGTTTTGCAAGTAATTAGAAACTACACCCCCTGTGGTTCATGTATGCGTACAAGGGGTGGGTGGGTCGAACCCATCATTGGGCCGCCCTTGGGGTCTCGGGTTGGGTAAGTGGTTGCGAGTGAGGTTGGGCCGAGTAAAAGGTGTGCGGTCCAAATGGCTTATGCGATCGGGTGATGGTTGTTGTGCGATCGGATCAAACAAGCATATACACATAACATAACATTCGTACATTACACAATTTACACAAGGCACGTATAACATGTTATTCAAATAAAGTTCACATAATCACGTAACGTTACACAAGTAGGTTCGAATTACGAGTTGTCACACTATCCCCAACTTAAAAGAAATTTCGTCCCGAAATTTGGTACGTACTCACTGAGGAAGCTAGGTAAGTTGTATCGTTTACTGGTTTTCCTGGGGTGTCACATCCTCCCCCCGTTGATCTGGAATTTCGTCCCGAAATTCCGTGGTAGCTTCAGCCTCAGTAGTGTTTGTACTGTTCGCGAACAATTGGGGGTACTTCTCTTTCATCTGATCTTCGCGTTCCCAGGTGAACTCTGGGCCACGACGGGAGTTCCAACGAACTCGAACAAGAGGGATTCTCTTGTTCTTGAGGACCTTGACATCGCGGTCCGTGATTTCAACTGGTTCTTCGACGAAACGCAACTGCTCGTCGATAGTGAGCTCCTTCAGAGGAACTATGAGGGTCTCATCTGACAGGCACTTCTTCAGATTCGACACGTGGAAAACGTTGTGAACTGCACCGAGTTCAGCTGGTAGGTTTAGTCTGTAGGCTACTTTGCCTAATCTTTCTATGATTTCGAACGGTCCGACATACCACGGATTGAGCTTGCCCCGTTTGCCAAAACGAACCACACCCTTCCAGGGTGAGGCTTTGAGTAAAACCCGGTCCCCGACCTGAAATTCCAATGGCTTCCTACGCTTATCAGCGTAACTTTTCTGACGGTCGCGAGCTGCCGCCATGCGTTGTCGTATTTGTGCAATCTTTTCCGTGGTGTCCACTATAAGTTCTGGACCCGTGATCTGACTATCCCCCACCTCTGCCCAACAGAGAGGTGACCGGCATTTACGCCCGTACAATGCCTCGAATGGAGCGGCTTGGATGCTGGTGTGATAACTGTTATTATACGAGAACTCCACCAAAGGGAGATGCTTTTCCCAGCCGTTGCCGAAATCGATAACACATGCCCGAAGCATGTCTTCTAGAGTTTGTATCGTGCGTTCAGACTGTCCATCCGTCTGAGGGTGATAAGCCGTGCTCATGTCTAGCTGTGAGCCAAAAGCTTTGTGCATTGCTTGCCATAGTTCTGAAGTGAATCGTGCATCGCGATCCGAAATGATAGAGGTGGGCACCCCGTGCCTTGAGACTACTTCCTTCAAGTATATGTCTGCTAGTGTGGAAAACTTGTCCGTTTCTTTGGTTGCCAGGAAATGAGCAGACTTGGTGAGTCGATCCACGATCACCCAAATAGTATCGTTCCCACGCTGGGATCTAGGTAGGCTTGTAACAAAATCCATGGAAATTTCCTACCATTTCCACTGTGGTATCTTTGGTTGCTGAAGTAAGCCCGCTGGTTTCTGGTACTCTGCCTTGACTCTTGCACAAGTCAAGCACTTGCTGACATAGGTAGCGATGTGGGCCTTCATGCTTGGCCACCAATAAGTAGTCCTGATGTCGTGGTACATTTTATCCGACCCTGGATGTACCGAGTAGCGAGACTTGTGAGCTTCATCCATCACTAGCTCACGCAAGTTGCCATAAAGTGGGACCCAAATATGCCCTGTTACATAGTAGGCGCCGTCTTCCTTCTGTTCTAGTCATTGCCTTGAGCCGCGTAAGGATTCAGCCCTTACGTTTTCTGGTTTCAATGCTTCTACCTGAGCATCTCGTATCTGTGTAGGAAGACTGGACTGAATGGTGAGCTGCAATGCTCGTACGCGCCTAGGTGTAGTATCTTTCCGACTGAGGGCATCAGCCACAACATTGGCTTTGCCTGGATGGTACTTGATGGCACATTCGTAATCATTCAGTAGCTCGACCCATCGACGTTGACGCGTGTTCAATTCCTTCTACTTGAAGATATGCTCAAGACTCCTGTGATCGGTGTAGATAGTGCACTTGGTACCGTACAGGTAGTGTCGCCATATCTTAAGCGCAAAAATAACAGCTCCCAGCTCTAAGTCGTGCGTCGTGTAGTTCCGTTCGTGAACCTTGAGTTGGCGCGAAGCGTAAGCAATGACCTTGTCGCGCTGCATTAACACACATCCAAGTCCCTGGATGGATGCATCACAGTAAACCACGAAGTCGTCTGTGCCCTCTGGCAATGAGAGGATAGGTGCACTGCAAAGTCTATCCTTTAAGTGCTGAAAAGCGGTTTCCTGAGTATTACCCCAACGGTAGGTGACACCCTTCTATGTCAGTAGCGTAAGCGGCTGTGCGATCTTTGAAAAGTCCTTGATAAACCGTCTGTAGTATCCCGCCAAACCCAAGAATTGGCGTATTTCCGTTGGTGTACGCGGTGCAGGCCAGTTCCTGATCGAATCTGCCTTGGATGGATCAACATGGATCCCATCCTTGTTTACCACGTGGCCTAGAAAATGGACTTCACGAAGCCAGAAGTCACATTTTGAAAACTTGGCGTACAACTGTTCCTTTCGTAGAAGTTCCAAGATAAGTCATAGATGCTGCTCGTGCTCCTCCTGACTCTTGGAGTAGATCAGAATGTCGTCGATGAATACAATCACAAACTTGTCTAGATAGGGTTTGCACACCCTGTTCATAAGGTCCATAAAAACTGTCGGTGCGTTCGTTAGCCCGAAAGGCATGACTAGGAACTCGTAGTGGCCGTAGCGAGTTCTAAATGTTGTTTTGGAGACGTCCTCATCCTGGACTCTCAGCTGATGGTAACCTGACCTCAAGTCTATCTTGGAGTAGTAGCTCGCCCTTGCAACTGGTCGAATAAGTCGTCAATACGCGGAAGAGGATAACGGTTCTTCACCGTCACCTTGTTCAGTTCACGGTAGTCAATGCACATACGGAAGGTACCATCCTTCTTCTTCACAAATAGTACTGGGGCTCCCCAAGGCGAAGAGCTAGGACGAATAAAGCCCTTTTCCAAGAGATCTTGTAGCTGCCTTGATAGTTCTTCCAATTCTGTTGGAGCTAGTCGATACGGTGCACGAGCTATTGGTGCTGCTCCAGGAGCTAGCTCGATTTGAAACTCGACCTGGCGATGAGGCGGTAAGTCGGGTAATTCTTTAGGGAACACCTGAGGAAAGTCGCGAACTATTGGAATGTCCTCCAATTTCTTTTCCTTTGCTGATGCTTCGGTGACAAGTGCCAGAATGGCAGTGTGGCCCTTTCGCAAACACTTCTGAGCCTTTAGAAAGGAGATGATGCCAACCACAGCACCACTCTTGTCGCCTTGAACTTCGAGAGGTTCCTGACCAGAACGAGGGATACGAACAATCTTCTCTTTGCACAAGATCTCTGCGTGATGTTGGGATAACCAGTCCATACCAATGACGATGTCGAAACTACCCAAAACTATGGGAATGAGATCGATGGAGAAAGTCTGACCCGCGAGGATAAGATTACAACCCTGAACTATGTGCGTGGCCTCTAGACTCTTACCATTAACTAACTCTACGACGTGTTTGGTGTTTAGGGGAGTTGGTGCACGTTTTAACAGTTGGCTAACTTTCAAAGATATATAACTTGTATCCGCACCCGAATCAAACAAAACAGTAACGTAAAATTCGTCGAGAAGAAACTTACCCATGACCACGTTAGGATCGTTCCTTGCGTCACCTCGACCCAGCACAAAAGCACGACCCCTAGCTTCATTGCCATTATTGTTCCCACCGTTGTTACCATTGCCTTGATTGTTGTTGTTGTTGCGATTCTGGTTTATTTGGGGGCAATCCCGCTTGAAATGGCCTTCAGCACCACACTGAAAGCATCCCCTGTTGCCTCGCTGTTGCTGTTGTTGTTGGTTCTGTGGAGCTGGTAGTTGCGGTTGCTGGTTTTGATTTGCAGGCCGTGGGCTCCTACAGTCTTTGGCCTCGTGGCCCATCTTGAGACACCTTTGGCAACGACCCTTGTTGCACTGGCCGCTGTGGTGCCTGTTACAGTTGTGGCACTTTGGGAGATTTCCTTGATACCTTCTCTGCCCACGACTACCAGAAGGCTGCTGACTAGGACTCTGGTAGTGGTCAGTCTTCTGTTGCTGAGCTTGAGACTGAAATGTTGCTGAACCTTTGCTAGAATCCCCTTCCCACTTTCTTTTGTTGTCACTGGGGGTAGCAGGAGTAGCGGCTGATGTGGTAGCAGTAGTAGCGCTGATACGTTTCGGTAGTTTGTCGTGATCCACTGCCTGATCAGTGAGATGATGAGCTAGGCGTTGAACATCCTGGATGTTGTTATGATTAGCCGATGTCACGTGGCTCTGAATCTCTGGCGCTAATCCCTTGAGATATAACTCAATTCGCCTGATAGGTGGGTCCACCATAGTTGGACACAGAACGGCCAGCTCATTCGACCACTTGATGTAGGCCTCGATCTCCGACCCCGTCATCTTTAGATTGAAAAACTCCACCTCTAACTTGTGGATGTCGTCACGTGAGCAGTATTCCCTTTTAATGAGTTCCTTAAAATCGTTCCAAGGGGTGGCGTTAGCAGCTGCCAACCCTAGGAGTTGAACTTGTGTGTTCCACCAAGTTAGCGCAATTCCTTCTAACGTGCCAGTGGCGTACTTGACCCTGCGAGCCTCAGGGCATTCACACATCTCGAACACTGACTCGAGCTTCTCAAACCAATGGAGTAGTCCCACTGCTCCTTCCGTGCCACTGAATGTGCCTGGACGACAGTCCATGAAGTTCTTGAAAGTGCAAACTGGTTGCGGTGCGGGTTGACCTATTGTGTACGAATAGGGCAAAGTTAAACACAAGAGTTGGTTTAGGAGTGTAGGACCTAAAGATCCTAGTGCGAGTTATGACTACAGGATATACCTCCTGCTTGTGCGGCTGCAAGTGCCGCAGCAACTTGTTCGTTAATGAGAGCCGTCAACTGGGCTTGAGTCATGTTAACACATCCAGACATGATCTTCATAGTAAAAGTAGCATAAGCGAGAATGGTTCGCGAGTAGTGCGATGACAGAAGAGTGTAAGCACATAGGTATTCTCATGTAATAGTGTCATGTGTATCTAAGCATACTACGAGCAAAGTTCTATGTAATCGAGCAAGTAGGTAATAAACATAAACCATATTACCTAGGATGTTGAGTCTTGCACGTGGAGCGAAGCGTCGTTGTGGATCGTTGAGAGCACTGTTCTGGTTATAGTCTGGTTTTAATAAAAACATTTTTCCCATATTAAAACCAAGTTCTCAATAACCAATGGCTCTGATACCAATCTGTCACACCCCCAAAAATCCACACGCGGAGTACCACCGCTTGGAGGCGTGACATGACCAGGATCAAGCCACCAATCATATTGAACGTAGTATATAAATAATTAAAGTAATCAATTCAACCCATCACAATATAACTGGTGTTTAACAAAACATAATTTGAGTAGCGGAAGCATAAGTATGTAAAACCCAAAGTGATTCATAAGTTCAAATGTTTTAACGTTTAACATGGCGTCCACGATCCATGTCCCACAACGACCTGCTCCTCCCTGTGCAAGCTCCATAAGTACCTAAGGTCCTGCAAGGCATGCAGCAGAGAGTCAACAACTAGTTGAGCGAGTTCACAGAAAGTAAGTTCGTAATAACAAATAGTATGATCATTTAGTGGGGGTTTCCCATGTATGTACTACTAGAGGGGGGGGGGGGGTTCCCATGATTATATTTACTACTAGTGGGGGCTTCCCATGGTTATCCTTACGAATGGGGGCTTCCCATATTTACACTTACAAGTAGTGGGGGCTTCCCATATTTATACTTACTAGACTATTTGCAACCATGTGTTCTTCTTAGCCCGAGAACAGGAATACGTACAAGGTCACGTAGGTTTTACGTGAGTGCCCTTTCCCGGGGACAGTGGTACGCGTGGGGTTTACGTAGGTTTTACGTAAGTGTCCTTCCGACCCGGAAGACAGTACTAGGTATGAGTTTACGTAGGTTTTACGTAAGTGTCCTCCCGACCCGGGAGACAGTGGTAGATACTAAGTTACGTAGGTTTTACGTAAGTGTCCTGACTAACCTGAGGACGATGGTATATAGTCTAGCAATAGCGTAAGTACGAGTAATTATCCAATTCAAATCTTTCAGCCCAACTCCCAACCCGGGAATCCCATGCCTTGGCTGTGTGAACTCACCTTGGTTTGCTCGGCAGATACACAGAAAAGTTCAATCAAGCTATAGGGTGGTTAACCACGTCCTACCATGGTTACCATACAAGTCAGGTTCATATTCAAGTAGTGCACATATATTCTACACGTATTGGTTACAAGTGTGGATCATGTTAGTTCACAGCAACAGGGCATGTATGAGGTTAACAGTACAATTCACGTAGTCAATTCAAAGTCCAAATAACATGGCCCAATAGCTTAGGCCCGTGGCAGCGTATAAGTCCAACAGTGTATACGTGCTTACGGTCTCGAGTCGAGACTAGGGATCTCAAGTAGAGGTCTTGGTGTTCTCGAGTCGAAATCAAGAAGGTCTCGACTTGTGCATATAATACTCGAGACAGGGTGGTCTCGAGTCAGGTCTCGAGTCGCAACAGGACTCGCAAATGCTGGTCTCGAGTTGTGCTGTTTTGTGTCGGTATGGTGGTCTCGAGTCGAGACAGTGAGATCTCGACTCGCAATCTGTGTCGCAACTGAACATGTAACAGATTCCTAATTTACAGCTCATTAATTCCGTAACAATTGCTAACAATTTTTGGCAGTTTCAACTTGGATCAAATCAACGATTATTCAGCATTCAATCATATTCATATCACCGTAATCATCATCAATTCGAGAACAATTAATCAATCTTATACAGAACATATGATCGGATCATGTGATAAACAAATTCATAGACTATCATGCAACCTAAATCATTCCAAACTGATTTCTTAAACACGATCATATGCATACAGCCGATTATATATATCCATTCGGTTCTAATCATGCAATCCGATTTATAAAAACATCACCACATATCACTTAGTTCTAAACCAACATATAATATCATCGATAAGCATCACTAGCATGAAACCCTAGTTCGTAACATGACATCAAACATAGCAAGCAATCAAGAAGTAACACTAACCAAAAAACCGAGAAGCCTAGATTGCTCGAGATGGTTGGTTTCGGGTGGGGCTGCCGTCCGGTTCCAAGGAAAAACGAGAGAGAGAGAGAGAGAGAGAGAGAGAGAGAGAGAGATAGAGCTCCTAGGGTTTGTGTGTGTGAAAAGTGTTTTGCAAGTAATTAGAAACTACACCCCCTATGGTTCATGTATGCGTACAAGGGGTGGGTGGGCCGAACCCATCATTGGGCCGCCCTTGGGGTCTCGGGTTGGGTAAGTGGTTGCGAGTGAGGTTGGGCCGAGTAAAAGGTGTGCGGTCCAAATGGCTTATGCGATCGGGTGATGGTTGTTGTGCGATCGGATCAAACAAGCATATACACATAACATAACATTCGTACATTACACAATTTACACAAGGCACGTATAACATGTTATTCAAATAAAGTTCACATAATCACGTAACGTTACACAAGTAGGTTCGAATTACGAGTTGTCACATTATGTATGCTTAAATACACACTTTGCTACGTACTACAATTTTAGCTAGTCATATAACCTTTTGTTATAAAGCTAGAAACTAAGTTTTATAAATAATAAATGGATTCGTTATTTATAAATTTGATATCTGAATGTTATAATGTAAGTATAGTCTTGGCTCACAATAATCTATTTGACACTAAATGTTATAACGAGATAAATTCTAACGTTAAACTAATCGATTTGAGAACCATTAAACATTAGGAATATCATTTATTAATGAGATCGTTATGTGCCATTTCAAATATCTAAGTCAAACCCTCTCGTTCGTTCTCTTGAATTGTTCCAATCTTTACTCGTGCGTTATTTCACTAGGAGTCTCAATAGCAACCACTCATAAACTCGAGACTTCGGTGTTCCTTCCTCCTAACCTCTTACGCTCGTCAACACTTGGATAATCGGAAGACTTAGCAATTTTGTGAGTATACTCGCAACCCCCTTTTTATGTTTACCACTTTTTGGGGTGTAACATGTTTTACTATTAAACTACACTTAAACTTATTCTTTATGCAATGCACAAAACAATCCTTATACATGAATACTATGCTATGATACTTGATGCTTACGTGGACCATACTTATGTGATATGTTTTAGTCATTAGCTCTCACGAGCCTCCCTTCGACATGTATAGCGCTATAGGAGTAACGCACCGCCCCCTTAAACTTGGGTCATGTTGAATTAATTAAACTTTCTTGCGTAAACAGAGGTTGGATAGAAATATTGCATGCCGCGTTAGGTTGATCTCGTATAGACTAAGTTGCCATGTGGATTCATTTTAAACTTTTAAACTTATACTTATACTTATGCTTAAACTTGTATACTCGCCTTTGCTTTTGCATTGAATTGTATTTTAAACATGTTACAGGTTGATGATGATGATGCTAGGAAAAGAAGTAGCGTTGATGCCTAGATACACATATAGACGTTTAGGTTTAATATGTTGTATCAATTTTGCTTATATTGTTATGTACTTCTTTGAACTTGATGTATTTGAATTTCTTGTAATGTTGGCAATTTACTTCATGAAATGAAATCGGTTTATTAAATATTGTCACAAATAACGTTATGAAGTCTCTTGCAATCTTCATTCTTCGTCCCATCCCGATGTTTCCGCCATTGGTTGGGGTGTGACAGATTGGTATCAGAGCCATAACTATAGGGAATTAGGAAGAGTAGGAATGCTTTAACCTAGTCTATAGTTTTAGAGCTTTATTATCGTGTATTGCTTGAAACTACTTGCACGCTACTTTACTCGCTTCTCATTTATTCGCTTTGACTTTTTAAACATATAAGTCGCTTGTGTGTTAATACTTGACGTGCTATTCTTATGTGTCAATACTTGTCTTACTATGTGTCGATACTTGATTTATTGATCTATTCTTTGTGTGTTATTCTCGACATGCCTTTTATGTGCTTATACTTGTTCGTTATTTCCTTTAACATACGCCTTTTTCCAAGGCATTTTACTCGATTTTTCTTAAACTCGAAAACACTCATATTATACAAACGAGACGAGTTTACCAAAATAGGCGTGAAACCCACAATTTGGTAAACGACTCTCATCCCGCTTAATTCTATTTTTCGCACGAAATTCACCATTAAGTTAGGCGTGAAATCCACATCTTAACGGAAATTTCAAATTTAAATTCTAGTGGACGCTCATCAATGTGTCGAAATTTAATTTGACCCGACGAGTGCCAGCTACACTTAGGGTACGCAGTCTTCAAGTTAGGGGTGAAACCCGCACCTTGTCGACTAGTCCCGCTCCTTGATTTTCAAAAAATCCCGCCAAATCTCGAATTTTCGATTGATTTGGAACATGTAGTAACCGGAAGGGTAAATATCGTTAACCGATGTGTCGGCGAGAGTATTTCACCTATTAGGCCAAAGCATGCTCTCAAATTCAAAAGACTCTTCGACCACTTTGGTTAGTCAACGTTCAGTTTTGGAACCATCCGAGTTTCTTTTATCAAACTTATGCTTTATTATTCCGATCTTTCATAATGAAACTCTCTTTTGTCAAGTTTGAACCATTTCGAGATTTCACTTTTGCGCATACATCATACTATTACTTTTCATACGATCATACATTATTAGCATACATAAGTTTACGAAATTTTATTTACACTTCTTGCAACAACAAATGGAGACATGTCATCAAGATAGGAGTGATTCCCTTACCTTGACGACTTACTCCGTTTTATTTCTCACCTTACAACGACCTCACCAACGAGTTAGGGGTGATTCCCTTACCTAGGTGATCGTTACCAACGCTTTCTTTTAATAGGCTATATTATGTAAACACGATCATGTTTATACCTAAATCATTTATCATGTATTTCAAAATGCTTCATTTATTTAAACGTACCTCTTATTCTATAATCTATTTTCACATCATTCGCATACACAAAAATTTTAATGTTACCATAAACGCTTGTTCCTCGATTTTCAAAATTTCATGAAATACTACTTGTCAGCCTAGTCGGTCTAATAAATCCATTGCCCACAAATTCACCAATCAACGTAAATATTGAAACACGCTCCTCTCACACCATTAAACTAGAGATTGTTATTTTCAATTGAGAATCAAATCAACTTTGTCGCGCATACCTATAAAATATTACCAATATTATTCAATCATTTACTAAAATTCCTTTTCAAAACCAATGAAACATTTTTCAACAATCACTAAGTTCATGTACCAAATTCCTTTTTCTAAGGATCAACTTTTTCACAAGAAGCTGTAAGCTTCAAAATTTTCTAACACAAAGTTACTTAAAACGATGCAAACTTATTAATCTCTAGAACTTTTTCAAAACCTCACTCGATACGTCAATTAAATTCAAAACACGTGGGCAAGGAAACTTCATAAGAACCGACAAATTTTCAACTTATGTAAACTCTTTTAAAACCGAAGTAGCATTTCCATTCCTTTACAAAGTGATTTCCACATAACAGATGTTTTATACTCTCTTACATTCACAAACTAGAGTCTATATTTCGTGACAACTCAATCTATTTTAACTTCACATTTTGCGCAAACCACTATATATGCATATCATTTTACACGTTTCAGTCAATATCTCACAACAATCTCATGCGTGTCACTCGTTCCCTTTTTCTTTCTTACTCAAAACTTTTAAACCTTTTACGCACATAAACTCATGTATTGCGATTTATACTATAAACAAAATCATTATTTCCTACGTCCATACTTATACATTTTGTGCCTTCACTTATGCTCACACTTACACATTTATGTTATACTAGTGATTCAAAAGTCATACGTTTTACGTTTATGCATACACATACACTCACAACTATACATTTACGTTGTACTTACATCCATGTTTATACTACATTCATATTCATATTCATATTTATATTCATGTTCCTGCATTTTATGTTTTCAAATACACTTAAACAACTTTGTTTACACTTATATTCATACACATATATCTTATTCATACTTAAACCTTCATGTTTTACACCTATATTCACGTTCATATCTATGCTCATACATCTTATGTTCACACTTATACTCGTATTCATACTTATACGCTTTGTGTTTGTACCTATACTCATGGTTGTATTCACATTTTATACTCACTTTCATACACGTTATGCTTATACTTGTGCTCACTCTTATCATACATTTTGTGTTTATGCTCACATACGTATTCATATTTAAACTTATACTATGCTCATGTTTTTTACTCAACATTTATACTTTCGCGCCTATACGCGAGTGAAACCCGAGGGATTTGCTTACGTTGACCTTATACTATTTCGAACGCAAACATGCTTATATGCTACATTTCTATACGCACACAATCTTATTTTTTCTCAAAATTTATGTATACCTTGATTCATACGCAACTGGTACAAGCTATGCGGATCATGCGATGATTGGTATAATCGCGGGTGCACACGGTATTATAGTAATAAGCGCATGAGAATCATAGAGTGTACTACTGTGTATGGTAAGACACGGAACGTAACATGACACCGAATACGAGACAGACGTAATGTGGTCAAAACATGGTGGATACGCCCCTGGTACTTCCTATATATAAGTGTTTCCACCATGTTACCAAACTTTCGTAAAACGTGCCATGAGAAATTCAGTGTTTTGCAGACCTATTTAGACTTAATGCAACTTTAAACAACTCACAAACGCATTATATCCGATTATGCACGACGAGGCTTCATTCTTAACACGCTACTTTCATCTATCCGATACTTATGCTATTCTTATAATCATAATCGTTATTAGATCAATCGTTCACCTATACCTCCATTATTCTTCGCTGTCCTTCTTACAAGCCTTAATTTTTTTAAACAATCCTCTGCTGTATGCCATCCTTCCCAAGGTCTTCCTCTTAAATAAATTTCGGGACGAAATTTCCTAAAGGAGGGGAGACTGTAACGCCTCGTAAATTACTATTTCTATTTTAGACAATTCATATTCGTACCATGATTCGAGGCGTTAATCACAATGAAATATATATATATATATATATATATATTATCACCTATTCGTTATTCGTACGATCGATCATCTAAATAAGTGATTTATGCACTAACCAGTGCTTTTCGGTTTGCAATTACGCGTTCAACGTCAATTACCGACCCTACTCGACATATTTTTCATCCTAAAACAAAATAATACGACATGCTACGGCGATCGGATTTATAAAACGAATTCGTAGCAACTTTCGGGTCGCTTAAACACGCGAGATGGGCTTGTGGGCCTTGGGCCCAAGCCTAAAGCCCACTAACTAAATAAACCCTACGAATATAAGACTAGACCTTAATTCTTATCAAAAGGCAGCCGTTATCATCCATGGTTTCCTCTCAAAAACTCTTGTCTGCAACTCAAAACATCACACACAAAAGTCACGGATCAAACAAAACGCAAACAAACATCATCATCTTCACTCCCTCTTCCCCTCCATAACTGACCGGGGAGCACAGGGAAGTCCGACTGGACTTCGGTGACGAGACCAGCAGATTTACCGGTCGACCAAACACACCAGCTCCCCCCTTGACTCCCTGACCATACGCGACGGCGGCCGGCGGTGACGGCGGTGGTGGTGCTTATCTCCGACGCGGTTCACCGGTAAATCCCCACTCCTTCCTTCTCTTTTCCTTTCAATAGATCCGATGCAGGTTTTGTTTTGATTATTCTCAATTTAAATTCCGGTCAGTTGTTCTCGGTTCGGTTTAGGCTCGTCTCGGGACTATGCAATATTCATCAAGCACATCAGTGGTTTCGGGTCAGATTCTGGACCAATACGAGTCAGGTTGCGGGCCTTATTTCGGGTGCTCGGGTTTCAGCTCAACGCGGCGTAACTCGGGTCAGTTTCGGGTTACGACAGAACTAGATGCGAGCCGCCGTTTCGTCACCGGAACTGAATGGAGATCGACGGGAAGCCTTACGACTCGTTTCGGTACACATTTCTCATGCCTTTGTTTTGTTCGTTAATGCTCCGTTGAAATAAAATGAATCTTCATTCAAATGAATTGAAAAAAAATATGGAACCTTGTATAACAGTCCGATGGGTACTTTGTTGAAGAAGATGACCAAGCATATTTTTTTTTAATTGAACTCTCTTCTTGCAAGTTACATAGTCCAATGCGTTCATAATTGTAGTAGTCTTATTTTAATCTTTCAACATGGTTCCCGTATGGAAATACAAGTCAGTAGATTGACTACATTTTTTTATGCCATGGCACTAATGGTAA
Organism: Helianthus annuus; assembly: GCF_002127325.2. NCBI lineage: Eukaryota > Viridiplantae > Streptophyta > Magnoliopsida > Asterales > Asteraceae > Helianthus > Helianthus annuus. Next base: position 105,620,877 of record NC_035439.2, on the reverse strand, counting down.
TGATTTTATATGATATGCATTAGAAATTTAAGATAAAAAAATGAAAAAAAAATATAAATAAAAGAAAGAAAGAAGCATATGGATGCACCATTACGTATAACTGGTGTAATAATATTCATAAATTTAATTCTTGAATTTTATGATAATCCACTTTTGCATACTATAATGTTTAGTTATCTAAATATTATGTATGCTTAAATACACACTTTGCTACGTACTACAATTTTAGCTAGTCATATAACCTTTTGTTATAAAGCTAGAAACTAAGTTTTATAAATAATAAATGGATTCGTTATTTATAAATTTGATATCTGAATGTTATAATGTAAGTATAGTCTTGGCTCACAATAATCTATTTGACACTAAATGTTATAACGAGATAAATTCTAACGTTATACTAATCGATTTGAGAACCATTAAACATTAGGAATATCATTTATTAATGAGATCGTTATGTGCCATTTCAAATATCTAAGTCAAACCCTCTCGTTCGTTCTCTTGAATTGTTCCAATCTTTACTCGTGCGTTATTTCACTAGAAGTCTCAATAGCAACCACTCATAAACTCGAGACTTCGGTGTTCCTTCCTCCTAATCTCTTACGCTCGTCAACACTTGGATAATCGGAAGACTTAGCAATTTTGTGAGTATGCTCGCAACCCCCTTTTTATGTTTACCACTTTTTGGGGTGTAACATGTTTTACTATTAAACTACACTTAAACTTTTTCTTTATGCAATGCACAAAACAATCCTTATACATTAGTACTATGCTATGATACTTGATGCTTACGTAGACCATACTTATGTGATATGTTTTAGTCATTAGCTCTCACGAGCCTCCCTTCGACATGTATAGCGCTATAGGAGTAACGCACCGCCCCCCTTAAACTTGGGTCATGTTGAATTAATTAAACTTTCTTGCGTAAACAGAGGTTGGCTAGAAATATTGCATGCCGCGTTAGTTTGATCTCGTATAGACTAAGTTGCCATGTGGATTCATTTTAAACTTTTAAACTTATACTTATACTTATGCTTAAACTTGTATACTCGCCTTTGCTTTTGCATTGAATTGTATTTTAAACATGTTACAGGGTGATGATGACGATGCTAAGAAAAGAAGTAGCGTTGATGCCTAGATACACATATAGACGTTTAGGTTTAATATGTTGTATCAATTTTGCTTATATTGTTATGTACTTCTTTGAACTTGATGTATTTGAATTTCTTGTAATGTTGGCAATTTACTTCATGAAATGAAATCGGTTTATTAAATATTGTCACAAATAACGTTATGAAGTCTCTTGCAATCTTCATTCTTCGTCTCATCCCGATGTTTCCGCCATTGCTTGGGATGTGACAAACCCCTACCTTGATAAAAAATAATTTTTGTTTCCAATCATGGAAAGATTTCGGGGTTTGAAGCAAAATCTTCTTCGCAGACGCTCTTTGCACAAAGGAATAGAACCCTTGAGAGCAATGCATTTGATGGAACACCCGAAATCGAGGAACAATTGGTTCAATGTGCATCGTACGACACACAAATTCAAAGTGACGAACCCTAACCATACCAATAGGGTGCATCTGGGAGATGTGAAACTTGTAATAATCAAGAATTTCAAGGAAGAACTTCGTTGCAGGCAGACGGAAGTTGCCTGCAGAAAAGAAATCCCAGAATAAGGTTATGTACCCAGCCGGAGCGTCCGCCGCCGTCTGACCCTCGTTAGGGTATCGCGCACCCCAATTTTCCGAAAACCTGAAATTCTGAATCAGACCATCAAACGTCGCCCTGGACCTCTTCAACGGTGGAAGTTCGGCAGCCATTTCTTTAGTAGAGTCTTCTTGATGATCCCCGGTTGACATAAGAAAGGAAAATTGCAAATTCTTTCTGAATAACTGACAAAGAAGGCGAAGAAGAAAGGGGTTTTTAAGAAAGTAATGATTACCGAAAATAGGTAACTAAAAACACTTATATACTCACCGCCATAAATAGCATAGATAACTGTGATAACACCTTTTTCGGGATAGCACGGTTATCCAAGCGTCAGGGGCGAGTGGGAAAGAGAACAAACGCGAGTTCACACGCGCGTGCGAACACGGTCAGTAACGTACAACTGACAATGACAGCTGTCACACGTCAACAATCATTACTACACCTTTTCATAGACCCAAGGTCAAGATTTTCAAAATCAGAATAATGAACAAGAGTATCTTCTCCTAGAAGATTCTCCACTTTTGCGCCACAAACTTTGCAGCAAAAAGCACATCTCTCTCATAGTCCAGTGCTCCACTTATTTGCATAAGAGCAACACTAGACTGGGGGGACTTGAAGGGGTAAGGTCCCAAAAACCTCGCTTTAAGTACTTGGGACCATACCACAACCTCATCTTTTAACCCTCTTTAGACTTTGCGCAGCCGCGCACTGGTCCTACAAAGAGAACTTAGAACAGAAACAGCAAGCAACACAAGCGCGCCAAAAGGGAACTAATAAATCCTTGTGCCTCTCTCTATAACAGACATGGATAAAAATCCCAGTAAGCACTCCCGCTTAAATAATACCGAGACTTGGGTATTATTTACTTCACTGATACCACACGATAAGGAGTCACACTGGATTACGGCTGTAATCTTCTAGAAGACTCAATCGTGCACCACCAGACAGTTATAACCGTCTGGCCACGTGTCATCATCCCGGGCTCCCTTGAAGTCACAATGATGGTATGGAATTGAAGAGAAATCTCCACTTGCCCACTTTCCACGTGGCAATACCCCAGCCGTTGATCTAGATCGCGATCCATGTGCACTCACATCCGATTAAGAGAATTAACGGAGGGAAAAATAACCGCTTACGGAGTTAGGATCTTCCGTCAATATTTCAATAACAGGTTTTCCCGCCCAAACTTCGGCTATAAATAGAAGGATAATTCGGGTATAATCTTCAAGTTACAATCACTTCACATATACTTCTTCTTCTTCATATACCGATACTTATTCTCACGCCGGAGGGTGGTCACGAAGAGAACCCCCATTCTCCCCGTGGCGAGTCTGACGGTGTCTGTTTTGCAGCTATCGAGAAAAAGGGAAGATCTGTTCCCCTGAACCGAACGAGAAGAAACCAACCCTTTTATACAGAACCTAACCCCCTGGTTTATCTGATTCCGGTCATTTAACCAGTGTTTCGTCATCCTCCTACCTCTATGCATGACTTCTATGACAATCCTTGATATACTTGTTGGACTATACTTCTGAAATATACTATATAGAATATATAAAATATATAAACTGAACCCTTGATGATAATCAAGTGATTACTTGACATGGTACTAAGTTGCATCGTCGAAGTACTTAAACTCACGTTACGATTCTAATGGGTATTTTAACCCATGAAATCATTCAAACCCTAAGGATTTTATAGTGTCAAGAACGAGTATTAGGTACTAGAGGATTATTTTCTTGTATACTTACTTTCGTATATTTAAACTCTGAATCCTATTCCTCCATTAATCATCCAAATACTCATACACCTATGTTCCTCATGTAGAAGGACTCGGTGTTCTACCTACAAACTAACAACTCTTCACGGACTAACAAGTGGAAGCTTGCAAAACCATGAGTATACTCGAACCCATTTTACTTTTAATCACTTTTGGGTGCAACATGTATGTTATACAAAAACGCACTTCACATGAAACTATTTTAATCACACTCTATCCATGCTTTAACATGAGACTGTATGATGCTTGTTAGACTTGTATGCTATGTTAACTATTTGTGTCGATATATGCTCATTAACTTTGCTAGCCTACCTTAACAATTATAGCGCTATAGGATTAATGCACCGCCCACGAAACTTGGGGTATTGTTAAGTTAAACATCTTAACCTCCCGTTACTCTTTGGGATAGGCAAAATTAACGCGTTGTATTCTTGGGTTTGAACATATAGTACACCGTTTCAGCATATTAGTAACTTGCATAATATTATTCATGTTGGATATGAGCCTTTAAACAATTTTATTCTATATTATACTATGTATGAAAACTTGTATACTCGCCAAATTTTTGTTGATATATTTTAATACATGTTGCAGGTTGATAGACGAGATGATGTTATGAGAAGAAACGCAATTTAGGTGGACTTAGAAACACACCTAGATTAAATTGTTATTTCAACGTATTGTTTGAAATAATGTTGTCTTTTATTTGGATCTTTCTATGACATTTTTAGTCTTGATATAAAATTTGAGTTTAAATTATATTGTCACATAGTATTATGAAGTTTTGAGCAATTTGTTCGTCTCATCCCGATGTTTCCGCCATCGGTTGGGGTGTGACAAAAGGAGTGTCAGAACTCTCAAGGGTGATTTCTGAGAGCATGAGACCAGGATTCTATGCACACGTCAACATTATTCAAAGTTGGGGCATATCCTGAACTATGAAGAAAGATACAAGGCTCCAGAATCACCCTCAAGATTATTTTGCACACAAATAATGCTGGTAACTCTTTTGCTATATTTAATTAATGCAATTATATTATGAATTTGTTTTATTGTTAAAAATGTGGTTCCTCAAAATTACAGAATGCGCCCGCGTATACAAAGACAGCGTGTTATTGATACAAAGAATTCAACAACAACATGGAACTGGTTTTGAAACTCTCCTGTTTCAAAGAAGATCGGAAAGATAGAAAGATAAATGAATATGATCTAGTCTTCCTGATGTGTGTAAAATGCAACATATAAATTACATCAAATGAGGCATAAAACTAACCCTTTTTTAGTACTAATGCTGGAAAAAGTGTGTTTTTGTCTTCCTTTTGTATTTTCAGGACCAAATGAGCTTAAATGAACAGAAGGAACAAATATGCAGCAAAATATAACATAAATACAAAGAAAAGGAATAGACGTTGCATGCCCGACCCCTCGACAACATCTTCTCAAGCAAAAACAAGAAACAGAAGGCTGACCACGGCCACGTGTCCAGCGAACACGAGGGCGTGGCCAGGTGTATGCAGAAGTGACAAAGTTATAGAAGCTTCTGTTCCCAGCACGGGGGCGTGCCCAGCTCAACACGAGCCGTGGTCAACGCTAAGATTTGCAGAATCTTGCAAATCTTGATAGTACATATACGCTTCTGCACACGGGGTCGTGCCCAGCGAACACGGGGGCATGTGGAGCCTAATGCAGACAATTGTAATTAATGAAGAAAGAGAAAGAGGATGGCCACGGGGCCGTGTCCGGGCTTCTGTACAGGCTATAAATAGGGGTGCTTGGTTCACTTCAAAGGCATCCCTTGGCAAACCACATCTCTCCCACTTCACCACCACTCCACCACCAATACAACACCCACATCCACCACCATCATCCATCATCCATCTTAGAGTATGTGTAGTAGTCTCGGAATCCAAGATTGATCGTAAGAGTTCTTGACAATCAAAGGCCATGTTTGCTTAAGTCTCTTACATCACTTGGTGAAGACAAACATTTAATGTAATACTTTTCATTTTTAATCTTTTCGCACTTTTTATTTGGTTTTGTATTAATGGTTTTAATAACTAGTTTCTTATGTTGAAGGTGAAACTTCCTTATCATTTGTCCGTGGTGTCTTGGCGTTATTTTACTGTCTATATAAAATAAAAGATTTTCACCATTCATATCTCTACGGTCTATATAGAGATATGTTGGCTACCTGGTCAGGGTTAAGGGAATGGTTTGGTAAGGTTCTTGCCTTGTTCAGTGTATAGATCCTGCGATGATCTGGGTCAAGCTTACTAGGACCTCCTTCAATACCCACTGGTATTGGATGGCGGGGGTGCGAATGGCTTGATCCCCTCATACGTAAACTACTATTAATACATTAACCTGGCTACTTGGGATTGTATCCCTGCTGACTCAAACCACTTAGCCAAGGGTAACGTCACCTTCAAAAGAGGGGCCTACCACATTACGCATTAATAACTTAATTAATTATCTTTCAATATTCCGACCCTTTGGGATTGTATCCTTGCTGACTCAAACCACTGGGTTGAGGGTAACGTCACCTTCAAAAGAGGGGCCTACTACTATAACTAAGATAATCTCTTAAAAATTGAAAAAGTGCGGAAATCATCAAAGGTTACGTTAAAGGCGAGTCGGATCCAAGTGATTCATCTTGCCTATATATTTTTATTTTATTTTTATTTTTCAGCATTTTTAGTTTTTATTTTCATGTTTAAAACCTTTTCTAAAAAGTTTGATTTGATTAGACGTTGAGGATAAACCGGTACTAAAAACTCTTGTGTCCTTGGACGACCTCGGTATCTTACCAACGCTATACTACGTTCACGATGGGTGCACTTGCCCATATGTGTGTTTAGTGTTAGTAGAATATCGTGTTTTATAAATTTAAAACTTGATTAATGTGTTAAAAAGGGCTTAAAATATAAACAAAAATATATAACGCTACAAACGTATCACTTCCTGCCAATAATATGGCAAAAACATTTATATGTTGTCTGCTTCAATCTAAAACACAGTAGAGTTGATGTATTGGATAACAGCGCTGGAGGGGATAAACTCAGCATAAAAAAGTATGATGGATGGGTGGAAAGTTGGTGCTTTGTATGTAGAAACTATGTTGAAAAAACGTCATACTAATATTTGCAAAAATGTGAAACTACAGCAAGATGCTTTTGCAAACTACATGCTTATTCAAAAACACCCAATGGCTAAGATCATGAAGACGACGCCTAGACAAAAGATGGATTGGAGGACAGAGTCTAATGGGATCGACTATGGGATTTTTGCAATGAGGCATATGGAAACATATATGGGGTAGTTGGCTGCTTGGGAATGTGGTCTGGCAAAAGAAAATGCCCCAAATGACCTACAACAAAAACATCTAAATGACCTCAGGATCAAATACATTGAAAAAATCCTGCTGAATAACCAAAATGAAAACAGAAGAAAACTGGTCAAATCTTTAAATAAATTCTGGAATTAGGAGCAGCAAAAATTACTGAATTGTATTAAACAGGGTACAAGAGAATAAATGAAAGGATGAAGGAATATGTAGATTAACTTAAACGCCATGAATTGATTTCATTTTATAATTTTCATGTTAACTAATGTATTTGGTTTAGACTATCGCATCTACTTGTTTCTTAATAAAACATATTAATGAAAACGCCATGATGAATACGCCATAATGAAAACGCCATTAGTTGAATAATAAACAATAAAAAGAACTGATGTTATTGTTTTCCTAAAACATGTTAATAAAAACGCCATAAGTTGAATAATTAACAAATAGTAACAACTGATGTTTACAAATTAACGCCAATATTCACAACCAATCAGATATACGTAACCAGGTGTAAAACGCCACTGATCGTAAAATATAAGCATATATTAGAACCCAAACAACAATTAACATTAATAATGAAAACGCCAAATATTGAATATATGAAGAACGCCATTGAAACGTAAACGCCATTTTCAAATATTACATGGAAAAATGCCATTGAAACAAGCATAAAGAACAAAATGCCATATCTGTTGGAATTTTGAAACGAAATTATCACGCCATTTATTGTGGGGGACTTGGACAATGACAATTGTGCCCCTGCATATCATTTAGCACCCCCTAGTCCCCTACCACGTGTTCGACCATGATTCGTTCTCACCGTTTTCACACTTTCAACCGTTTTCTCCTAATCCTGTTTATATATATATATATAAAATCTGTCTATCACATTTTGATAAATATGGACAATTCCATTTTGATATGTATAATATGTGATCACATTTTGATAAATATTGATCATGGTGTAGTCTATAATCACAGGTTAATGATCACAGTTTGATCATTGTCAGAGATGGTTTGATGATATACAGGTCTAAGTTACGATGCATTGTGTATTTGTGCATTGCATGTAGTCTAGGTCATTAGGCAATTGATTTAGTCACATATTGCAGTAGGCTTCAGGCAAAGGTTGATCACAGGCCAGGGAGGATTTGAGGGGATTTGATGACATAGTACAGGTTTATGCATTAGGCATTGTTTGTTGATCTAGTCCAGGTTTGGTAAGAAATTACATTGGGCAGTTTTTGTGCTGGTTTGATAAAATGGTCATTAGGCAAGTTTAGTAAAGGTTTGATCATTAGGCATTGTTTGTTTACTTGTCATGGGATCACATAGTACAGGTTTGTGAATTAGGCATTGTTTGTTAATAGAGTGCAGGTCAGTTGTGAATTAGGCATTATTTGTTCATAGAGTACGGGTCAGGTTTGATGATTGATAATTGTATTAAGTAACATATTGCATTTGTTTTGATTTGATTTTGGTTCACAGGCTTGGTTCATTAGGTGACTAAAAGTCATAGTTGGTTCACAGATAGGCAGTTGGTTTAGTGTGGGTCATTAGGCAGTTGGTTTAGTGCAGAGAGGCAGTTGGTTTAGTGGAGATAACCTAATTAAATTCAAATGATTTTAGTCACATTTTTTGTTCATTATTTTTGACTAATTAAAGTCAAAGCTTAATTTTGGTTTGATTTCTACTACAACTTTGATTGGGTTTAATTTAATAAAGTCAAACCATTGTGACATTACGTTGATTTGTTTGACTAATTAAGGTGAAACCTACAAACGTTGTTTGATATGTTTAAAGCGGGTAACAAATTTAGATTTTGGATGGAGTTTCAAAGCATTATCGTGATAAAACTACTGGGTGGTATAATGCAATTGTAAAAGGGTAGGATTGCCTTTTCACGTGGTTTTTAAACAGGCATTAATGGTTGGATGTCAATGTGTGATTGAATGTCCACCACAGGATGTCATTTGGCAAAAATTGGAAGATAGGGTGTTAATATGCAATCTGGATCAAACCATACAGTGTCAAATTACACTTTACTCTATTTTGTTTGATTTCAGTCGGGTTAGCACATCCTCTTCAGTGTATTCAAGAAAATTAACTTCTATAAACAATTTCACCAACCTTGTTCATTTATATACATTATTACAAGGTGAAGCTCTTTAAATGATCTCAATCGTAGGATTGAAACCGGGTTGTAACCTTATATCTTGAAATCTATTTGAACTTGGTCAAACCCAACCCGATCAAACCCAATCCTTTGACTCTATATAACACGGTTCCAAACCAAACTGGTTCCAAAAAAGATTGGTTTTGACTTTTGTTGATCCAAACCGAAACTGTTTTCAACCGAAACAAGTTTGGCCATAAACCATTTTGTATACCTCTAGTTAAATAATAGCCCTTAAATTAAAAAAAGTTAAATGTCATTTTAGTCTCTGTGATTTGGGCCATTGTGGCAGTTTAGTCCAAATGTTTTATTTTTGGCATGTGGGTCCAAAAAGGTTTCACTATTGCCATCTTAGTCCATTGGGTTAACTTCATCCATTTTTTTTGTTAACGAGAAGAGCAATTCGGTCATTTTATATGGCCGAATTGCCCTTCTAGTTAACAGAATTACATATAAAATGACCGAATTGCCCTTCTCGTTAACAGAAAAATGGATGAAATTAACCTAATGGATTAAAATGACAACGGTGAAATCTTTTTAGACCCTCATATAGAAAATGAAATATTTAGACTAAACTGCCAAAATAGACAAACCACATGAACTAAAATGATATTTAACTCAATTAAAAACTGCCTAACCTTTAGCTTCAATTAAATCAATTTAGTAAATTAAACTAGGGAACAACTGTATTTGAATTTGGCAACTCTATATATGAGAATATGACATACCCCTAGAAGCTATGGACCCTATGGTATTTCCAAAATATAAACAGTTCGTATTTGAAATTTTACCAAAATAATAGAAGTTTAATAAAATAAACAAATAAAAAGAATTTAAAGAAATCAGTGTTTGTTCCCACAAGCGTAACAGTGCGATTATAATAACCTAAGGTGAAGTGTCTCCTTGTTGAACGAACCGTCAGAACTGTTGATTCTCCGGCACACCGTCGTTTTCCGGCAGAACAATGTCACCATAAAATGCCATATACTCCGGCGACCAAACAAATCTCCCAGTTATCCCTCTCTGACGTGTCCATACCCTGGTCCCCTTGTGGAGTCGTGTCAGGACCAACTCGTTAGACTTACCAATCTAGGCACGGACATAGGGTCACCAAAAATCAAGGGCCTCCAATTTTTAGTAAAGTTTTATATATAGTATATATATGTATCAGACCCAAATAAAAACAAAACTAAACCATGTTTTTTTAATATAGTTACACAAATAAAAATTGTTTAGGAAAAAAAACTCACATTCAAGACCCAGTTTCGAAATTAAACCGCAGACATAACTACACTATCGCAACCATCGACCACTCGACCTCATCCGAATTCAGCGAATTAGTGCCTAAAATCCCTAAAATTGAGCCGCAGTCAACGTTCCCACTTCCCATCGCAACCTACTCTTTCGATTTTCTAGGTTATCAGCTATAATACAACGGTAATCACTCATGGCGTCGGGTCCGCCGGGTTTGGAGGAGAATTTATGGGCAAAATTAGGGCTAATTACTCAACGTAGGTTAACTTTAGCGACTAATTTTTATATTAATCTATGTAAGTATCCAAAGGGGCCTCCACTTCGTAGTCCGCTTAAGGTCTACAAAAACGTTGGAATGGCCCTGAGTCGTGTCCAGTCCCGACGGTAATCTGACGTGGCGGCTGACGTGACATGTTTTCATCGGTTACCATTCACCACCAGTGGAGAACCTTTTAAGCGGCAAAGGGTGCATCCGCCCCCGCCAACGTTTCTGTTAGTGGTGTAATTTTTCCGATTTTTTGTTTGAAATTTTTAAAATTAAATAGGTCTGTCCCCGCCAATTATTTTACCTAAAAGTTCTCTGCCCTACCAAATTTATTGTCCAAAAAATTTATACATATTTTCGTATTGAGTTAAAAAAGTGAAGAACAAGGCTATTAGTAATTTTTTTTTATAATTGTCTTAATCGAAAGATGTTTAAACAAAAAAAGAGTAAAATACCAAAATGGTCTCTGAGTTTAAGCCACTTTAGCTCAAAAAATGAAACTTTTCGTATCTGAGTCTCTAAGATTTCATTTTTGTTGTCATTTTCATCCAATTGGTAAATTGGGTTAAAAATTTCTGTTAACTTTTCCCATTTTTGTCATTTTACTCATCTAAATGAAGGGTACAATCGTCATTTTATGCCATAATATAATTTAATATAATGAGGAAAACGATAAAAAAGGGAGAAGTTATCAGAAAATTCTAACCCGGTTTGCAAATTGGATGAAAACGACAATAAAAATGAAACATTAGGGACTCATATACAAAAGGTTCCATTTTTAGACTGAAGTGACATAACCTAAGGGACTATTTTAGCATTTTACTAAAAAAACCATACGCGAGGATAGAGCCGTCACATCTGTGTTATTCAACTTCAATAGAAGAAAAAAAGAGTTTTGTGTTCTCAGGGTTCTTGTAGCCTTCAAATTATTCAACTTCAATAGAAGAAAAAAAGAGTTTTGTGTTCTCAGGGTTCTTGTAGCCTTCAAATCTTCAATCTTTTATACATATTTTCGCATCATTACAAATATTTTGGTTCTTTGTTTGTTAAACAATATTTAGTTTTTTTATATTTAAGAACGGGTCTTTTGAATAATTTTTTTTTTAGTTTTATTTAGAGTTATTATTGTTAGACTCGACCTGAATCGAATAGCTGGCCCGAACATATAACCTGAAATATAGCGATAAGGAAAAAGTTTTTTGGGTCCCATGACTTTCTGTCCCTGTGGAACTTTTGGTCAAGCTCCGCCACTGTTCACCACCCTTGTATTCTTTTTTACTGATATATTAAAGAGCTTATAGTCCAATGGTATCAAGGTGTGATGGAAAGGACTCATTTGTGAGGCTGGGGGTTCTAGTTTCGAGGTGGACGCTGGCGTATATTAGGAGGGTAAATGGGCTGAGACGCTCGTGAGCTACTCGAGATTGGCTCGTTAAAAACCTGAACCGAGCTGAACTTAAACAAGTTCAAGGTTATATTAAGGCTCATTTAATAAATGAACTTAGGCCCAAGATTTATATATCGGGCTCGAGTCAGCTCCCCAGTCTAAACAAGCTTATTATTTGTATAACTATTAGTAATACATGTACTATTTTTATATGATAACTATTATATTATAATTATTGTATACAAACCTAGCATAAAATTAATTAAATAATATATAATTATGAAAATATATAAATAAGGGAGTTAATATACCCATACCTTAAAATTTTATTTTCAGACCCTCTATACGAGTCGTATAGAATTATACGCCTCATATAGAATATCCTGACATGACAAATATCGAGTCGTATAATGCTATATCAGGTCCTATAACATTCTATACAACTGGTCACCATTTGCTCACCACCCTTATATATACCACCTACAAAGCACACATCAAACACACTCATTCCACGATTCCCTTTCTCACTTCAAACCATGACCGTCGATTTAGTAACATCGTCGCCGCTGGGACCGGCGGCAACAGATCAAGACGCTAAAGCACTCCAGTTCATTGAAGACATGACCAAAAACTGTGACTCCATTCAGAAAAATGTTTTGAGTGAAATTCTAACTCAAAATGCCAAGACTGAATACATCCAAAAATGGAACCTCAAAGGCGCCACTGACCAGAAAACTTTCAAGTCGAAAGTTCCAGTCGTGTCGTATGAGGATCTCCAGCCGTATATCCAGCGTATCGCCGATGGTGATCGGTCTCCCATCCTCTCCTCCCACCCGATTTCCGAATTCCTTACAAGGTTACATTTTGTCATTATTAATGTTTTATTTTATTAATTTGTATCAATACTAGCAAACTAATATATCGGGACAGAAGGCAAACGGGCAACATACTAGTCCTTTTTCGAATAACAAAACTAAGTGTTTTAAGAGTGTAACTTGTTGAAGGTGTGGATTGATATTGCAGTTCTGGGACATCTGCCGGAGAAAGAAAACTTATGCCGACCATTGCGGCGGAGATGGACCGCCGGCAGAAGCTGTATAGTCTTCTCATGCCTGTCATGAACCTGTACGTAATTTTAGTAATATAATCAACCCTCTCATCTTCCTCATAACCTCATTAATATAAAGTATCTGAATATAATATGCATGATAAACTGATAGTGACTAGAGTGACGGAAACCATTTAAAATCTTGCACCTAAGGTTTTTTTTTTAATTATTTTTTAATCATTATTGTTGTTTTGTTTGATATAAACATATGATTATTTTAGATGGCTAAGAAGGTATTATTAAATAAAATAAATAAATATAATTGCTTATCGTAATTTAAAATATTAATTTCGTGTTTTACTTCTGGAAAAGGAGAAAACAAAATAAGTTAAACCGTGTTTTACTTCTGGAAAAGGAGAAAACAAAATAAGTTAAACAAAATAAGTTTATATTAAGTATTATATTTTCGAGTATTTGATACAGGTGACAATCGTGTCACCTGGGTGGTTTGTGTTGCCAGGTTAAGTTTGATGGTATCGCAAACCATCTATGATCTATATATTTATTTTTGTAAAAATAAATCATGTAATCAAAACACTAATTATGTACCCATTTAATAAGATGAGCCCAATGGTCTGTAATCGGGTTGATCGGTTGTAAACGAGTTGATGAGCCCATTTAGATTTGTTCATTTTTTAAAACTGAATAAGGAAATATCACCCCTGTTACTTACTAGTAGCATATTTTCTAAAAAAAAAAAATTAAATTAAAATAATAAAACACTAAATTTCTAAAAATAATGAACTTTTATAATTGATGAATGAATTATTTTGTTATAATATTGCAGTTACGTGCCCGGTTTAGACAAAGGAAAGGGTCTATACTTCCTCTTCATAAAAGCCGAGACCAAAACCCCAAGTGGTTTAGTGGCCCGGCCCGTTCTCACCAGTTACTACAAAAGCCCACAATTCAAAACCCGGCCCAATGACCCATACAACATCTACACCAGCCCAAATGAAACCATCCTTTGTGTCGATTCCTTCCAAAGCATGTACTCCCAAATGCTCTGTGGTCTCATATACCATCAACAAGTCCTCCGTTGCGGTGCGGTTTTCGCTTCCGGTCTGGTTCGGGCCATCAAGTTCCTCACAATAAACTGGAAACAACTTGCCCTTGATATCGAAACCGGGTTCCTGAACCCGAAAATCACCGACCCGGATATCCGGGTATGCATGTCGAAGATTCTGAAGCCCGACCCGGACCTGGCCCGGTTCGTTACGGCCCAGTGTTGTGAAGGGAAATGGGAAGGGATTATAACCCGGATTTGGCCCAATACCAAGTACCTTGACGTCATTGTTACCGGAGCCATGGCCCAATACATTCCTATTCTTGATTTTTACAGCGGTAATTTACCTCAAACTTGTACAATGTATGCTTCCTCTGAGTGTTACTTTGGGTTAAATTTAACCCCTATGGTTAAACCCTCTGAGGTTTCTTATACCATTATGCCTAATATGGGTTACTTTGAGTTCATCCCACACGACTCGGTCAACTCGGTGTCCAACTCGGATGACTCGCCGCCTCAACTCATTGACCTTGCGGACCTCGAACTCGGAAGGGAGTATGAACTCGTGATCTCGACCTACTCGGGTCTCTGTCGTTATCGGGTCGGAGACATTTTACGGGTCACGGGTTTCCACAATTCCGCCCCGCAGTTCAAGTTCATTAGAAGGAAGAATGTTTTACTAAGTATCGATGCGGATAAGACCGATGAAACTGAGTTGCAAAACGCGGTTGAAAAGGCTTCGGAGCTATTGAAGGCATTCAACACTGCGGTTGTGGAGTACACGAGTTACGGGGACACGAAAACAATACCGGGTCATTATGTTATTTACTGGGAGTTGTTGGTGAAAGATCCGGGTTATGGGCCGAGCCAGGAGGTGTTGGATCAGTGTTGTTTGGCAATGGAAGATTCCTTGAATTCGGTTTATCGACAGAGTCGAGTTGCGGATAATTCTATTGGTCCGTTGGAGATTCGTGTTGTGAAGAATGGTACGTTTGAGGAGTTAATGGATTATGCAATATCCCGAGGTGCATCTATAAATCAGTACAAAGTCCCGAGATGTGTTAGTTTTACACCTATCATGGAACTTTTGGATTCTAGGGTCGTATCGACCCATTTTAGCCCAAGTGCACCACACTGGGTCCCGGAACGACGTTTCTAATATGCAAATGTTCGTGTCGAAAGTGATGGGCGTAATGTGAAGTTTCTGGAAGTGATGGATCTAATATGTAGGTTTCGAAAGTGAAGGGGGCAATGTGCAAATTTCGAAAGTGAAGGGTGCAATGTGTAGGTTTCAAAATGAAGGGTGTAATGTGTAGGTTCAGAAAGTGAAGGGTTCGTAGGTTTAGTAAGTGTTGTAAGAATTTGTGATTGTTAAAAAGGCGATTTTGTATCTTGCTTTTAGCTTAGTAAGTGTTGTAAAAATTTGTGATTCACTTGTTTTTAGTTGTTGGTGTTTTGGAGGGAGGTTGTTGCTAGGTAGCATTCTTTAAGGACTTTTATTGTAAACAAGTATTGTGTCCGCATCGCGTACATAAAACCACAAAAGAAATTAACGTCCTTAAAATGAAATCGTAAATATTCTAAAATACTTTATAAAAAGGGAACGGTATATTATTACTCACTCTATGAGAGAAATTACACGTCAAAACATTGGAAATGTAGTTTTCTGTGGGTTAAAAATCATTCAAAGGATCCAACAATAATTTGGGAAAACTAGAGGAAGTTCAATCAATTTCGCTGAGTTTTGTGTTTAGTTTTCATTTGTTCCCACTTTGTTCTGGGTTGTTGGTGTGCCATGCGGTGGTGGTTATGTATATTTGGCGTAACACTTGCTAAAAAATAAAAATAATAAAGCGTCTTGTCGGCTGTTCAAAAAAAAAGTTTATGATAGTTACCGAATATATGTGTAATTAACACTCATGTCATCAATCAAAGTGACTCAAATTAGAAGTTTAAGGAACCAATATATAATTATATAATAAATTAACATAAGAATTAACTTATTGGGTATTTTAATAAACATTAAATCTTATTTACCTTAATTAGTATGAGATTCCAATTATTGTCACGTGTCACTCTCTTCTTCAACCTTACAATTTAGACATATATTTTATTTAAAAATATTTTTTAATCCTTATCCTTACTAATATAATAAATTTAATTTAAATATGTTAATAACCATATTATGATGCACTATGTAATTAATTTTATAGATAAATACAATGTATTTTATTATATCTTATCGTAAAATAAAATAATACAATAATTAGATCTTTTTTACTAAACCATCCTTGTATTAATACCAATCGGAAAAACGCAATAATTAGATTATACCATTTTTACATTTATTTTAACTATATGATCAGTATTATATAGAAGTATGATTTACATTTTTTTTATTTTACGTGCGTAATAGACGGGTTTGTAATACTTATAAATTAAAATATTATTCAATCTAAGTTTTTTATATTTAATTCGTGTAATATATAGGTTTATAAACTAGTGGATAATATGATCTTAAGTTCACTAAGCGAAATGACAGCGAAGAGTTTTAAAGTTTTGGGAGCATGTAATGATCACTAAATCCGAATATAGTATTATATTATCTTGTGCTTATTGACTTCTTTATTTAGACAATGGGGTATGGTGGGGCGGAGGTTTGGAGCATGGGTTGATACTAGGGGTGTTCAAAACCGGATATAAATTTCGGATATCCGAAATTTTCGGATACTAGATTTCACTATCCGAATCCGTATCCAAAATTTCGGATCCGAAATTTTGGATACGGATTCGGATAGTGAATCGGATATCCGAAAATCCAACTTTTTATTTAATTTTTATTTTTTTATTATTTTTTTTACATTCGGAAACGGATATTTTGGATAGTTTCGGATATCCGAATATAAGTTTTCGGATATTTTTCGGATATTTTTCGGATATTTTCGGATATTTTGGATATTTTCGGATATTTGGATATCCGAAAAAAATGAAAATTAAATTTTCGGATATTTCGGATATCAGAAATATCCGAAAATTTTGAAAATCACTATCCGAATCCGAATCCGAAAAATCCGGATATCCGAATTTCGGATATCCGTTTTTCAGATATTTCGGATTCGGATATCGGATATTTCGGATCGGATTTTCGGATACGGATACTTTTGAACACCCCTAGTTGATACGTGGACTTCGACGGGCACCGATGATCAGTTACATGTTGGGTCGGTATGGCGGGGCGTGGCTAGCCCGCGTAGGTTGGCCACGTGTTATAATTTTTTTTTCAATTATTATAAAAATACACACAAATTAAAAAAAAATAGCCTAGCCAACCCAGTCAATGAGAGCCAGCCACGGAAGACCGCTAGGCCCGCCCAACATCCGGGCTGAAACCCCCGCTCAAAGGGTCACGCCGAAGCCCAAGCCCACCCGAAGTGACATGGGCGTTTGTACCCAACCCACACCCCAACCCCCGCCTCATACGTCATAGTCTTAATGAAAGGAAAAACTTCTGTTGCATAACTTTGAGGTGTCAAGAATCTATTTGTTGGTATTATGCAGTAGTTGAAGAATATGATGTGACTACGACTCATAAGGCTAAAGGGTATGGGAATGGCCATCCCCATGAGGATGGGCCGCCATGTAGAACGCTAAATCACCATCCTTCATGGGATGATCCTTCTAACAAAATGAAGGGGTGGAGGATGGGCCTACCCCACACCAATTATTTTTAATTTTTTAACTTTTTTTTTTTGTTAACTTGATAAAAACATCTTAAAAATTAAATAAAATTAAAACATAAAACAACATAATTAAATCCATTACATAACATAAAGAAAAATTACATATCCTAAAAAATAAAATTACCAATCCTAGAAAAGGAAAACGTAAAAGTTAGCTTGATTCGGGTTCGGGTTGGGATTGTTCAGGTTGAACGGATTCATGATTTTATAAAAAGATGGAGTTTTTTTATAAAAATGGATGAGAGAAGGGAGAAGTTCGGAGATTTTGGATAGAATTAATTTATAAAAATGGTTGAGGTAGGGTGTTTATTTAGGGTATGTTTGGCAAAAGTAGCTGGAAGCTGGTAGCTGGTGGCTGGAAGCTGGTAGCTGGTGGCTGGAAGCTGGTAGCTGGTGGCTGGAAGCTGGTAGCTGTAGCTGGTAGCTAGTAGCTGGTAGCTAGTAGCTGTAGCTTTTTAGATATACTTGGTGTTTGGTAGAGTAGCTGGAGCTTTTAATAAAATGTATAAAATGACCAAAATGGACATAACTAAAAATTTAGAAAGTTGGTGCATTAAAAAGTTCCTTATTTTTAGTGGTTAAAATAGTCATTTTTTCCCTAAAAGCTTGTAGCTCCTTCTAAACGCTACTAGTAGTAGCGTTCAACCAAAAGCTTCAAGCTCCTAACCTAAAAGCTTAAAGCTCCTTCAACCAAACAAGACTTTTTATTGAGTAAGAGCTTTTTCTTAAAAGCTTAAAGCTAGAAGCTTCTAAAAGCTCCATGCCAAACAAACCCTTAAAGTGAAAAAATCTTTTTTTTTAAATATAGCCGTTGTTCAACGGCATAATTTCAAAAACGAGGCCCGTCGCAGGCGTCCTTGGGCCGACGGAGAAGACGGGACGGGGCAAGGGGGCGGTGTGGGGGTGCGGCGTCGGCGCTCGCCGGGGCAGGGCCGACCACCATACCGGGTAGTCTAACGGACCAAAATAGTTCGTGTGTAGGGGTGTTCATGATTATATCTCCTCAATATTATTAATTTTTAATAATTAATATTAGCTATCTACTTACCTATACTTTAATAAATAAAAACATATCCGTCACTATTTGACGTAACCAAAAATTTAAAACCTCATTATGTTTATAATTTATTATTATCGTTTTCACAAATGCTAAAGAATTTTATCAAAATGCCATGTGACAATTTATTATACTACATCAGCTATAATAAATAATAATAATAATAATAATAACTAAATTAATATAAATACCATTCTCCACCTTAATAGATAATTTTTTTATGCATTATCTCGCTTAAAAGAAATTGATATGCCATGATTCTTGGGTTACTAAATTATACAATATGATATATAGATAAAAATATAAGAATTACTTTATCTCTTGAATATACTTATTTTACATATTAAAGATCAAGATTATCTTCACCTCTATGACATACGATAAAGGGTTATTATATTTTTTTAATATGTTTGTATTTAATATGAATATCCTTTAAAAAAATAAATAGTTTTCGGATATCGGATAATCGCATTATCCGAAATTTTTGAAATTCATATCCGAATCCGAAAATTCGGATTATCCGGTTTTCAGATATCCGAATTTTTGGATGTCTGAAATTTCGGATATTTCGGATACGGATTTTCGGATATATCGGATTCAGTTTCAGATCCGGATTTTTTTAAACACCCCTATTCGTGTGTGTTTGTTTAATTTTAACCGACAAAAGAATATTTGTTTTAAATGTGTTATTTTAGATAGTAAACGAGCATAATTAAATAGATGAACACACAAAAAAAGTATTTGTATTTGTATTTCTATATGTTTGATTTTGTTTACTTATAAATGCAATTACACCGTGGTTCTCTAAATAAGGCTAAGAGTTGACTAAAAATTTCAAATAAAAAAGAGTAAAAAGTCACAGAACACTAAAATGTCAACCATAAAACATATTCAAAACCCACAAATAACAAAATGAAGATTATTAAAAATCATATATGTGGGTAATGTTTTGTGTTTTGAATGATAAGGCTCTCATTATCAAATGACAAACATTATTGTGTTTTATGTTGATTAGCATGTTGTGTTTTATATTCATAATTTTACGATTATGTGTTTGAAATTTTAATGGACTATTATGTTTTGAATATGATGTTTTAGTAATCTTCATTCTGTTATTTGTGGATTTTAGGTGTGTTTAATGACTGAAGTTATAGTGTCATGACTTTTTACACTTTTTAATAAATTTGGACTTTGTAGCCAAAATAATATGTGTGTACTACGATGTAAAACATATGAAGTAACATAAACATACTTTTACACACAAATTAGCAAAATTCTAAGAAAAAAGATTAAATGAACGAGAGATTCTTTCATGTTCATTATATAAAACAACATAAAAGTAAATTAATGTTACTTCATTCGGTAAACAAGTGAATATTAACAAATTCCAATCAATGGATTCGTTGAACATTCACTTACATAAACAAATTTTCATTATCATATGACAGTTCACACAACTAACTTGAATTTGTCACAAAAACTGACATATGTTAATTAGCAACACAACACTGAAATACCATGACAACCCGTGTATTACGTAGGTTGAATACTGAAAAACATGTACTACACAAATATATATATATATATATATATATATATATATATATATATATATATATATATATATATATATATAGGGTAAGGATAGTGTAAAAAGGGCTTAAAGTATGAGAAGTGTATTATAACACTATATATAATACTATATAATACCATATAAACACCGTATAACAATATGTAACACCATATAATACCATATAACACTATGTAACACTATATAACATTATATAACAAATATAACACTAGTGGAGAGTTCAAATGAGAAGAAATTTTTTGTAAGAAGAAAAAAGAACAAATTGCAACCAATAAGAATGCTTTATTTTACTTCATTTAATATAAGTATTTAATGTTACTATAAGGGTACATTGGTAAATCTACATAGGTCATTAATTTGTAGTCTTTCTAATTAATAGCTAATACATTAAATTTTTTGTAACTTATCTTCAAAATATATATATTTTAAAAAAAATAAAATAAAATAATTTAAAGTGTAGGATAAATTAGAAGTTGTGTAGGATAAATTACGACTTGTGTAAGATAAATTTCAACGTGTAGGATGAATTTCGAAATATGTAGGACAACTTTTTGATGTGTGTAGGCAAAAAAAGTTAGTGTGAAAGATAATAGTCTTTATGACTAATTAATTAGTCAAAAATGATAATAAATGAGATAAGTGGAAAAACTCTTTAATGTTTTACAAAATTACCCTTTGTTCTTTTTCTTCTCAATTAATTTTTCTTCTCAAATGAACCTTCCCCTATAACACTATACATCTATCATAGACATGCTATCAGACAAACTATAGTGTTATATTTGTTATATAATGTTATATAGTGTTACATAGTGTTATATGGTATTATATGGTGTTACATATTGTTATACGGTGTTTATATGGTGTTATATAGTATTATATATAGTGTTATAATACACTTCTCACATTTTGAGCACTTTTTACAGGATCCTCTACATATATATATATAGGGGAAGGTTCATTTGAGAAGAAAATTTTATTGAGAAGAAAAAGAATAAAAGGGTATAATTGTAAAACATTAAATAGTTTTTTTTCTCATCTTATTTATTATTATGTTTGACTAATTAATTAGTGATTAAGACTATAATCCTCCACACTAAATATTTTTGCCTACATACATCAAAAGTTATCCTACACATTTCGAAATTTATCCTACACATATTGAAATTTATCCTACACAACTCATAATTTATCCTACACGCCTCGTATTTATCCTACACTATAAATCAATTTTTATTTTTATTTTTTATGAAAAATATATATTTTAAAAATAAGTTACAAATTTAATATAGTTAGTTATTAAAGATGAAACTACCGATTAATAATGTATGTAAGTTTACTAATATACCCTTATAGTTACATTAAGTACAAATATTAAATGAAGTCTAATGAAGCATTTCTATTGGTTGAAATTTCTTCTTTTTTCTTCTTACAAAGAATTTCTTCTCATTTGAACCCTCCACTATATATATATTGGACTTTCTAGCCAACTCCTAGCCTATGGGGTTCGGCTAGAAAGTCCAAATTTCCTAAAAAGTGTAAAAAGTCATAAAACACTCTAATTTCAGCCATAAAACACACCTAAAACCCACAAATAAGAGAGTGAAAATTACTAAAACACCATATTCAAACCATAATAGTTCATAAAAACTTAAAACACACAATCGTAGAACTATGAATATAAAACACAACATGCTAATCAACATAAAACACAATATTTGTTATTCGATAATCAGAGCCTTATCATCCAAAACACAAAACAGAACCCACATATATGATGTTTTATTAATCTTCATTTTGTTATTTGTGGGTTTTTGGTGTGTTTTATGGTTGACAATTTGGTGTTTTATGATTTTCTACACTTTTTAGGAAATTTGGACTTTCTAGCCAACTCCTAGCCTATATATATATATATATATATATATATATATATATATATATATATATATATATCATATGAATGAAATTACGAATTACGTCACATATAGTAGTGTATAAAATAATATTAATTTTTATTATAGTGTATATTTTAAATATAACTTTTATTTAAAATAAATCTCTAAGGTATTAACATAATTAGATTTGTTATTTTTCTCTTTACTGGTAAAAAGCCAAATTTATTGGTAAAAAGTCAAATTTATTGGTATAACATAAATTAGATTTGTTATTCTTACTGATAATTGTTGTACAGATTTAATTAATAATTATTTATTATAAAGTTATGATATACATTAAACATTTATATATGATGAATAAAATCTTTTCATTATTAAAGGTTAACTTACTATGGTTACAAATGGGTAAAAAAGAAAATTAATAATATTAAAAGATAATTAAGTTACAATTTTCTACTTTATAAAACATACCTTTATTTAGGGTTACAAAGGGACTTTTTTTTGGGGGAGGGGAGGAATTGGTGTGATTATATATATTTGTTATGTCTGTAACTATGTAGGTGTGTATGAGCCAATGTGGGTCTTGCCCGCTTGGTATAGAAACATATGCCTCTTGGAGAGGAGATCTCAGATTCAAACATGAGCAAAATGAGTATTTTAGTATAATTAGTATGAAACAGAGTAGAAGTACCATTTGCCATTAACAAAGGTACCCCAAAACATTATAGAGAATGTTAATGTTTTATCGTACCATTTTTGCATATTTGGTGTGAAATAGAGTATGAGTATCATTTACCTGTTAAAAAAGTTGGAAATATATTGAATATTTTTTAACTTTATTAAACTAAAAACACTTTTATTTATCACAAATCGGTGTGGCTAAAAAACCTTAATATTCTCTCCTCTATAAATTGAAATGTCTCACATCTCTATAACTTCAAACCATTAAATTCTCCCGTCTATAATTTTAAAACAGGTTTCAATAAATTTTAGTCTTTTTGCCAGATGTCCTCCCATTAGTTGCTCTTTTTAGCTTTTATTCATACACTAGATAAACTCATATATCGATTTTATATATAATCTAATAAGCTTTTTGTAATTTAAACTATTTTATTTTAAGAAGTATTAAAATAATAGGTTTTAACTATAGATCGTTTATGTATTTATTTAATCATAAATTAGAACTAGTGGGAATGCCCGCGCGTTGCGATGGGTGTTCCGACTTATATCAAATTTATATATGATGTCTATTACGAACGACAACCCATTCCGGGTTTCTAACATTTTATCTCATTCAACAAAAAATAGTCATCGTAAAATCTCGCTTGATGAGAGCTTGGTTTGCGCTTAGGCGTAAGGCGCGCTGAGGTGCAAGTCTGAGCGCCTTATGTAGCCTAAGGCACACTCTATACATGAAGCACAACCTGAAGTGTACTTTTTGGTGGAAAATCCACCCTGAGGCGCGCACACAAACGCGTATGCCCACCCATAGCTACTGCGAATCGCACCCCAAAATCCAAACACACATACACACACACACCAAAGGATATCAAACAAGTCCTAAAGATAACCCCAAAACTAAAAATTAAGCCACTACTGAGCATCTTAAAAACTTCTCCGAAGCACTGAGACATATTCCATCACTGAAATAACCAGTATAAACCAGACGAATAGATATGTATGTATGTATGTATGTATATATTCCAAGCATAATTACATAAACATCCAATTAATCGACCGCTAAACTGCTAAAACAAGTCTATGTGGCTGACCCACCAGACCCGACATGGGTTTAGGTTGTAGTTTTCTGAAACTGTAGCTGGTGGTTTGGTCTAAACTTTTTGTTGAAACCAGATGAACCAAACAATAAAACTCAGTATGGTTTAATTTTAAAAATTTATATATGCATTAGCAATAAAAACATGGACAAAAACATGTGCTCACCAGTCAGTACTGGTGTCAACTCTCTTGAGCTTTTCCCTTGCAGCTTCAAACTCTTCTTCGGTAGGCTCTGAAGACGGTTCACCTCCGCCATATTTACTCACCAAAGACAAAAACATCTCGTCTACCCGTTCTTTCCTTTCACTTTGCATTTGTGAAATAATAGCATATAAATCATCCGACTCTTTCTTTGGCCTGCATTTAGTCAAATGTCAGAATTCAAAACAACATAACAAGCCTAACGAGACCCAATTCACAATATATATATATATATATATATATATATATATAGTAGAGGGTTCAAATGAGAACAAATTTTTTTGTAAGAATAAAAAAGAACAAATTTCAACCAATAAGAATCCTTTATTTTACTTCATTTAATTTTTGTATTTAATATTAATGTAAGGGTATATTGGTAAACTTAGATAGATCATTAATTGTTAGTCTTCCTTTTTAATAACTAGTAAATTAAATTTGTAACTTATTTTCAAAAAAAAAAAAAAATTTCAAAGAAGAAGAACAATTAATTTAAAATGTAGGATAAATTACGAGGTGTGTAGGATTAATTACGAGTTGTGTAGGATAAATTTCAATATATGTAGGATAAATTTTCAAAACGTGTAGGATAAATTTTGATGTGTGTAGGCAAAAAATTTAGTGTGAAGGACAATAGTCTTTATGACTAATTAATTAGTCAAATATAATAATAAATGAGATGTAAGAAATACTATTTAATGTTTTACAATTGTACCCTTTGTTCTTTTTCTTCTCAATTTAATTATCTTCTCAAATGAAGTCCCCTATATATATATATATATGACTCACTTTCCCCTACGCTTCAACAGGTTTGTGGGTGGTTTTGTTTCAGAAACTTTTTTACCCCATTTTTGATAAGCTTTGGTTGACTTCAATTCTCCTACAGGGTAAGACTAATGTAAGTATCTATAGAAAACCCACTTTAATTTAGAAAACCCGGGAAACTCAAAGCTCCCGATGTTTTTTTTTTCTTGAAAAAATTTACACATGTTATATACATGTTTTTAAGGGTTTTGGGCAAAAAAAATCAAAAAAGCGCCGAGTAGATATTTTTAAAAAAATAAACAAGTTTTGGTGTAACACATGTTACAAATATGTCAGATGAATGTAACATGTGTTACACCAAAACTTGTTTATTTTTTTAAAAAATATCTACTCGACGCTTTTTTGATTTTTTTTGCCCAAAACCCTTAAAAACATGTATATAACATGTGTAAATTTTTTCAAGAAAAAAAAACATCGGGAGCTTTGAGTTTCCCGGGTTTTCTAAATTAAAGTAGGTTTTCTATACATCCTTCCCCTATATGTATATATATATATATATATATATATATATATATATATATATATATATATATATATATATATATATAGAGTAGGGTTCGCACGGAAAGTGTGTTTTTCCTAGAAAGTCTAGGAAGCGATCTGGTCCATCCGATTGGTGTGTTTAAGGGTTTAGATTAAATCAATGGCAATCTTGTAATATTTGAGTTTAATTAATTGATTGTTTTAAATGAGTAGGGGCAATTTTGTCAATGACCGTGTTTTAAATCAATTGATAACCGCCCAGTTCCTAAATTCAAGCGATTTTCCCTCTCTCTCTCTCCAAACCCATCTTGGAAACCCCAATCTCTACCAAAAATAACTACAATCATGGAAGAAGATAACTTTAGAAACGATGGAGAGCACCGGATCAAAATAAAACACTTCTCCATCTCCGAGTTCATCATCACCATTCAAATATTGTTCTTATCATCTCCGTTTTCTTGACGATGTGTTTTAACAGCAAGCAAATTAATACAGTTGTGTTTTAGCAGCAAGCAGATTCATACAGTTGTGGTTTAGCATCCAGATTCATACATATGTGTTTTAACAGCAAGCAGATTCATACAGTTGTGTTTTAGCATTCAGATTCATACAGATGCGTTTAACAGCAAACAGATTCATACAGTTGTGTTTTAACAGCAACCAGATTCATACAAATGTGTTTTAACAGCAAGCAGATTCATACAGATGTGTTTTAACATCCAGATTCATACAGATGTGTTTTAACAGCAAGCAGATTTATACAGTTGTGTTTTAACAACAAGCAGATTCATACATATGTGTTTTAACATCCAGATTCATACAGATGTGTTTTAACAGCAAGCGGATTCATACAGATGTGTTTTAACAGCAAGCAGATTCATACAGTTGTGTTTTAGCATTCAGATTCATACAGTTGTGTTTTAACAGCAAACACATTCATACAGTTGTGTTTTAACAGCAAGCAGATTCATACACTTGTGTTTTAGCATTCAGATTCATACAGTTGTGTTTTAACAGCAATCAGATTCATACAGTTGTGTTTTAGCATTCAGATTCATACAGTTGTGTTTTAACAGCAATCAGATTCATACCCTGTGTTTTACCATCTTTATATTGTGGGATCTATAAAAAAAATTGACTTTAGCCCTGTAAACTGTTAAAACACAGCACCAAGAACATGCTGATAAATTCCAGTAATCTTCTGAACAATGGAATATACGATGTAATGTGATATGGAATTTTAGTTAATGAACACATTGACTTCCAGATTTGAATTCAAAAATAATAAAAATTCCGAAAATCATGGAATTTTAGTTAATGAAGATACATTCCAAAAATAAAATTAAAATGTGAAATTACATGATAGCCCTTCTACTTAAAATCCCTCAATGACACATGTCCAATTCTTATTCCTTCCTAGACTTTCTAGGAAAAATAGACTTTCCACCCAACTCCTACTCTATATATATATATATATATATATATATATATATGACTCACTTTCCCCTACGCTTCAACAGGTTTGTGGGTGGTTTTGTTTCAGAAACTTTTTTACCCCATTTTTTATAAGCTTTGGTTGACTTCAATTCTCCTACAGGGTAAGACTAATGTTACAAAACCTACATCTTTTTGTGGGAAATTTGGCATCTTAAACTTACCAAAAGAAATTGCCTCATCGAGTATAATTTTGAAACGATGTGAATCAAGCTTAGGATCTGAGCATAGCATGGAACAGAAGAGCCTGTGGAAAATTATAGAAGTTAGAAAAACGAATCTCAAAACGAAAGGGACCATTGGTTTAAAAATGATTTTACATATGTACCTGTCCATACGACCTTTGTACTTCTTGTAAAGATCAATCAAATCGTTTTTCTCAGACTCGGATCATCTGTAATTGGATTCAAACTCCTCAATATCAGCTTCGCGTTTCAATCTTATATACAAATTAATGAAACATAGTAGCATTTATATATGTTTTGGAAAGTCTTGACAGACCTTTTTATACATAGTTCGAAAGAAATCCTTCAAATTTTGAACCATATCCCCAGCAAGATCCTGTTAGAGAATAGAATAAAATAAAATTATATAAAACGAATCGAATCAAATCAACAAAACTGATAATTATTACTTCAGAACACCTTCACCATTACATAACCAACGAAGATAATTAAAAACCTAATTGAAAACATGTTGAAAACAAGATACTATAGTCTAATTCATTCAATTAACTAACTGATAATTATTACTTCAAAAACCATAAATATTATAAGATCATTTGCTAAAACAAAGGATACTCGAAACAATATCTACTCGGAATCTGATAAACCAAAAATATCGGGAAACAAATCAAAGAAACATGGATAGAAATAAAAGAGGTTAAATAATACTTTTGTCAGCTTTCAACCCGTTTGACCCGTTTCATACTAAGGGAAGTGTTAATATTTGACCCATTCGACCATTAAAGATAACGTTTAACCCATATTGATCTATTTTTAAGTGAAAGTGTTAAAACCGTAATAGCAAAAAAAAATAAAATCTTGAAGCTGATTAAACCTCAAACCGGGTCATTTTGCAAGTCGGCATCATCATTCTTAAATATCAACTTTTCGGTATTCAGTAATTTCCTAGGGTGCTCTGGCAATAATTCTGATTCTCCTCTCTTGAATTCTAACGAAAAGCTAGCGGGTATCTTGTATATAGTGTATTATCTATATTTACTATATTATAAAGCATTTCCTCAGGGACTTCTTAAAATGTAAGAGATACATGTAGAAATGCTTAATGTATAACACACAATGCATCTATTAACTACTTTTTAAGGGTAAATTTGTCTAAAAACCAACCTATTTAATCCAAAGAAACTCAAAAGTTAAGAGGTATTTTTAAGAGTTAATGACATTCCAGTCAAGAAGTCAATGTTTTAAGTTATTAATATATAAAAATAATTAAGTGCATAGGAAATAAATTAATTAAATAATAGCAAACGAAAATTGATTGTCATAATTCTTCCTTTATGAATTATTATATCATGTGTTTCTATTTCCATTGGTTTTCTTTTGAATGACCCTACAGTTAATTATCTGTCTAATTGAGTATCTGATATAGTTTCTAATTATATTGATTTGTTTTAAATGGATTATAATAATATGAATCCGAGAGGACTATAACTGCTGGCCTTTCATATGTTGTAACCGGTATTCGTCAAAAATGGGAATAAAAAAAGTCTTTCGTTCAGTGTATAAAACCCTATGTTAATCTAGACGTCTTTGATTAGAATGCAAGTCATTGCACGACACACATTCAAAGTTTTAGAAACAACGTACAGGTCTCGTTGGAACTCCCGTTTGTCTGCATTTTTGATTTCGTTGATCCGCAGCTTGCATTAAAAATTAAGGTAACCAATCCACCTCGTAACTTCGTTTCACTTATTAAAAAAACACTAACTTTTATTTGTTTGAATTGTTTGAAAAGTCGATAAATTTTCTCGTGATGGCCCTTTCAAACGATGAAGATCGCCTTCAGTTACCCCCTTAGGAGGCATTCCAAGACTTTTTACCATCATGTCTGGTGTATCATCTGGATCATTTTAGACAAAGAACCACCACCCTGAATCCACCGTCAACAGTCACGGAAGCACCACCACTAGAAACCAACGCCCTACCAGTAACCCGAACACGTACTTTGAAGCTTAAATTTCATCCACGTCAGTCTCAAGAGTGACATATCTATAAAAGCCACACCAATGTAGATCGATAGTACAATGAACTTGTATCTCTCTTGATAATTATTTAATGAATAAAAAAACTTAGTTTGGATATCTGGCTAGATCCAGATGATAGAGCAGCATGGTATATTATTTTTTATTTTTTTATTGTTGGCTTCTTTTTATTTACAACTCAAGGGATGACTTAGAAACTTTTTCTTCATTTTTCAAGTAGCTGCTTTGTCATTGAGTCTTCTGGCCTTGCCACTATCCTTTGCTCTTCAGTTTTGCCCCATAGAGACAGACCAATTATTATCAACACTGCCCCTAACAATCTATGGCATAATGCTACTCAAGTTGAAGAATAACTAATGTCACAAAAGAATTTATATATTTTATAAGTGATCTTGCATTTGTGGTGTTAACACTTAATATATGATGTTTTACACCTTATTCATTGGTAGTTTTCTGTTCTTGAATAATCTTATATGCAAGCTTAATTAGTATTTTCTTTATAATTATTACTTTATAAGTTATTGTGTAAATCAAGAAGAATCAATATCATAATCAAAGTTTATGTTTATTGAAAGTGAAACTTGGTTATGATAAAAAAAAATAAGTAAATAAGAAAGGCATCACTAATCATTAATATTTGAAATAATTAACATTTTTTGAAGTTGAAAAGTAGTTCCTTTGGCTTAAAAAGTCAAAGTCTGCCTCTTTGTTTAGAACGAGTTCAAACACTAATGTGTTACCTAACATCATAGAACGTAAAAATATGTGTTACCTAAGTTATATTAATCATTTGAAGAGGTGTTAAGAATCACTCACAATATCCAATAGTCAACTACATACAAAAAAGGAATACATACGATCCATCAAAAATCAAAAAATCCAACTGGTTTGTTTGGCCCTACACCGAACCGAACCGTCCTATACACATCCTTGTTTGTCATCCCGCCGCATCGCGCGGGCCCTCCAGTAGTAATTAGTTTTTTTACAAGACACACACGCATACACAAATGATGTTTAATCTACCTACAGAAGCAGGATATGATATCTTGACTTCATAGCATGTCTTCGGTCTTAGCCCTTGAAGTTGGTAGATTCGCGACCCATTTTGTAACGGCATAGTTTCCTTCTTTAGTTCCTCACCAACATTCAAAATGTTTCCATAAGCCCTGTAACATTTACAACATAAAAAACAAGAATTTTGAAAACCGTCTATTAATCAATAACAAATAATGCTGGCGCAAGTAGTGAACGAAGATGAGTTCAGTAAACGAGTATATGCAAGAAAGTACC
Organism: Helianthus annuus; assembly: GCF_002127325.2. Classification (NCBI taxonomy): domain Eukaryota; kingdom Viridiplantae; phylum Streptophyta; class Magnoliopsida; order Asterales; family Asteraceae; genus Helianthus; species Helianthus annuus. The sequence continues at coordinate 105,590,272 of NC_035439.2, read as the reverse complement.
TTCATATGACTTGTAGTGTAATCAAGCAAAGCAGAAAGCAACAATCTTGAGTACTTGCACTCACCATTCTACTGCATTCAAAATTATATGTTTTCAATTCAAATCCAACTTATTGGTATTCAGAAACTTTCACTTTTCTTTAGATCAGTTTTCAACTTTAGTGAATGTGATCATACCCAAGAGGCTAATTAGAAAGAATATACACCTGCAACTTTATGCTATTGATAGCAAAATCAACCAAACACATCAATCCAACAGAAAATGCAAACAAGTTAAATGATTTTGCCTACAGAATCAATGGAGATCCACTCTAGATTTATGTATATTGACCCTAAATAAATGAATCTATGCATCTGTCGAAAAACACACAAAAATTAAAAAAACTCAAAACATATCAGGAGGAAGAAAAGCATGAATCTTGAAACAAACCCACAAACGATTGATCAAGAAATTGGTTTAATCAATGTGTGTGCTATCAAAATCGCAAATATGCGAGTGTTTGCAGGGATACTAATTAACCCAATATAACCCATCAGGTTATAAAAAAACGCCCATTTAGACCCATAAATAAGAGTCGGGGTGAATCGATGGCTCTTGGAGTCCTGGTGTTGTGATTATCGCCAGTTTATATCAGAGATAGAAGTAAAACTGACAACAACAACTGTTTCCGGCTAGGAACCAGCGTGCGAGACCGCCGTTGATTGACCGGCTCGGCCTTTTCTCTTGCGCTCTCCCTCTTTCTTTAAACTCTGTCATAAACTCTCCCTCTCTCTCTTTTGAAGAAGCGTGAATGAAGACACACATTCATGGCCGATCAATTCCGCTCCCCATCATAAGCCGACAGTTGGGATTCTGGATCATAAAGAATGAAATCCCCCAATTACCCCTCTAGTGTCTTAAAACTTTGAGTGAAATACACATTTAACCCCTCTAAAATAGCTTACACATCCTTGTACATGGTGCTTCATAACTTGTAAGCATGATAAAATTACAATCTTGTCCATCACATTTGCTTTATATAATACTAGGTTATTGGCCCGTGTGACACACTGGGAGTAACAAATAATATTTGTATAAAGTTTAAAGCTATAACTAAGTGAGATTTAGTATTAATGCAAATAACATCCTTAATATTTATAAACTTTTAACTATTTATTTGTATATAACATTGGAGGTTTTATTTAATTCTCCATCACTGTCTAAGATTATAAGTTTGAAACCTTCATGCTTTTAACTCTTGAGAGTGCCACATATAGCCCGCCCATGAGTGAAAGCCAGTTGCCTCAAGAATAAGCAACCCCTTGATAATAGTGATTGTCAGTGCAAAACAAACACAGAGTGTGAATTATCTTCTTTGTAACTTGAAAAGAATTCGCTCGCACAAGGTGTAAGAGATTAATACTCTATATACCATTAGAAAAGGTATTAAAATAATTTATTTTTTAATAAACTTGTCAATATAATACACTATTGACCTATTGTTAATCAATTTTTGGACAAATGTACAATCCCATACAATTTGAAAGAAAAGCCATTTTGACCCATAGAACCCAACAATTTTACACCAAGCCAACAAAAGGGGATTATTTATTGACATGGTATTTCTCATACACACACATTAGGTGCTGTGAAGTTATCTCTAAACATGGTGCTATAAAGTTAGTAGCTCTTGAAATTAATAATAATAATAACAAAAACAATAACAACATGGCCGATGCACCTCGCCTGCGCCTTGTGTCTTTGACAGCATAGATAAACAGTTGGATATACCGATAGACTACCAGAAAATAGAAAGCCAGTAAGCCAAAAACAATTCGCAAATACGATCCCAATACGATTGCAAATACGATCCCAATGATAAAACGGGTCAAAATTGGCCACCTTTACCCATTATCCCATGAGATATTAAAACTAAGTACTCCACAAAAATCTTCAGGAACTAAGACAATATGCTAACATCACGTTCAATTCCAAAACATGTTATCCCTCCCATAAGGTATTGTTAGCATCCAAATTAAATTAATTAAGTTTATCTTAAATTCCCTAAATTTACGGATTCGAGTCTTTAATATAACAACTTAACAGAAGTAAAAAGGTTCTAGATTATAAATATAGGTTACTGGCTATTGAACTCCCCAAAAAGTAGTAGATTCCACTTACTTGTACTAGCTTTCCGCTCTCCTTGTTTTACCTTGTTTTTTTGGATTTGGAATTCTGAAAAAGGTTTGAAAGGACGTCTTTTGTTGTAGTGTTGGACTCCATAGTTGAATTGTTTTTTGCTTTAATGGGATCTGATGCTTGTCATTTCATAAGACCAGCATAACGCCTTTTCTACTTAAGTAGTTTCATCCTGTACCAGCATAACGTCTTAAATCTGCTGTCTGCATTAATTTAATTGAATACGAATTAAATTCTTCCTACCTTAAAACCATAAAGCCTCTAGAATCATGTTTGGTAGCTCTATATTTCCCAAATAAAAAGTAGGAGGAAATGAAAATTATTCATGTTTAATGTCAATTGGTGTCTATACTATAATTTTGAATATTATAATCTTATTCATATATAAGATTAAAGTGTCGCCAATATCTTTGCAAACCAACCATCTCTAGTTTGTTCAAAGCAATATTCTATAAAAACAAATTACATGTAACAATAGCCTAAATATATATCAAATAAAAAAAGGTTAATAATGCAAAACAATACCAGTAAGAAAATGAGATACCTGAAGTTCAACTCATTGTCCCATAAAAACTTTTGGCTCAAACTGTAGTGGCTTCACCAGCCACTTGCCAAATTATGGGCTTTCATCAAATACTTTCAAGGCTGAATTATTTTTCCTGTAGAACAATTCAAAGCATTGAAAAGACAAATATAATAGCTAAAATCAGCCATTAAAATATTTACTTTTCATCTCTAATATATATGAGGTTTCATTTGATGCAAAATGGGCTAAACATCGACTCAATGACAATTGACAAGGACTCCAACATTCTCTTCCTGATTTGTTAAACAAAAATTATGTTAGACAAATAATTGAAAATTGCATAAAGTGAAGATTATAGTTCGTTTCTCTCTAACAAAACCTTGAGAATAGAGAGTATTACAAAGCCTCCAACAAAAAAAGGCAAATAAATTCGTAAAACAGAGCATATAACAACCATTAAGCATTAGATCAAACACATCTCGCTCTCTGAATCCGAATCCACCCCGACAATGCCAGTAAACACCAAGCCAAACAAACATTCACACATATTACGTTCCTTTTTTCCGGATCAAATAATTTGAATGGCCATTCAACAATACTTCCCAATTCTAAATTCATAAGTGGATTTTAAGGAACAAATATTGGAAATAATATAACTGATCTTAATAGTTGTATAACAAAATCAGAATATCAAAACAGTCCTAAAATCATTAGTAACACATAAAATACGTTGGAGAAGCCATAACCAAGAAATCTAAATACTAACCCAATAATCTTTAAGTTGCAACTTGCAAGTGTAATCTGTGACTATTCACATTCAATTAGATATTTGGGTTTATTTTATTTAAGGTTTGGCTAAAAACCTCACAAAGATGAAACGGGAAAAACAAAAAAAGAATAGAGTTAATCTAATAAATCAAAGAATAAGATGAGTTAATGTTATAATTTAACCTAATCTGTATAATCTTACCATATATTGGATCGATCGGAACCAACTGGCTTTCAGAAAAGATGAATTCCAAAGATGAATTCCAGTGATTTTTTGCATAGACGATTTTGGCATCAAAAATATGGCGAACAGTTGATCCGAAACCCCTCCTGTGAAAGTTCGCCAGAGGGAGAAGAAAACTTACGGCTTCAGAATCAAGATGGATAGCCAAATAGGCAGATGAGGATTGTGAAGAACTGCAGATATGGATTTGGGTAGAGATGATGTTGCATAGATGATTCTGCCATCAAAGGAAACAAATGATAGGGTTTCTGAAAAGCAACAAAGGGATAAAGGACGGGTCGGGTTTATGTCAGTTGATCCGCGAGTAACACTATGGCGGGAAACCTGAATAAAGATTGCACCATAGAAAGCCACGTGTCCCATATAAGGTTTCTTTTATTATATAGATAGATTATATAGATTAGATATTATATTATATAATTAATATATTATTAAAGAATTAAATGATTTTATAAAATAAGAGAATGCCATGTGGCATTTATTGGACTTTATAAAATAAGAGAATGCCAAGTGTCATTTATTGGATTCTTTTATTAGTATTAGACTAGGTTATCACCCGCGAACTTCGCAGGTAGGAAAATTTACTTTATATTAATCAAACTATGTCAGAAAGTTGTTTTATAATTGTTTTGAATTGAAAGTTGTAGTCATTAGGGTTGCGAATAAACTTGTTTTATAATTGTTTTGAATTGAAAGTTGTAGTCGTTAGGGTTGCGAGTAAGGTCAGAAACTTTGGGCAAGAACCGGAGCCAGAAATTTGCCTCACTGAATGACCCACGACAAAAAAAAACTTTTATTTATTACAGATTATTAGAACTTTATTAATATTTTGTCCATTCTTTATTATAACACTTAACATGTACAAAAAAAAAAAAAAAAAAAAACTATAATGAATTCTCCAAGGCTTTAACACCACCATTGTCACCAACCTTTGAAACACACAAACACAATATCTTTTGATATGCACAATCACATTGGTTGAGTACCACACATATAGGCCAAACAGGTTGAAAGTTGACTGTACTGCAATCTAAATTTCAAATGCATAGTTTTCAAATGTATTTATTATTGTTATAATATTATTTACGTAACTATATTTGACCTATTAATTATTATTTACAAAACATACTAAAAGTGGTTTTTGAAACTTTAAAAGTTAAACATATGAGGTAAAATCTTACTTCACAATAATAGATTGTCAATTTGTAAACAAAATTATTACCTCAAAATTATAAAATAAATCTATCTATGGAGTATGCATTGGTAAACATACACGACATTCTCAAAATTACAGAGACAAATTTCAATAGTTTGTTTGATTTACAAAATATTTTATAAATTGATATTAACAAACGGGAAAAAATAAAGATAAAATATAAATTATTAATGTTTAGTTTATTAACAAATTCGAAACCTTAAATTTTTACCTACTTTGATTTTAAAAATATAAGAAAGTACTCACGGTTACGTCACTGATGGTTTTAAATTCAATTTGTTTGTTTTTAAAAATAAATTAATTTGGAAATTCAAATTGTTTGTGTAAAAAAATATTCATGTGTCTTTATTGATCAAATAAAACATTGTATCCAAATGACTTGTTTTTGTATAATAAAACATAAATGATATTATTTTGTATTGATACAAAAATTTCCATGATCACAACATCAAACGGAATTTGATCCATTATACGAAACACCTAGTAAAATGGAAACGTATAATAAAACATAAATGATATTAGTTTGTATTGATACATGAAAAAGAGATTGTGTATTACTTAAGAATTTTGCAAAATACCTGGTTGAAGAAACCAAAGAATAGAATGAAAGTTGATATGTAATGAAGATGTATGTTGTAATTTATATAAAATGATATTATAAATGGAATGTTCTTTTATGATGGGAAATTTAATCAGATACATTTTTAAATCTTAGACTTAATAAGATACCTTTTTAGGTTTTAACAGCACCAAAATGAACAGATTTGACAACATAGGCTTCAAGATCTTGACTAAGCATGTATGAACACATGTCCTTCGCATAATCATCCCAAAGAGTTAAATCAACCTCAACATCTCTAAAAAAGAATATAGGCAATTAATTTTAGATTAACAAAATTAGGTAATATTTATAAAATATAAAGGAAAAAAATAATGTAAATTGTATTACTCGAGATCTTGAAGCTTAAGATTGAGGCGTTTTCAAATGCAGATTAAATTTTCAGACCCGTGAAGTTCGCGGGTGAATTTGAGTACTGGTTTGATGATTAAAGACTGAAAGCTCGAAAATTTTATTTCCAACCATTGAAAAGACAAAGATAGATCGCCTGTCTAAGGCAAGATCGTTTACCATCTCAGAACATCTATGAGTAAAAACACAGCTGTCAGTTAATCCGCCCATCTTAACGTTCCAAAATCTATCTCCTAAATAAAGAGTTGATTGACCACCTTTGAAAATTTTCCCATAAAATTGCCTCCAAAATTCATCAGCCATGACCTGTATAGGCAGTGATAATTAAAAAATAATTTAAAAACCAATATACAGAAAGAAAACATTATTCATCATACTGATTGTATAATATACTACTTACAATAACGTCTTCGTCAGGTGTGATTTTGGATATAAAGCAGTATTGATGAACAAATGATTTAAACACCATTAGAAAGAATGATGATTGTCCAAATGACTGAAACATAAGATAGTTATTTTTTCTTATACAACTATCCCGAACAACTTTGGTGAAGCCATTAGCAAGAACAGGGCCAACATCAGTTTTTTTTCAGTCTTACAAACCATAACTTGTTGCCATCAACAATCTTAACTGAATCTTTGTAAGGTGGTTGGTCTCCCCAAATCATTGAAGCAAAGTCATTAGGTATTTGCTATGAGTTTAAAACAAAATAAAAAAAAGACAAACATCAGTTTACTAAAAATTTGATTAGTATTTAGAATACCAATAACCGTACCAAAAATATCGGGTCATCTTCCTCAATAAGCTTTAAAAATGAAGGACTGTTGTTCATGGGATCCATATCTGAAAATTAAATATGAAGGTTTTTTACAAAATTAAACGGTAAAGTATTTATAGAAACACAACCAATATTTCTCAATAAGCTTTAAAACTTATCTCAATAGTTTTGTTATTACCGATTCACCCACTATTATTGGTAGGGTAGCCAATGCAGATGCAGCCTGTATTCTTATCTTGAAAATAGAAGAATTACTGAGCGAAGTAAAAGAATACAAAAAACTGAAGGAGCCCTATGCAGAGCAAAGTAAACACAAAATCCAAACACCTATTAGTTCATCAAAGCACTTATTCTGCAATCCAAATAAAAAAACTCGGTAAAATAAGTTTAAAATATACCTTCACATTATGTTTTATATCCAAGTCAAAAACTCGGTAAAATAAGTTTAAAATATACCTTCACATTAGTTTTGTGACAAAATAATACATTGAAAGAAATTATAAAGCAAGAGAATTCAAGTAATAGAAATATAGAATTTTGATGTTAATTACCTTAGCGCCATCCCCTGTAAGCGGAAGAGAATAATCAATTAATAAAGAAACCTTCTTATATCACTCCATCAATTCTGTCACATTAAAGATGAATTAAGTTAATTGAAAAAGGAATGGCTAAATGGATGAAACACATTAATGGTTTACTTCCAAATTTAAATTTAAGAAAATGATTGACTTCCAAATTTAAAATCAAACACATTAATGACAAACTTCAAAATTTAAATTTAAGATAATAATTGACTTCGAAATTAAAAATTTAAAATCACACACAATAATGGTTTACTTCAAAATATAAATTTAAAATAATAATTGACTATCATTATACCGGATCAAAAAAACACCAAAAAACGATAAAATTAAATTTACCTCTTGTGTTCGAAAAAGATTCAGACACCTGTAGTTGCATAAGTCATCATCAATAAGTTCAAGACATTGACCATATGGAACTTTTCCTTCCCACAATAAGCTTGCAAAATCATACGGTATTTCCTATGAATCGAAACAAAAAACATATAAGCTTAAAATTTAATTTTAATGATTTAAAACATATATGTAACAACCAATAAATATTTTTAATATGATTGTTGAATAATTTGAATCTAATTAGCTATATAGAAATCAATAATTGTTGATTAAAGTTTATTAAAAATTAGGATAATTAACAATTATAAAAAATGAATATATTCAACTTCTATTTTAGGTAACTTTATTTAAAAATAAGTCAAGTATAATTTAAATTTAAAAATACTATAATATGTTGGAAGATTTAATCAAAATTATATATAGAATTTTAAATTTTAAACCACTAACATGTCTTTGTACATTGAACCCACCTAAAAAGGAAATCCAATTAATGTTATTAACTCCAAATCGTTTTACTTCCATAATATCCTCCAATTCAAAATTTTGAATTTTAAATCAAGTTATTATCTATCATCTAAATAAGGAAATTATCAGCCAAATAAGCTTGCAAAATCATATGGTATTTCCTATGAATCGAAACAAAAAACATATAAGCTTAAAATTTAATTTTAATGATTTAAAACATATATGTAACAACCAATAAATATTTTTCATATGATTGTTGAATAATTTGAATTTAATTAGCTATATAGAAACCAATAATTGTTGATTAAAGTTTATTAAAAATTAGGATAATTAGCAATTATAAAAAATGAATGTAGTCAACTTCTATTTCAGGTAACTTTATTTAAAAATAAATCAAATATAATTTAAATTTAAAATGACTATAATATGTTGGAAGAATTTAATCAAAATTATATATAAAACTCTAAATTTTAAACCATTAACATGTCTAGGTACATTGAACCCACCTAAAAAGGAAATCCAATTAATGTTATTAACTACAAATCGTTTACTTCCATATTATACTCCAAATCAAAATTTGAATTTAAAATCAAGTTATTATATATCCTCTAAATAAGGAAATAAAAATTAACAATAATAATTTTGGAACAAACGGATGGATAGCACCGAACCGTTATCATGATCCGAAATTCAATTGTCAAACATCAAGGATCAAACCATTAAACTCCAAGAACAAATATGATATTCAATCAAGCTTCAAACAAAACAATAGAAACGTGGAGCAAAGATTCTGACATGAAACAATAAGAATCAAGCTTTAAAAATTCAAAACTTTCAATTCAAAACAATTACTAATCGTGGAGCAAGGTCCAAATTTTAGATATTAATCATTATTTCTATAGTAGAAAAACATACCCAACTCATTTCAAGCATATTGAGTTACGATCCACAATAAGACATACATCTCGAACCTGAAACTATACTCAAACCTATCAGTAACATTCATGAAAAAACATGAACCGGTGACATGACATCATGAATCATTATTTACATAAATCAACAAAATGAAGAAAATCACATTTCAGTTTCACTGCAATTTATTTAATGTAAAAAAGATTAATTGATGAAAGCAAGCCTAATTTTATAATTTTAATAAACATCAAAAAGACGCATAAATGCAACAATAATGAACAAATACTTGTGAGTGTACTTTCAAGCAAATAACAATCACAATAATGAAAAAAAAAACCCTAAACAATCAATTTTTTGAAAAACAAAAAAACGATAAACCAGACAATACAAATCAATTCCTATTTCATTGATCCACAATCAACAATCGACTATGCAATTTGACCATGAAAAATTTTATTTTAGTGGATCCCATTTAGTGGCGATTGGGCGTATCGATTACTCACAAAAAAAAATAAAAAATAAAATCAGATTCATAACATGGTAAATCATGAACAAAACGTAAATCGTATGATCTAAATGGATAGCCAAAGCTCTAATTCACACTAAAGCTTCAAACAAACAGTTCACAAGTTGGAAAAGAAGCTAAAACCTGAATTCTAATGGGATATTTCCCCTAATCCTTTTAAATCAATACATGAATCAACAGTATTCTAAATAACAAAATAAAAAAAATAAAAAGGATTCCGCGATCCTTTTACCATTGTTGAACAGATTCAAAAGGATTCCGCGATCGAGCATTGTTCATAGTAAATCATTGCCGCGAATCCAAAACCGAACAAAAATTCCCAAATCAAAAAAGATTCGATTATAAAATCTTTAAATACCTGACTGAAAAAGGAAGAGATTAACACTAAAAATCATAGATGAATGAAATTTAGAACATAGATTTGCAAAGAAGAGAGATAAAGGAAAGATTGAAGGGTGCTATTGATTGTGTAATTAGGGTTTGTCTTACTGAATGATTGAACAACATACATGTGATTATCAAGATCAATCGAAGGAACAAAAGAAGCATATTTTGGATTTTGATGAAAGATACTTGAACGAAAGAACATGATGATGAAGCATATTGGGTGATACCAGAAGATAAAGTTGCCTACAAAATAAAAAAAAGCTCTTCCAATCGAGAAGAACAACTAAACAAAAATAAAGATTACCTGATGGTTTGATTTACAGACGACGATTGAAGAAGAGGATTCAATAAGACGAATGAAGAAGGAGATGATGTTGTCGGCTAGGGTTTAGAGAGAATAGATGAAGAGTTCTGATGGAATGAAATTAGGATATAAAGGATCCATTTGGATCATGTGGTCGAACCGAATTCTATTCGGATCCCTTGTCCAATATGATTTCCCTCCTAAACTAAAAAAAATGAGTTGCCACATCAGCAAAATTGTCCCAAATCCAATGCCACCTAGCCCAAATCACATCTCATTTATATATATATATATATATAAATTAGATTAGATTAGATTAGATTAGATAATAAATTAACATAAGAATTAACTTATTGGGTATTTTATGAGTCACATATTTACATTAAAGTTATTTAAATAGCTTGTAACCGTGGCTTATATGTCAACTCATATAAATTAGTTTGTTATGTTTGCCTACTAATAAGAGTGACACTTATTCAATCCAAATTCATCGTGTATTATTTAGTTGGATTGTTAATCAGGGCTTGACATTAGACTTTGCGATGATTTGCTTCACGTTCATAGGCTCATATAAATTTTTGGGTCGAGTTAAGCTGATTGTACAATAATCTTTAATCAAGCTTATTTGGTTTGACTAACTTGATCGTTGGCTCGTATAAATATTAGTGTTTACTTTTATTTAAACCCTCAATTAAATATAAAATACATAATCAATAAAATTGAGAAGAAAAAAAAAACAAGGGAACCCGTTAAACCACAAGCTAACTCGATCTATAGGTAAACCGTAAAATCAATAAAAAAAAAACTAGTTTCTTACATATATATAAAAAAAAAAAAAAAAAAAACGCAACACTTTCTTAGGCCGTTCGAATTCCGGAAACAGTAAATAACCTAACATCAACTTAAAACCACGAGTAACAGAAAAGATGCTTCTGTTACACACATGAACGTCCTCTTCATTCTTCAACAAATTCAAATCACAACGAAAAACCTTCTGTAACCGCCTTAAAACCCTAGCTAACCGTCGCCGATCACTTAATCGGAGCTCTCACCGGACCGGAAAATTTCACCACATCTCTCTCATCATCGTACAGTTCCACCTCTAGAACTTCAATTCTCCTGAAAAAGTGCAACACACACGTAAGTTTCGATCAGATTCCGTTACTTTCTCGATCTCCATACATTTATGCATTCGCAGCAGATCGGTTATCTTCCTATTATGTCGCGATTTGTCTACGCGCCGTCGCCGTTTCCGGCGTCGGTATCCGCTACTGCCGGTGCCGTGATTGTGTGGATTATTGTTCTGTTTAGTTGTAATACGTTGTCGTTTGCTTCTGCTTCCGTCGTTGAGCCGACAACGGTTACGCTTCTTCCTCCGCATGCTAGTGGTAATTTTGGCGCCATATTTGTACCGCTTTATCCGTATCTTCCTAATTCCTCTGGTGACGGAACATCTCGGAGGCACCGCCGGACGTTTGATGTTCCTTACGCGAACGCGCGGATGGATCTGTATGATGATTTACTTATCACCGGGTACTGTATCGTTTTCTCGATCTATATATGATTATTACTCGCCGCACATGATTATGATATGCATGTTGTGTTTGTTTGGGGAAAGTTGTGATTATTGAGTAGTGTAGCTGAATTTACTATGATGACTTTGATATTTCAAGCTGATATGGATATCTGACATTTTATATGGATTATGTATGTAGATTTTGTGTTTATTTGGGGAAGATATGATCAATGAGTAGTGTAACTGAATTTACTGTGATCATTTTGAATTCTCAAGTTATAGTCACATGATAATGAATGAGTATCTGACATTTTTTATGGATTTTGTATGTACATTTTGTGTTTATTAGGGGAAAGTTATGGTTATTTAGCGTAACGGAATATATTGTGATGAGTTTGATATTTCGATTTGTAGTCAGGTTCCTGTTACATTTCAATTTCAGATGTAAGTTTTAATTGAAGTTAACGATGATTATTAGGTATTACTCAACGAGACTGTGGATTGGGACTCCACCGCAGAAGTTTGCTCTTATAGTTGACACAGGGAGTAGTGTTACTTATGTTCCATGCTCTACTTGTGTACACTGTGGCAAGCATCAGGTACTCTCTTGCTTTGTTGTATAGTAAAATAAGTTCATAAGAGAACTGAAATACATTCAGTTTTTTTTGGTTTGTTTTAGAACAACTCTTTAAGAAGCATTTATTCTATTTGTGACTGAGGTAATGTTTCAAGTTTCTCTTAAGAGCTTCTTTTGTCTTGTGTTCTGCTTTGTTCTCAGAGCACATGTTTAACTGCTAAGGAGATTATGACTAATCTGTTTGTAGGATAATCTTTTTCCTTAATATGTAGTTGGCTGCATTAAATTCAGATCATACCAGCTATTTTATTTAAATTCTTGAAGGAGAATGTGTAACAAATCATATCTTAATATTAGCCTGCAAACTGTTTAGGGAAATAGATCATGCATTGCAATAATTTAATTGGGTTTTTGTGATATTACCTTAGTGTTATACAGTTTGTTGCATTTAACATGTAAGGGTGGTTTATACTTTCTTCTATTCTTAATTATTATGGTTCTGAATTTAAATTGTTGATCTCACCAGAATCCTAAGTTTGATCCAGATTCATCGAGCACGTATCAACCAGTGAAATGCACTGTTGATTGCACTTGTGACAATAGCATGACGCAATGCACATACGCAAGGGAATATGCCGAAATGAGTTCTAGCAGTGGTGTCCTTGGTGAGGACATCATATCATTCGGTGACCAAAGTGATATTTCACCTCAACGAGCCACTTTCGGTTGCGAAAATTCTGAAAGTGGCGATCTCTACACTCAACGTGCTGACGGAATACTGGGTTTGGGCCGTGGTGACTTAAGTCTAGTTGACCAGCTTTTTCACCGAGCTATGATACACGATTCGTTTTCTTTATGTTACGGTGGAATGGATGTTGGTGGTGGTGCCATGGTTCTTGGTGGTTTAATCGCTCCCTCGGGGACTGTGTATGCCTACTCAAACCCTGGACGCAGGTATGTTTTGTATCTATCTTTCTTATAGATACAAAACTTTACGTATTGTTGTAACAAAATACATTTGATTCATCTCACACGTACATTTACTCTAGTTTCGGGGTGGCAACAGCCCATATTACAATGTTGACCTGAAGGAGGTACTTGTTGCTGGGAAGCGGTTGCCTTTAGATCCGAGCGTTTTTGATGGCAAACATGGAACAGTTTTAGACAGTGGAACCACATATGCATACATACCTGAAGCAGCTTTTCTTGCATTTAAGGATGCTGTAAGATTTGGTTTTCTTAACACCTTTGGATCTCGGTTTTTATTAGCTTATTACTGTATTGCTCACTAGAAGTAGGCATGTAAACAAACCGAACGTTCATGAATTGTTCGTGAACTTGTTCGGCGGGAAGTTTGTTTATGCTCGTTTATTAATAAACGAACGAACATGAACACAATTGTTTGTTCATTTAGTTAAACGAATGAACATGAACACATGTTTTGTTCATGAATGTCCGTTTATGTTCGGTCATTTATGCTTCGTTTATTTACCTTTGTTTATGTTTGTTTGTTCGTTTATGTTCGTTTCAATTTAAATTGGTAATTGCGCTTTGTAGTAATAAAAATGGGTTTTGCAATGGAATTTATCGTAATTAATCACTAATTTATTTAAAAAAAATTACTTTATGTTCGATTATGTTAGTCAATGATCTTCAGTTGTGTTCATTTATGTTTGTTAAAATATGTTTATTTGTATATTAAATGGTGTTCATCTAAATTTGTTTGTTTATGTTCATTTACGTTCGTGAACTGTTCGTTTAGGTTTTCAACAAACACAAACATGCCCATTTTCTTAATAAACGGACATGAGCGAAAAAAGAGGTTCGATTATATGTTTGTGCTCATTTGGTTCATTTACAGGACTAACTAGAAGGAAAATGTAATCTTGATTATTTACAATACCTAAGTGCATGATCTAAAAGCAATTAGCATTAATTTTTCAATCTTGCATGCAGATCATGAAAGAACTCCACTCTTTAAAACAGATCAAAGGTCCGGATCCAAACTATAAGGACATTTGCTTCTCTGGTGCCGGAAGGTATTCTTTGTTAACCATGGATATGTAATAATAATAATCACATAATTTAATTATTCGGTTCAAATAGGAAGTTGCATTAAATGTTTGTTCCATCAGTGATGTTTCAAAGCTGCCAGAAAACTTCCCATCAGTTGAAATGGTTTTCGGGAAAGGACATAAGCTGTTACTATCCCCCGAGAACTACTTGTTCAGGGTAAGCATTTATGTCAATTTCCATTTTTCTTTGAATCATATTTTATTTTATTTCCAAGTTTGTTTCTGTTTTCTTTTTCATTCCCATTTGTTTCTTCTTATATTAAAAGCACTCAAGGGTGAGTGGAGCATATTGCCTGGGGATTTTTCAGAACCCCAAGGAACCAACAACTATTTTAGGAGGTATGAAACAAAATTGTTCACTTCTTTTCTTTAAATGCTCAAATTTACATTTTTTTTATGAACAGAATTGTTTGAAAGCAGTATTGTGTCTTTTACAGGCATTATTGTCCGAAACATATTTGTTATGTATGAACGTGAAAATCACAGGATTGGATTTTGGAAAACTAATTGTTCTGAGCTATGGGCAAGACTTATTGCTTCTGCAACACCAGATAAACCGCATTCGAGTCCAGATATTTCTCCTCCAGCTCCATTGGCACCACCGTTTCATATTTCTCCAGGTACAATAAACCGCTATCTTTTAAGTGACATCCTAAATCTACTATCATGCCATACAACTAGTAAATTGCCGCGGCGTCCCGAAAAAATTTACGTCAAAACATGGACCAAACATGGACCAACTGAAAACATACATAATAAATAATCACGAAAACGTATTATATTTGACCCGACTCATCTCCGTAAAAAAAATTTACGTCAAAATGTAGACCAACCGAAAACGTATAAAATAATAAGCATAAGAACATGTTATATTTGACCCAACTCATTTCTGGGAAAAATTTACTTCGAAACGTAAATCAACTTGAATTTATACCCATACGTACATAAAAATAAACACGTAAACTTGATTATAAAGCCTTTAGAAACTTAAGGGGTTGTAAGTGTCAGTACTGAAAGTTGAGGGGTAAAGTAAAAGTAAACAAAACGACAAAAAAGACAAAAATAAAATAAATTAGAGCAATCATTCAAAGTCACTGTTAACAAAAGTTCCTAATTGTAGTATATATAATAATATAATATAATAATATAATATAATAATATAATACATATTTCATATCATCTGTCCCTTGTATTGCATAATATCTCTATGATGGTTAAATACCTCTTGTTTTCGTTGCCACGCAGGGTCAAAAGTCGCAAGCATAATATTCTACATGTCACTAGACATCAAGTACCCTATGTTGGAATCCCACATCGCAGAGCTTACTCAGTTAATCGCCACGGAGTTGCATGTTAACAGTTCACAGGTATTTTCGTGGTTCAGTAGTTTACAGTAAGTTATTTTTTTTCCTTGCACAATAAGTTAAGTTATGGTTCCAGGTTTACTTGTCGGATCTTACATATGAGGGAAATGGTTCCCTTACAATATGGTCCATCACTCCACTAAAACCCGCTGAATATATGTCCAAAGCGACTGCATCTGTGAGTTATTTATATCATACTGTCGAGTCTTTAATGCTAATGCTATAAACGACACATTTATTACTTGTTATTGTCTGGTTGCAGGATATTATTGCTCGAATAGCTGAAGATGAGATTCACCTTCCTAAAAGCTTTGGAAAACATCGTATATCCAATTGGTATATTGAGGCGGTTCCAAATAGGTATACTGATTCTATTCTATTCTTGTCTAATTTCATTGCATAATTTTATAGTGGTTAAGACTAAAGTATTATTGTGATGAAATGATATGCAGAACTTGGTGGGAGAACTACAGGAATGTAATCATAATACTCATGGTCTTCATTATTGGATTTTTGGTTCTAACGACAGCGTGGCTTTGGAGATACCGACAGCGAACTAACATTCCCTACAGGCCAGTAGGTTCAGCCATGTCTCAACTAGAACTCCAGACAGTATTATCTTAAAGAAAGTACAAGCCAAAACCGCATAGTGATCACTGCCAACAAGGTGATTAAAATTTTGCTTAATAATGACGAGTTGACACTGAAAATAGATCATGTTAATGTTCAAAAAACTGGCTACAAATTTTCTAAGAGAACCGTGAACACCTTATAGTAATGGATGGAAATTTAAAAGATATGTGATGCTTGTTTTTGCATATTGTTGTCATTTGTCAACCATAATGCTTTTATGTGTGCTGGAAATCTAATGATTAATTAAGATGTTGATGTTGCCCTTTTGAAATACGGGGTCAGGCCGGTTAAACCAGGAACAGTAAGGAAGAAACTTATTCCAAGATTCGAACTTGAAAGTTTTGCTGAGCACATGTTTGTATTATATATGTAAACTAGCGGGTTATCACCCGTGCTCCATGGTGGATTAGAAATGTAGATAAAAAAAACAAATAGCGAAAGTGACGATATAAATACCACGTCGCCACGGTATAATTGAAGTGTCGTGTATGACAACCAATTTAAACATGGAAAAGAATAACTAAGTTGACCTAGGACCCGGGTGTTGCGACAAAGGTCGTTAAATGAGAAAAAACAGACGTAAAAACGTTGAACCATAGACGCACGTTGCAGCGTGTTAACTTGCAAAATTTAGACTGAATGTTCGAAATGTAAAACGAAAAATTCATAAAAGATGAAAGTATATATTGTTACAAATTTGTAAAAGATAAAAAGTGTGCGGGTTAAAACTTAAAAGTAACAAGAAAACTACAAAAAACACAAAATGACCAAATTGATAGTATTCCTAAGCAAAATGCTATCCTAGTATTTGGTAGCTTACAAAAACATTTGTTTTAATATCCGGTTTGGTTTTTAAAACATTAGATGAGATTACAATGGTAATATCATAGGTTTAGTAGAAATAATATGATCAGAAAAATCATCTGGTTCAATATCCAGTTTGGATTTTAAAACATTTGATGAGATTACAATGTTCTGTATTTGTATTGCTTGAGATCAATAAAAATATACTATTGACAACAAGCCTGTACATCGAAACTCAAGGTAGTGGTGAATCTAGAAATTTATGTGAATGAGGTCCAAAATGGATCCGTGAAAACGGGTTGGGTCAATACAATTAATATATTTAGCTTCGAGGTATTAGTGAAAGGATAGAACAAATATTTGATGTCAATGTAGCATTTATAGTAACACTTGTGACGAGAAAACAGGTGATATTAAATATGTTTAATTGTTTATTGTTTATATTTACGGTTAAAACAAATGCTAATAAACAAATATGTTTATTAGGCATGTTCCCTCCAGAATGTTTATGGGGTATGCAAACTCTTTCATCCACATGTTGGCGACTCCAATATATAGATGAAAATAAATTAGGACAAAATCAATCAATATGGTTAAGTAAATATTTCTAAAGTTAAAAGTTAACTTTAACGATAATAAAGTATTAAATCTGTTACCTGGTATATTGAACGGTTAATATAGACTATGTAGATTTTAATCTAAACGACGGTAAAAATAAGCAAGTAACACTATTAAGTAAACATGTCAACTGTCAAGATTTAAAATGTTAACTTTAATTACAATAAGTTAAATAAATAATAATTAAAATAAAAAAAAAAGAATTAAACTTATATAATAGATAAAAAAGCAAATATTTGTTAAAAAATAAATTTTATTAAACTTTAAGGAACGTATGATAACTTTATAATAAAAAAAATGTATTGAACTTAAAAAAAATAAAAGAACAAATATTTTTTTTTTTAAATTATAAGCTTTATTAAACTTCAAGGGTTGTATGATAACTCTATTGAATTTTAGGGGTCGAACATAAATCGTTTATAAAAAAAGATTTATTGTTAAACTTCTGTATATAAATCTATGAATTGCCAAAATCGTCTCTGAGTTTTGGGCAAGTTTGACATTTTCGTCTAAAATGACTTTTTTTTGTACCATTTTGCCTCCCACGTTTGGCATTTTTTTGTCATTTTCATCAAGATGACTAACTTAGTTAAAAAAAACACCGTTTAATGAGATGTATGTTTGAAAATTTACATTTATAAGTAGGGGTATTTTGGTCTTTTGACTTTATCATTTTATATTAATAAAAAAAACATTCTTCTTCATCCCTAGTCACCCCACCTGCACCTCCACCACCACCACCACCACCACCACCACCACCACCACCACCACCACTACCCCCACCAACCATTACCACCATTGCCAAATTTGAAACCCTACCACACCAGCCATAACCACCATTGTTGAATCTGAAACCCCACCCAATTCTGTCAAAATTCGTTCAACAAAATAACAACAATTCAATTTCCCGTAAAAAAACTGTTGACATCTCCTTGATTTGACTCAATTCTTGAACAAATCCAAAACGTATTGAGCCCTACTCGACTCAATTAAAACGAATTCTAAGGTTTCTAAAACAAAATCAACATGATAAATGAAACTGAAGCAAACGTAACACCGCTCCATCTTAGCAATTGGGTCAGTTTCTACCTCCTTCACGTCTCCCTTGAACACATCTTTACCAGAAGTCAGATCCACACCCGAACAGAACAACTGACCCAACCCGGACAGTATGATGACCCCCGCAGAGTCTTCGGAGTTTAGAGAATTGAATGCACGCGCCAGATCTGTCATCATCGGCTTCATCAACGACTTTGGGCAATGTTAGATAGGAATCCGGTGATGCCAGGTGGTTGGTGGAGGTGGAGGTGATGGGGGTGGTGGCTGATGACGATGATGGAGGTCGTGGCAGGTAGTGGCGGGGTAGTTGTCGGAGATAAGTTAGGTGGAGAAGTACTGTCTACGATGATGAACATTTGTACAAAGCATGATGATCATATTTTTTTGGTTTGAATATAATATATAAATGGAAATAAGTAATCAGATATACATTTTTATATAGTATATAAAATGATAAAGCCAAAAGACCAAAATACCCCTACTTATAAATGTAAAATTTCGAACATACCCCTCATTAAACGGTGTTTTTTAACTAAGTTATTTTAGGAATGTCAAACCGGGGGGGGGGGGGGATGGTACAAAAAGGTCATTTTGGACGAAAATGGCAAACCTGCCCAAACCTCAGGAACGATTTTGGCAGTTAACTCTAAATCTATTAAAGTTCAGGATTATAAATCTAAATCGTTTATTAAAAAGAATTATTTTAGGAATCGTATGATAACTCTATTAAAGTTAAAGATTAGAAACGTAAATTAACTAAATAAAAAGAAATAACATTATTATAACCTTTATAAAATAAAATAAATTAAAATTAAAATAGAAAATGACCAAATTGGATTTAGTACTGTCCACGAATGAAAATGTTATTATATAGAATAAAATAAATTAAAATTAAAATAAAAAATACCAAATTGAATTTAGTACTGTTCACGAATGGAAATGTTATTATATAGAACTAGGTTTAAAGAAGTTCGCCGCGTTGCGGCAAATTTCTTTTGTTATTTAGTCTGTATTTATATGTGTTTTGAAATCACTATGAGCGTGTTGCGAACGGAACTACTGACAAGAATAAAAAAATGTAGAAAAAAACACTAAAAGATAACCGAAAGAAAATCAACCAAAAAGTTGTATGGTAACGATGTTGTTCGTATGAAACCTGTGGTCAGAGATTGTAAGTCCCGAAACCGAGATCACAATGATATCGCACAACTCGTAAGGTGGCAGAATCACACAAACAAGTTGTAAAAGAAACAAAGAGATGAAGAAGAAGGATGATTATCTATTCAAATGATTCAAATCTTGCATACAAAGCTTGTTGTCTAATACAAGATTCACCAAAATCACCAACCATGCACCTATGACAACACTTACTATTTATAGAAAAGGATTAGGGAGGATGCTCCCTAAACCCTAGGCCCATGACTACCCAAATAGGCCCAAAACCCCATAATTAACCCCACACTCCTACTAATCCACTAATTTACTTATCCATAAACCTTTAAGGGCCTAACAATCTCCCCCTAGGTTTATTGGATAAGTAGACGCATCAAACCCTTGGATCATGTGGACCTGGTGGAGGATCAGCAAAGAGATAATTCTTCAAGATGTTGGCAGCTGCACTTGTCCAAGATTTGGCACATTCTTCATACTTTTCGTTGGTTCGGATTTGATGATGTGTGAGAACCAAGATGTCTTCTTCATGAAAACTCTTCAGGTCATAAGAATTAGGGATCCTGATGGACTGTTCTTCAGTTCGATGACAGCTTCTGCCAGATAAGGATCATAAGCCTAGAACTTGAATTTCCTCAATATTCCTTTCTCAAACTTTCTTGTAAGTGGAATGATCTTCTCTTTATCAGTGGGAGGTCAGATGATTGATTTCACAGTCCTTCTGGTGAAAGAATCACGAACACCAGGATTTCTTCTCACTATTGGCTCAGCAGTCTTCATGGTTGCAAAGTTTGTTCTCACTTCCTTTTCAATACGTGAGTGGAATGCCCAACCTCTGCATTTCTTGCTTAGATCTGGATCATAGTAAGGAGCAAGTAACAGTGTCTTCAAGTCAATCTGAGTCCAAGATTCAAATTGACTTTCCTTGCCATAATATTCTTTATGCCCACTCTTTCGAGTAATCAACCACATCTATTTGTCTGGTTCATACCTCTAACATGCCACTTCTGATTTGTTTCCCACTTCATCGTAATGAGTAGATCCTAATTCCATCACAAGTCTGCCAGGCCTTGTCGAGGGATCCTTTAAATGAAAGTTTTCATCAAGTTGATTCATATCTTGATTTTTCATCACCAGCAACTGTTTCTTTCTTTGCTTCTCTTGTTCTTTCTCTCGCTCTTTATCCTCTCTTCTATTCTTGGGCTTACTGCTTCGCTTCTTTGGTTTTGCAGCCAGATAAGCTTCTAGAGCTGCTGCATGTTCAGCTTCAGCTGCTGCATGAGTTGCTGCTCTTTGCTCTAGAGTTTGCTCTGGTCTTCCAACGTAAAACTGTTCATCCTCTTTATCCGCAAACTCATTTCCAAATTTCTTTTCAAGTTTTGCCTTCAGATCGTAGACAGTCGAAATCAACATCCCTACATCACCTTGTAGTTGATCTATGGTGAGATCTCTGTTTGTGAGTTGAGATTGTAGAGACGAGATCTGGGCTTCTTTCAATGCAGC
Organism: Helianthus annuus; assembly: GCF_002127325.2. Taxonomy (NCBI): domain Eukaryota; kingdom Viridiplantae; phylum Streptophyta; class Magnoliopsida; order Asterales; family Asteraceae; genus Helianthus; species Helianthus annuus. Next base: position 105,568,761 of record NC_035439.2, on the reverse strand, counting down.
AGCTTGTTGGAGAGAAACAATCTGAGCACTTTTTAGCTCTCCATCTTGTTCCAGTATCACCATACGCCTTTTCAACCTTTTAACATATTCTTCTTCATCACTATCGCTATCACTCTCATAGACTTGTCTCTTTTAGCTTGCATATCGAAATGCAGCTTCATCATGCTCAGTTGTATGAGCGCCACTAGAACTTCCTGCTTCAAAATGAATACCACCACTTAAACTACCTGGCTGTGAGGGGGTGGTTTCAAAATCGAAGTTGAAATCATACAAGTCTGGATCTTCAAGGTTTGTTTTCTTCAATGTATCAGTTGATGGTGGATCAGGTTGAGGATCAATAATGGGAGTGGACTCAGGGGCAGTCGAAGGCCCAGAAAGAGTGTCATTAGGTGCGGTGTTGGTTCTTTGTTTCTTTTGAACTAGTTCTTCAGTAACAACGGCAGTTTCTTGAACTTCAACAGTGGAGATGGATGGAGGGTCTCCATCGCCACCCTGTAAACTTCGAATCAAAGCTGCAAGATTATCAGAGGTCATCGGCACTAGCTATCGAACGACATCTTCTTCCTTATCAGACATTAGAGTCTGTTTCTTCACTCGAGTCTGTTTCGGATTCAGAATCAACTAAAAGAACTTCATCTTCATCATCAGCCGCCTGTTGTACTTGCTGCATGAGCTGCACATCATGCTCTTCCGCTATTTGTGCATTGATTGGAGGCGGAACTGGAGCAACAGGAACGACTGGAGGAGCTGGTGCGACAGGTGCTCCTTGCACAACGTCAGCAAACCTCCCATGCTTCTCAAGAGAATATCTTGCTTCAAAGTTATGATGCTTGGCTCTTTTGTTTTTACATGCGTTCTCAAAGCATCCTGACCCCATTGGCTTCAAATTGATGTAATTCGGCCCCTTGACTAACGTAGGGTATCGTTCGTCGAGAATCATCTGGATGAACCTTGGGTATAGCATAAAAATCTTCTTCTTTGGATCATCTAACATTTTCTTCATGTTATCAAAGATGAAGGCCGAAAAGTTGTAATCCCATTCATTCACTAATGCCACAACAACAAATGTTTGCGTCTTGTTTAGCTGATCCCATCCACCCTTGTTTTCAGCAATACATTGAAGGAAAAAGTGAACTAAAAGTCTCCAGCATGGTGGAAATAGCTTCTTCAGCACAGTGGGATATCCACCTTCATAGCTCATCCTTCTTAATGCAGCTTGAACTCTAGCTTGATCATATAATGTAGGATGATGCGGCTGATCTCCCAGTCTTAACACTTCTCCAATCACTACTTCAGACGCAATAATCTTTGTCTTTTGCACTGTAGCTTCAATAGATCCTGCTCCTTGCCTGTTTATCTTTGCTGTATTCCAAAATGTATTAATGCAGCTACTGCATATGACAGGATTTGCTCTTAAAGCGTGCGTGAGAGGACAGATGTTCAGACCCCTGATTAAGGATCTAAATAACTCTACTTGATCTGCCGGAGGATCTGATAAGAATCCTGCTTGATTATGAAATTCATTGACTTCCAATTGCCGTTGGTTCCCTTCTTGTAATATTGCACCGGCCATTTTCTGCACTAAAACGTCGTCGTTAGATCATTTTTAATATGAAAGTTACTTGTATTCGAGTTAACGATGAGTTAATAAAATCAACACATCGAAAACTTAAACACAAGCAACTTGTTACAAAAGCAGTCCAAAGGTCCATTTGAAAAGGTTCAAATCAAGGACCAAGTCAAAGGTCAGGTCAGAAATGGTTAAGGTCTGGAATGATGGGGTTCATTTCGGATGAACCTCTTCATCCGGATTGACATTCCGTCCAAAATCATCTGTAGTGAACATCTCCTAATCCCGAATCATCCGTGATCCGGAATCATCCGTGATGATGATCTCCCAGTCCGGAATCATCCGTAATGCTTCTTTGTGATCCGGAATGGTATACCTTCAGTCCGTAATCAATCCGTAATCGTCCGTAATGAGAGAAGTTTGAGAGAGAATCTTAGTCCGAAATGATGCGAAATGTGTTTCGGACCTTTGTCCTTTTCACATTAAATACTTCTGAAATGGGCTTATGGGTCAGGCCCATTTCGGATGTTTGGTCCGGAATGATGGGCTTGTTCAGGATTGACTAAGTCAATTCCTGATGGGTCCCATCCGAAACCGTGGGCCATCTAGATCCGATTTTTTTATTATTATTTTAATCACCGTTTCAAGATAGCAAAATACCCCCTTCAAAATCAACGAAACAACCCACTGAGCACCATTAAAATATATTTAAAAATAATAAAATAATAATATGCACAAGGTACTAACGTAGGGGTGATATTGGGAAGACTGCCACGGGATCAAATCATTCTCGAACTGATTAAGGGACACTTTTCAGCCCTTCGTTTACTTGGACCGGTCCATGAAATTGTTGATATGTTTGTCCTCTTAAATCCACCGCTCAAACTTCAATTTTTTGCTTCGTGGTACGCTTTAGGTAGAATTATACTGTAACATCTGTGTGTCCCATTCCAAGGCATACCCCCGCGATCAAGTTAAGCACAACGGTTCATCGTAGCAGGTGAGTATACTGAGATCATACTTTTTATTTTTCAACGCCAGACTTCCTAGTGAATAGGTCAGTACTTCCGTACAGCAGAGAGACCAAGGAAGTTCTGACGAGGGCGAGACAGATACCTTAAACGGTACGAATTTGGCTATGATAGCTCACGAAATTCTCCTTTTTTTGTGAGATTTCTTCCATTTTCAGGTGTTGGCCCTTTTTATGGCTCTTTTAGCAAGATATCCTGACTGTGCCTAGGTCTGCATATAGTCTGGATGCAACAGAGGGACAGCCCTGATATCCCGGATGATTTCTCAGTATAAAGACCCGAAACCTCAGATGTTTGCTATCTATCAACGCAGGATTTAAGACCATGAAATCATACACCGTTGGTCTGTTACCCACGAGATGTCCAGTCCATTATGTTTGTATCACTTTGCTTCTTTTTGCTTTCTGAGCGGTAGACCTATCAACACATCGCAGTGGAGCCTAGCCTGTTTAACATTGAAACCTTACGTGTGTTAATCAAGTTCTTTAACACGAATTATTTCATTTCCCAGAAACTTTTTCTCCCTGTAAATTTGTGCAAAAGTAGAATACTTTATGCCCAAATTTACCAGATGAGACACATAAAAACCCCTTTATTTGTTATATACAATAAATGTTTTTTATGCTCAGTCGGTGAAGCGAATCATTTTCAAGAGGTCTACAAGCACATTGAACCTAGAGATGCTGACAGGTTTAGTAAAAAGATCCGCTGTGTTAGAATCAGTATGGATCTGTTCAAGTTTAATAAGACCTCTATCAAAGCAATCTCTTATGAAATGAATTTTGATGTCAATGTGCTTGGTTTTGGAGTGAAAAACAGGGTTTTTAGTGATCTGGATAGCGGCAACGTTATCACAATAAATGGTTGTATCAAGATAAGTCAAACCGTAATCCTCCAGCTGATGTTGCATCCAAAGAACCTGGGAGCAGCAGGCAGATGCTGCAACATACTCTACTTCCGCTGTGGAGAGAGACACTGTCTGCTGCTTCTTGCACTGCCAAGAAATGAGTCTATCTCCCAAGAACTGACATCCAGCTGATGTAGACTTCCTATCCCTGTCAGTTCCTCCAAAATTGCTATCTGAAAAGGCAAACATATCAAAGTTCGAATCTCTGGGATACCAGAGTCCGAGTTTAGGAGCTCCCTTCAAATATCTGAAAATTCTTTTAACAGCAGTTAGATGAGAGAGTTTAGGGTTAGCCTGATAACGAGCACACTGACAACGGCGTACAAAATGTCTGGCCGACTTGCAGTCAGATACATCAGTGAGCCAATCATGGAGCGATACAACGTTTGATTAACAGGATTTCCCTCCGGATCCTCAGTCAACAACGGCCGTTCTGCAATTGGGGAGTCTATCGTCTTTGAATTTGTCATGCTGAATTTTGCAAGAACGTCATTTACATATTTACTTTGGTGAATCAAGATTCCTTGATTATTCTGATGGACTTGCAGGCCCAAAAACATTGTCATCTCTCCTAAGGAGCTCATCTCGAACTTCCTCGTCATGACCTCTTCAAACTCCTTGCAAAGTGCATCATTAGCTGATACGAAGATGATGTCATCTCTCCAGAGCAAATTGTTCTGGGTACAGATACCAAATTTGCCGAACCGAAAGATCTTAAGTACCAATTCGGTACCGACTTTTGGCATTCCTGATACCGGTTCACTACGTTTTTTACCTTCATATACCGGTACCGTAACCGGTATTTTCGGTATTAGTACCGACTCTGTATCGGTTGGCACCGAACTCATCCCTACCCCTGAAACTAAAAAAAGAAAAAAATTAAAAGTTGAAGAAAATCAACAAAAAAAATGTTGTACGATACCGTTGTTCGTACGATAACCGTGATTAGGGATGAGCAAATGGTACCGGGTAGCAGCACTGAATTTCCCGAACCAAAAGATTTCCAATATCAATTCGGCACCAACTTTTGACGTTTTCTGTATTAGTGCCGGATTTTACCTTCATGTACTGATACCGAACATGACCGTTCTGGTAATTTTGATACCAATACTGGTTCGATACAGGTTGACACCAAGCTTATCCCAATCCCTGATATGAAAAAAAAAAAGATTAAAGTTAAAAAGTAAAAAAATAACTATTATTATAATATCAAAATAATAAAAGTATTAAAAAAACTACATATTATTATAATATTGAAATCACTATTCATTTCATTTCCTTTATTAACTAGTCATATAACCCGCGGATAATGCGCTGCGGGCCCGTTCAAAATATCAAATGAAGTAGTTCAAGCGTTATGTGATGCGTTAATCATATGAAAAAATATGTTTCAACGTATATGATTTAACTCAATGTAACATATATAAGTATCATGGTTGGATCAAAACGTAAAGCAAATCGAATTTATACGGTACAATCATAGCGTATTATATGTGAGTGACCTGACTTAGAGCATTTACAATCCGTCCAAATTTTGTGAGGGAGGTTTTTATATTATAAAAAGTGGTTGTGAGTGGAGAAGAGAGAAAATGTTAATGTTCAGCTGTATATTTAAGGGGACATTGTTTACCTCTATAATTTTGTAATATATTTTGAAAGTGGTTTTGAATGGAAGAGAGACAAAAGGTAATGATAAAGGTATAAAATATATTATTTAATTGAAAGGAAAGAGAAACTATATTTGTTTTTAGTGGAGTTATAGGGTAAATTCGACGAAAGGGATGTGAATGCTCTCATACATAGGAAAGTACAAAAAGAAAAAAAACATAAAACGTGTATAAAGAAAAAACCGAGATAATGATTAACTATAGCTTTAAAAAAAGAAAACAAAACTACAAAATAACAAAAGAAATCACACCTGGCAAACATGAATGTTTGGCAAAGTGAAAGAACCAAAGTCATGAGGTATAATATATAATATAATATCACTTTTACCCATCGCTTGTTGCAATGAAGTTGAAATATGTACCAACTGAAAACATACATAAAATAAGTATGGAAATGTATTATATCTGACTTGACTCATTTTCATAAAAAAAAAAGTTTACGTCGAAACGTAGAACAACTTGAAATGTGAATACACACGTGAAAATACGCACGTAAAATAGTATTTTTAAAGTAGATGAGCGAAAGGGGTAAACTCGAAAGATTAGAAACTTGAGGGTGTCAAAATGATATTTTACAAAGTATTTAAACACAGTAACAAATTAGTTTTTGAAAAAGAAATAATCCAACCGAATTTATTGAAGAAAAATTAAGTTAGTAAAAAACTTGATAGGCTAAAATCGTGTATTACATATGGTACAGTGCTAAAGTTGGAACATTAAAATTGAATGGATTAATTTGTAAAATTTGTAAAATGAAATAGGGGCTATAAAATGACAATTTAAAAAGTGGAGGGGTAGGAAAAAATATACAAAGTAAAATCCAAAATGCTCATTTCTTAATCCATGAGATAACTAAAGTTGTTAATGTGGGCAAAATTATTTGAAGTAAAATCCGGAGAAAAAGAAGGGGCTACTTATGAAAAATTCACCGACATTTACATTTAATATTATGTATAATGTATCTAACTACTATAATAAAAGAAATCAAGTTTTGGACACATATCATTCATTGAAGGTATCCTCAAATTTATACTTATTTTAAATTAATTAAATAAATAGTAAATTAATATTAAATCTTATCATCTTTTAATAAAATATTATCCTCTAATCTAAATTGTTAATTTAATATATTTTTAAAACAAATATCTCTCTTTCCTACTTATCTTATACTAAATATATAAACAATAAATTAATATTAAATGTTATCCTAATTTATTAAAAATATAACCCTTTTTTATTATTTGGTATACAAAATTATATTTATTCAACTCGTGTAAAATGCGGGGTTTTGAAAAATATAAACTTTTTTATTATTTACTATACAAAGTTACATTTATATAACCCGTGTAATACACGAAGTTTTTAAAGATATAACTTTTTATCATTTGCTATGTAAAATTAGATTTATTCAACACGTGTAATATACGGGGTTTTAAGATATAATTTTTTTATTATTTGGTAGATTTTTCAACCCGACTATACACGGGTTTTTTTAAAGATACGGCGTTTTTAGTATTTAATATACAAGAAACCAAGTTTTGGACACATGTCATTCATTGAAGGTATCCTCAAATTTATACTTATTTTATATTAATTAAATAAATAGTAAATTAATATTAAATCTTATCATCTTTTAATAAAATATTATCCTCTAATCTAAATTGTTAATTTAATATATTTTTAAAACAAATATCTCTCTTTCCTACTTATCTTATATTAAATATATAAATAATAAATTAATATTAAATGTTATCCTAATTTATTAAAAATATAACCCTTTTTTATTATTTGGTATACAAAATTATATTTATTCAACTCGTGTAAAATGCGGGGTTTTGAAAAATATAACATTTTTTATTATTTACTATACAAAGTTACATTTATATAACCCGTGTAATACACGAAGTTTTTAAAGATATAACTTTTTATCATTTGCTATGTAAAATTAGATTTATTCAACACGTGTAATATACGGGGTTTTTAAAATATAATTTTTTTTTTATTATTTGGTAGATTTTTCAACCCGACTATACAAGGGTTTTTTTTAAAGATACGACGTTTTTAGTATTTAATATACAAAATTACATTTATTATATAACCCGTCACGGGATTTTTAAAGATACGACGTTTTTAGTATTTAATATACAAATTACATTTATTTAATATGTGTTGATGTGTGTAAAATGCAACATATAAATCACATCAATTAAGGCATAAAACTAACCCTTTTTAAGTACTAATGTTGGAAAAAGAGTGTTTTTGTCTTCCTTTTGTATTTTCAGGATGAAATGAGCTCAAAATCACAAAAGAAGCAAAAAGACTACTAATTCTACCATAAATACAAGAAAAGGAACAAAAGTGGACTGCCCGGACCCTCAACGGCACCTCCCAAGGCAAAGGAGAAGAAACAGAGTCTGAACACGCCCCGTGTCCAGCGAACACGGGGGCGTGCCCAGGAAGCAGCAGAAAAGACAAACCAGTAGAAGTTTCCATTGCCCACCACGGGGCCGTGTCCAGTGAGCACGGGGGCGTGGTGAAAGTACAGCAGGCGCATTAATTGTAATTCGCAATTACAATTAATGAAGTGAGAGAATGTCAGACGGGCACGGGGCCGTGTCCAGCGGACACGGGGCCGTGTCCAGCCTTCTGTTCAGCCTATAAATAGAGGAGCTTGGCTTCATTCTCTCTCATCCCTTGGCACACCACCTCTCTCACACCTCATCCACCACCCACCACCACCATAACACCATCATCCACCACCATCATCCATTGTCCATCGTAGAGTGTGTGAGTCGTCTCGGGATCCAAGATTGATCGTAAGAGTTCTTGACAATCAAGGCCATGCTTGCCTAAGTCTCTTACATCACTTGGTGAAGACAAGTGTTTAGTATAATACTTTTTATTTTTAATCTTTTGCACTTTTTATTTGGTTTTGTATTAATGACTTTAATAACTAGTTACTTATGTTGAAGGTGATCTTTCCTTATCGTTTGTCCGTGGTGTCTTGGCATTATTTTACTGTCTATATAAAATAAAAGATTTTCACCATTCATATCTCCACGGTCTATATGGAGGTATGTTGGCTACCTGGTCGGGGGTTAAGGGAACGGTTTGGTAAAGGTCTTGCCCTTGTTCAGCGTTTAGAGGTCCTGCTTGGGACCTGGGTCAAATTTAGTAGGATCTCCTTCAATGCCCATAGGTATTGGATGGCGGGGATCCAAACTCTTTGACCCCCTCATAAGTTAACTACTATTAATATTATAACCCGGCTATTTAGGACTGTATCCCTGCTGACTCAGACTACTTAGCCGAGGGTAACGTCACCGCCAAAAGCGGGGCCTACCACAATTTGCATTAATAACTTAATTCATTATCTTTCAATAATCCGACCCTTTAGGATTGTATCATTGCTGACTCAAACTACTGGGTTGAGGGTAACGTCGCCTTCAAAAGAGGGGCCTACTACAATAACTAAGATAATCTCTTAAACAAGTGCAAAAGTGCGAAAATAATCAAAGGTTATACTAATACACGTGTCGGATCCAAGTGATTCATCTTGTCTATCTGTTTTTACTTTATTTTTATTTTTAGCATTTAGTTAGTTTTTATTTTTCTTAGTTTAAAACATTTTTCTCACTTTTTGATTTGATTAGACGTTGAGGATAAACCGGTATTAAAAGCTCTTGTGTCCTTGGACGACCTCGGTATCTTACCAACACTATACTACGTCCACGATGGGTGCACTTGCCCATATGTGTGTTTAGTGTTAGTAAATATCGTGTTTTATAAATTTAAAACTTGGCTAAAAGTGTAAAAAGGGGCTTAAATATACATCAAAAATATATTACACTACACACGCATCAAGTTTTTGGCGCCGCTGCCGGGGACACAAGGATTTTAAGAAAGTTAGGAATCAACGGCCTAATCATATTTTTATTTTTCTTTAATTTTTTAGGATTTTTTTTTTTAGATTTTCAGCTTCTGCAGAGCTCAGCACGGGGCCGTGCCTGGTCGGACATGGGCCGTGCTCAGCAACGTTACTGGCAGTTTTTGTTTTTCAAGTTACAGAAGGCTGACCACGGGGCCGTGCCGGTGCAACACGGGGCCGTGTCCAACTTCCAGTAACTGGGATCTGAAAAACAATCACTGTAATTCCGACCACGGGGCCGTGTTCACTCAACACGGGGCCGTGGTGAACCTTCTGACCAACATTCTTTTCTGTTTTTATTGCAGGACTTGGAACCCGACGCCATCCTCACGTAGTGTATGAGCTCCAGTTCCAATAAAGACATAAAGGAACCGCTAGAAGAACCCGAACGCTTTCTCAGAAAAAGGTTAAAAGCCAAAAACCAAGAGAAGGTTTCGGGTGATCCACCCCCAATGGCGGACCAACGTACCCTTATGGATTATCTACGGCCCACCGTAGGTAATCTAGGCGCCGCTATCAATGCTCCGAATGTCGAAGCCAATAACTTCGAACTTCGACCGCATTTGATACAAATGCTCCAAAACTCCGCAACCTTCCACGGGCTTGCGGACGAGGATCCTCATCTACATATAACTAATTTCTTAGAAATATGTGATACCTTTCGGATCAATGGAGCATCAAACGACGCCATCCGCCTCCGTATGTTTCCATTCTCACTAAAAGACCGAGCGAAAGCTTGGCTCAACACCCTCCCAGCTGGATCGGTAAACACCTGGGATGAACTAGCCCAAAAGTTTCTATATAAGTATTTCCCTCCTTCTAAAACTGCTAAATTAATGGCTGAAATTAATACATACTCACAAGAGGACGAGGAATCCTTATATGAAACTTGGGAAAGGTTCAAGGAGCTATTACGCAAGTGTCCCCATCACGGCCTCGCAATATGGCAACAAGTATCCACTTTCTACAATGGATTGTTGCCACACACTAGGCAGACACTTGATTCTAGCTCCGGGGGACTTTTAGGTAATCGACGCCCACACGAAATATATAATCAGATTGAGGAAATTGCTCAAACCAATTTTCAATGGCACACTCCCCGGGGAAATAAGTCTATCGCCCCGGGCGCCCATAAGGTCGACGAAAGCACCTCTTTACAAGCCCAAATCGAGGCCCTTTCTTCAAAAATAAAAAAATTAGAAATGACAAAAACAGTCTCGGTTATGGCTTGTGAAGGGTGTGGTGGGTCACATGAAAATTGGAGTTGCATGAAAGAAACGGACGATCAACAAGAAATGGTAAACTACATTGATAATAGACCTAGGCCGTCGGATCCTCCAACGGGAACTTACAACCAAGGATGGCGAAACCACCCAAACCTTGGTTGGAGGGAAACCGGCAATAGTAGTAACCAACAAACCCAACGAACAAACTTTCAGCAATCAAGAAATGAGTCACAAAATTTCACTCAACAACAAGGTGGACGAGAAAGGCTCGAAGATACTATATCTCGCCTCGTCTCTGACACTGATAAGAAAAACTCGGAAAGATTTCTACAATTAGAATCTAATTTTAGGAATCAACAAGCTAGCATTCAAAACATAGAAAAACAAATAAATCAACTAGCACAAAATTTTTCCGAGAGACCGCAAGGCGCATTACCTAGCAATACCGAAACAAACCCAAAGGCGCAAGTTCACCTCATCACACTACGAAACCGCACCGTAGGGCCTGCAGAAGTACCTCCACCAACGGAAGAAACAATGCCAACACATCTGCAGGAAAAGAACTCTCCCCCATCACCAGAGCCTACCAAGGCTCCTCGAGTTCCGTACCCCGGTAGGTTAATTCGTCAAAAGACCAATGAGCAGTTCGCAAAATTCGAAAGTCTGTTAAAACAATTGCATGTCAATATTCCTTTTATCGAAGTCCTAACCCAAATGCCCAAATACTCTAAATTTATGAGGGACTTCCTTACACATAAAAAGAAAATTGAAAATTTGCAATTAGTTAATTTAGGCGAAGAATGCTCTGCCCTCGTACTCAATAAACTACCCCAAAAGAAAATCGATCCCGGAAGTTTCACGATTCCATGCTCAATAGGGGAATCACCCGTTCGCAATGCCTTGGCCGACTTAGGGGCTAGCATTAACCTCATGCCCTCATCGATGTTCAAAAGGCTTGGCTTGGGAACCACGAGCCCTACAAAAATAAGCATACAACTCGCTGATCGATCAGTCAAGTTCCCACAAGGTGTCATCGAGAATGTCTTGGTAAGGGTAAGCAGATTCGTTTATCCAGTTGACTTTGTCATACTCGACATGGAGGAAGACACCGAGGTCCCCCTTATCCTAGGGAGACCCTTCCTTGCCACAGCACAAGCAGTGGTAGACATGAATGACGGGACACTGACTTTGAGGTATGGGGACGATGAGGTGAAGTTCGGAGTTGGGAAGAGAATAGAGGACGACGACCCAGTCAATTACATGAAGGTTATTGATTCAAGCTTGGATGCCGCTCTCCGACGGTGTAACTTGGGAAGCAAGGCACTCCACTCAGAAGATATATAACCGGGAATCGGGTCTAGCCAAGGACCCTTATAAACGTGGCGCACCACGGAGGCATTCCGCGGATCTATCCTTAGTTTAGTTTAATCTTTTAGTTTTTGCAGAATAAAACACACTCATGGTGGTAATGGATGAAAAAGGGAACGAGAAAAATGGAACCATGCACGAAGAACAGAGCAACCCGACAAAAATCTCCATCACAGAAGGCTCAACACGGGCCGTGCTCAACCAACACGGCCCCGTGCTGAGCCCCTGCAGAAAATCACCCAGTTCAGGTAACTGGACACGGGCCGTGTTCAGCGGATACGCCCCCGTGTCCAGGCTTCTGTTTCAATTCTGTAATTTTTGTTACTGGCACTTGACCACGGGGCCGTGCCCGGTCACCACGGGGCCGTGTCCAGGATGCCAGTAACATAAATCTTTGCTTTTTAACCCACTTTTATACATTCTAATCAACCAAAAACATTATTTTTGGACACATTGAGGACAATGTGTAATTTAAGTGTGGGGGGGGGATGCTAAAACCCTTGAAATTTTGCAAAATCCTAAACACAAGCCTTACACAAAACTCTATTGGAACCGCTAAACACCCCAAATTTTTTCAAAAACTTTTTCATTTTTTTTTATTCACTTGTCTTAGTTTAAGTTGGGAATAACAAGTTCTAAAAAGGTTATATTTTTACAAGTTTACAACCGATAGCGTCGTGATAAAAAAAGGGACCAACATAAGAAAATTATGAAACGGTATAACAAGTCTAGTTAAAAATTCGATTATATGTGCTTGGTCACATTAAAAACCCATTCCCACAAAAGTGAGTTTTGAGCCTTTATTGAGCATAAAAATACACACATTTAGATTAAATGCTCATTTTTCGTTTCTTGTGTGAATAGCCGCTCGGTCCTTACAAATCTAGAACTTGCCACGACGATACATTCCCGGTCCTTACCAACTTAAACCCAAGTAAGTAAATGATGGAGGCATTAGGACTAACCATTTTTCTTTCAAAACCATTATTTTTCATTTTTTTTACCTACCCAAAATCCCCCTAGATAGCCCCTTTGAGCCTAAACCTTTCATTTCATTACCCCAAAACCCTTTTTACCCACCAAAAACCTTTTTATTTTTAGTAACAAGATCGCTTTTTCGTAAACTCACCTTTTTATGTGACGATCGAAAAAAAAAAATGATGATGATGAAGTCAAAAACAAACAAAAGCTATAAAAGCTTGTTTGGAGAAATACTTCAAAATAAAAAGTCACTAAAAACAAGGTACTTCACGAAAACCGACGCTTGTTACGATTTTCGCCCTTTTTACTAACCACTAACCAACCACCCACCTTTAAACCCAAGCCTTCACCCCAAAAAGTCCTCTTGATATTTACAAAGGTAAAAAGTTAAAAAGGAGGAGGATTGATTGCTTGGCAAGCCTATGGAAGACGTGAGTTCCGTGCCGCTCTCGAGTGATTCACTAAAATATACACCTTCGGCCGAGTGTTGAGTGATCTCCCGTGAGGTATGTGAACTTGTATATATATGGAATTTTAATAAGGCATGCTATGCCCAAATAAGTAATTCATCTTATGAAACGTTCAAAATAAATCATAACGAATAGGATTGTAAATAAATAAAAATAAAACCTATAAAAACCTTGGATTCCCGACACTCTAGGACAAGCTAAAAAAACTTCTCTTCTACCTATTCCATTTGGGAGTGTAAGCCACATTTAAAGAGTTTTGCTTGAGGACAAGCAAAAGTTCAAGTGTGGGGGTATTTGATGTGTGTAAAATGCAACATATAAATCACATCAATTAAGGCATAAAACTAACCCTTTTTAAGTACTAATGTTGGAAAAAGAGTGTTTTTGTCTTCCTTTTGTATTTTCAGGATGAAATGAGCTCAAAATCACAAAAGAAGCAAAAAGACTACTAATTCTACCATAAATACAAGAAAAGGAACAAAAGTGGACTGCCCGGACCCTCAACGGCACCTCCCAAGGCAAAGGAGAAGAAACAGAGTCTGAACACGCCCCGTGTCCAGCGAACACGGGGGCGTGCCCAGGAAGCAGCAGAAAAGACAAACCAGTAGAATCTTCCATTGCCCACCACGGGGCCGTGTCCAGCGAGCACGGGGGCGTGGTGAAAGTACAGCAGGCGCATTAATTGTAATTCGCAATTACAATTAATGAAGTGAGAGAATGTCAGACGGGCACGGGGCCGTGTCCAGCGGACACGGGGCCGTGTCCAGCCTTCTGTTCAGCCTATAAATAGAGGAGCTTGGCTTCATTCTCTCTCATCCCTTGGCACACCACCTCTCTCACACCTCATCCACCACCCACCACCACCATAACACCATCATCCACCACCATCATCCATTGTCCATCGTAGAGTGTGTGAGTCGTCTCGGGATCCAAGATTGATCGTAAGAGTTCTTGACAATCAAGGCCATGTTTGCCTAAGTCTCTTACATCACTTGGTGAAGACAAGTGTTTAGTATAATACTTTTTATTTTTAATCTTTTGCACTTTTTATTTGGTTTTGTATTAATGACTTTAATAACTAGTTACTTATGTTGAAGGTGATCTTTCCTTATCGTTTGTCCGTGGTGTCTTGGCATTATTTTACTGTCTATATAAAATAAAAGATTTTCACCATTCATATCTCCACGGTCTATATGGAGGTATGTTGGCTACCTGGTCGGGGGTTAAGGGAACGGTTTGGTAAAGGTCTTGCCCTTGTTCAGCGTTTAGAGGTCCTGCTTGGGACCTGGGTCAAATTTAGTAGGATCTCCTTCAATACCCATAGGTATTGGATGGCGGGGATCCAAACTCTTTGACCCCCTCATAAGTTAACTACTATTAATACTATAACCCGGCTATTTAGGACTGTATCCCTGCTGACTCAGACTACTTAGCCGAGGGTAACGTCACCGCCAAAAGCGGGGCCTACCACAATTTGCATTAATAACTTAATTCATTATCTTTCAATAATCCGACCCTTTAGGATTGTATCCTTGCTGACTCAAACTACTGGGTTGAGGGTAACGTCGCCTTCAAAAGAGGGGCCTACTACAATAACTAAGATAATCTCTTAAACAAGTGCAAAAGTGCGAAAATAATCAAAGGTTATACTAATACACGTGTCGGATCCAAGTGATTCATCTTGTCTATCTGTTTTTACTTTATTTTTATTTTCAGCATTTAGTTAGTTTTTATTTTTCTTAGTTTAAAACATTTTTCTCACTTTTTGATTTGATTAGACGTTGAGGATAAACCGGTATTAAAAGCTCTTGTGTCCTTGGACGACCTCGGTATCTTACCAACACTATACTACGTCCACGATGGGTGCACTTGCCCATATGTGTGTTTAGTGTTAGTAAATATCGTGTTTTATAAATTTAAAACTTGGCTAAAAGTGTAAAAAGGGGCTTAAATATACATCAAAAATATATTACACTACACACGCATCATGTGTAATACACATGGTTTTTAAAGATATAACTTTTTATAATTTGCTATGTAAAATTAGATTTATTCAACATGTGTAATACATGGGGTTTTTAAGGATATAATTTTTTTTATTATTTGGTGGATTTTTCAACCCGACTATACACGGGATTTTTAAAGATACGACGTTTTTAGTATTTAATATACAAAATTATATTTATTTAATATGTGTAATACACAAGGTTTTTAAAAATATAACACTTTTTTAGTGTGTAATACACGAAGTTTTTAAAGATATAACTTTTTATCATTTGCTATGTAAAATTAGATTTATTCAACATGTGTAATACACGGGGTTTTTAAAGATATAATTTTTTTTATTATTTGGTGGATTTTTCAACCCGACTATACACGGGATTTTTAAAGATACGACGTTTTTAGTATTTAATATACAAAATTACGTTTATTTAATATGTGTAATACACATGGTTTTTAAAGATATAACTCTTTTTTAGATCTATTCAACACGTGTAACATACGAGGTTTTTAAGGAAGTATTTTTTTTATTATTATTTGGTAGATTTATTCAACCCGATTATACACGGATTTTTTAAAGATACGACGTTTTTAGTATTTAGTATACAAAATTACATTTATTTAATCTGTCTAATACACATGGTTTTTAAAGATACGGCGTTTTTAGTATTTAGTATACAAAATTACATTTATTTAACCCGTACGATACACATGGTTTTTAAAGATATAACTTTTTTATTATTTGATATATAAAATTACATTTATTTATCCCGTACAATATACGGGGTTCATAAAAATATAACTTTTTTTTATTGTTTAATATATAAAGTTACATTTATTCAACCCGTGTAATACACGGGGTTCTAACCTAATATAATATATATAGTAATATCAAATAATAAGTTCATATGTTTGAAATATCTAAATATATATCATACATAACCACTTGTGTTCGAAATAATAATATATGAATATCTTAAGCATATATTATCTCTCTTTTTATATGAAAAGAATTAAAAGATAAAAGTCTAGCATTATAGTGCACAAGTGATAGATCAAATGCCTCAAGAATGATTGATTGCTTCTATAAAGCAATTTCCAAAAGGTTTCAAAGCCCCATGCACAATCAGATTGCTAATTAAGGCTATACGGTATGGTGATGGTTCTTTTTTGGAGGATGATCCGCCACGTAAGCGACACGTAGGATGGGCATGAGGATGGGGCAAAGAGGATGGAGGTGTGGAAATGAGAGGATAGACCTAAAATGTGTGTATATATATATATATATATATATATATTGTATGTATAGGGGTGTGTGAGAGGGGGGGATAATTTTTGTCTTCTTGTGATCAGTGGCGAAGCTTGAATTTTTCGGCCGGGGGGGGGGGGGGGGGAACGTATATACCCACAAATTTCTATACGAAAACTACATATATAACACTGTTGAGCGAAAAATTCGGGGGGGGGGGGGGGGGGGGCGGGCGCCCCTCCCCGCCCCTCTTATCCTTCGCCCCTGCTTGTGATCGTCCCCAACGTCGAGCAGAGGACGCCCAGGACGAGGACCGGGGGCGAGGGGGGGCGTGGTGTTTGGTTCGTCGCCGGTCCAAAATGGTGGAGGACTAACCTCCATACCGTGTAGCCTAACATCCTGAAAAAACACCAAAGTTTGCTAAAAAAAAGTGGGGTTTTATGTGTGAAAGCAATCAA
Organism: Helianthus annuus; assembly: GCF_002127325.2. Taxonomy (NCBI): domain Eukaryota; kingdom Viridiplantae; phylum Streptophyta; class Magnoliopsida; order Asterales; family Asteraceae; genus Helianthus; species Helianthus annuus. Next base: position 105,551,905 of record NC_035439.2, on the reverse strand, counting down.
ATAAATGAGTCATTCCGCCGTTCAAAGAAAAGATTATTCACCAACACATCGACTTTGTTTGCATTTCATCATTTGATTTGAATTAACCTACACTCTTCCTCTACAGCAATGCATGGTAACCCCTCATGCCTCCAACTTCTTCTACCTATCTTTATCTAGCAATTAATTTGTAACACTTTAGCTAAATTCTATATTATTTTGTTCTAGTCACAAGAGATATATTGGGTCACGCCTCAAATATTACAAAACGCGTTTTGAACGTATTAGCTATGAATTAGAGGAAAACTTCAAGTGAACTCAAAATTCAAAATTAGACAACAATTCTTGACAGAGACGGATTTAGCTTGTAAATAGGGGCAGCCCTTGTTACCCTTTGATGCTCCGCCAGCAGTGTAAATTTTGAAAAAAATTGACGTTTTTCCGATTTTTTACTCGTTTTTTTAAACGTTGTCGCTATAAGAATTTTCTAGATTCGCCACTGATTCTTGATGAACAAAATCACATTTTAAACCACAAATCATGTGGTTGTTCAACGTTACCTTCATCGTAGGCAAACTCAAGCAATTGTTGAACAACATCACCCTTAACCTACTAGTGAACAGCATTAAAATCATTTGTCTGTACTCGAGTAACAACAACATCCTTAACTTGTTTATGATATCAACCTAACCAAACTAAATATTTTTTTTTTTTTGAAAGGAGAACTTCATTGAAACACCAAAAAACGACACCCTCAAAACGAGGGCCCAAACAACACACCGAACCTACATAATTACAAATTTACACCACTCTACCCAGTCGATGACTTTACATTTACTTCTATATTTAAACCATAAGAAACCTAACGCTTTCACCTCGTTAAATATACCCCTGATCCGAAACTCTTTATTATCAAACCTTTTCTTGTTTCTAGCTTTCCAAATACACCAAACCGCAATCCTTATGATGCCTTTGAAAGCTTCCTTTTTGATCCCGGATAAACCCACGAACTCATGTATCTCCAAGATATCTTTGAACCCAAAGAAAAACAAGTTTTGAATGTTGCACCATCTGCTAATTTGGTTCCACACGACCGACACCACATAACAGGAAGAGAAAATATGAGAGACCGAATCTTCCCCGTCATTACAAAAAACGCACCTGTCGTCTTGAACTTGAATGTTCCTGTGATTGAGGGCTTCCACTGTCGCAATTTTGTTGAGAGCTGATCTCCACATGAAGATGTTAATCTTCTCCGGCAACCATTTACATTCCTCTAAAATAACCGCGGAAGAAACAACCGGCTGCACACTTCTATTCAGGATTCTTTTTACTGCCCCTACACTGAAGATTTTATCCTCAGCACCTATCCATTCCCATGAGTCCGGCCTATCAACCAACCTCACGTTAAACAATCTGCTGCACAGATCTACCAGTTCGATGACCTCAGCCTCAGTCGATAAATTCCTGCTCCAATCCCACTTGAAAGCCGATCCGGAAGTGTTACTGGCCGACTCAGGTTTAATTCGGTCCGAAACCTTACACCTCTTGTTTTTTTCCTGCTTAAACTATTGAGAATGCATTATTTTGTGCATAATTATCTCTCCTTGTTTCCCTCTCAATCAAAGATCCATGCATATCTCCAGCCATTATTTTAATTCTCTTTTATTAGTTTCCTTCGTTTTGGTCTATTGTATTGCCTATTTAAGGCCTATCCTTCTTTGTATTTGATCATTAGAAAAAAGGAATATGCCAAAATGAATAAAAACTCTGAGTACCAATTTCTATATGGTATCAGAGCAGGTTCCTAAACCCTAAAAAAATATATACTTCGGCTTCTTCTTCGCCTCTCATTCAATTGACTCCTTCCTGCTCACCGCCATGGCCGGTGATGACCAGAGCCGAACTAAATCCAATTCCGCTGCCGACAACCTAAATCAATCGAGTCCAATCCTGGGATTAAACCGTGAGAAGTACGAACAGTTCATTAGCTCGTTCACGAATGACGAGATAATCCAGTGGATGGCAAACATGGGGGCTAGATTAGGCGATGATGGCAACTGGATCATTGATTCAGGGTGTACCGAACACATAAGCTTCCCCCATCGATAGACCATACTCGACCCACAGCTAATCAAAGTTCATCCACGGTACATCCTCTAGCTTGTTACATCTCTTATGATAATTTTTCTCCCACCCATAAAGCTTTTCTGTCAGCTATCGACTCATGCGATGAGCCCAATACTTTTCGTCAAGCATCACTGAACCATGAATGGCGAGAAGCCATGAAGAAAGAAATTAAGGCCCTTGAACAAAATGGTACTTGGACTCTTGAGGCGTTGCCCAAAAACAAAAGGGCGATTGACTCAAAGTGGGTTTACAGAATCAAGTACAAACCAAACAGAGAGGTGGATAGATATAAGGCGAGATTGGTGGCGAAGGGTTTCACTCAACTCGAAGGGGTTGATTATCATGATACATTTGCACCAGTTGCAAAGTTGGTTACCATTCGTACCTTGTTGGCCGTGGCTGTGAAAAGAAATTGGATGATTCACCAACTTGACGTGAATAATGCCTTCTTGCATGGGGATTTAGAGGAAGAAGTCTACATGAAGATTCCAGAGGGTTTTGCTAAACAGGGGAGGCTCGTGTTTGTAGATTAAGAAAATCGATCTATGGTTTGAAACAGGCGTCACGTAATTGGTATAAAAAATTCACAAAATCTCTCGTTGAGCTCGGGTTCAGACAGTTAAAGGCATATTATTCTCTATTCATTTATAAGTCAGAAAGGTCCTATGTAGCTGCGCTTATATATGTTGATGATGTTGTCATAGTTGGAAACGACTCTGTAAAAATACAACACACTAAAGATCAGCTCGACGAGATGTTCAACATCAAAGACATGGGTCCGTTGAAATATTTTCTTGGAATCGAAGTCTCTCGTATTAAGGAAGGTTTGATCTTGAGTCAAAGAAAATACACGCTAGATATCCTGAGGGATAGTGGCCTGTGTAACGCCCATATTTCTTAATCCGAAAAGTAATTTTTACCATACTATTATTTAGAAAATATTCGGGCATGACCCGTTCGTAATAAGAACAATTCCCTGTAAGATCATCGTGTAAGAACTTAAAGATAACGCAGCGGAAAAATAGCTTTAAAAATTTCTTTATGATTTTATAACAATACACACATTCATGAAGAAGCTTACAAAATTCACTTCCATTTACAAATTAATGCGTTACAAAATTAAGACTACGTAACCGTTCTTTCCTTATAATCCCTGCTATTCGACTCGATCTATGCCCGCTCATCTTCGTTAGTAGTGGAAGGAATCCGTGTGGTACCTGTGAACATCATATACAACTTAATCGTTAGTCATTGAAAAACTCATACAACCCTAATCTCACACAATTAACTTTCGTATAGCATTCGACTACTCTCTCGGAGTCTCTTGTTCCGAGGTCAGCTTCAGCTTCATAAGAATCCGACATTCTCATTCTTGCATTATACTCTAAACTCAAGTGTATTATTAGTAATGTTAATTCTCAATGCATCTAAATTGCGCGTTCGCACATACTTCCACACATACATACTTACAATCATACACGTCTACATTCCTACATACATTCAAATATACTTACAATCATGTATTCATACCTACTTGTTTCGAACATGTTCTTGTATACCAAATTACATGCAATACATATCCGACCTCATTACTTGCATCTATCGTATTCTTATATTAATTGCATTGAGCTTAGACTTGGGTTTACAACGCATAAACGTCAAGTGGAACACTCGAAATCATGTTTGGAAGGCTCGCCAAAGACCACGGATAACAAACCGAAACCTACGATACATAAATCAACTTAAATAACAAAATTTCAGCTTTTTGGACATGGGGAGGGCGTCGGCGACGGCCCTAGGGTCGTCGGCGACGGCCCTTGCAATTACCCGTAGCCAAAAATCCCTGTAGACAGTCAAATAACCCATCAGCCAAAAATTCACTTTCTGGAGCCCGTCGGCGACGCCCCCATACCCGTCGGCGACGCCCTCTAGAATTTGCAGTTTTCTGCACTTCCGTTTCGTCTTCCGTACGCACTAAAACGCGCATAACTTTTGAACCGTTTACCCGTTTAACCTCCCGTTTCTTCCTACATGCTTGTAAATTCACAATCTATCATATAAACTTGAAATCCCATATCCGGATTAAGAAAATTCTTATCTTACGCACTATCGACTTATTACCTTTTTACAAGTTTTGACCCGTTCTTGCATTTATCAGAAATAATCTGATTATTTAACCTCGACTCCTCAGGAACCTTTTAATAGCAACGTTATTTATCATAAAGGATTGAATTCTTGGATATCTTGCCTACTCTTAGCGCAATTTCGCTCAAAAGCTTATTTTGACCCGTTATGAGTATTTACGCATTAAGTGGTTTATGACATACAAAACCATACTCCACATTTTCACACTTGACCAAAACATTATACTAATCGAATGGCTCGTTTCTAAACTACTTTTAAGATCGTTTGCCCCATATACCCATCTAGGGCGTTTTAGTCAACTTTAATCCCATCATTTACGACGAAAGGCTTCAACACACATTTGACCTCAAACATCATGTTTAATTAATTAAAACATTATATTACTTAACAAACCAAGAAGTGATTACGAAAATCACTTACTTAATACTACTTACTTGACATTATCATCAACAACACATTACAACTTAACTTCTATCAATTATCATGTAAGTAAATCTCTTTTTACTACTAAAAAGGGAGTCCGGGAGTTTACTTACCTCATGCGTCCGAGTTCGTGCATAGCTTCCGGGTTTACCCTTGACCCGTTGCCCTTCCATGCTTGTGTCCATGTTGAGATGACTCCTATCTATACATGTCGTCACGTTCATCACAACATGATTAGCATATATGATCATACATACATTCATTCATCTTACTTTCAGACCATACTACACTTGACTTTTGTTAATCAATTATCACATAAATAAGACACGTACTAATAATCACCTTGTTTCAATTCCACGTAAATTAATTACCATCATTCATGACACATAATTTGTTATTACATAGCTCATATTTTCTCTCCTCATACAATTGTGTCATAAGGCTCACCCATGACACTCCTACACTATTGATTTTCAAAAGTCAAGTGTCCATCATACACACTTCCAAACTAACAAACTCATATTGTTATTCTAGATCATACTAATGATCTCATATGTATTTTATTTCCCATGTGATAAGTCACTCACTAACGCATTAACCTAAATTTCATTCATGTGTCAAAAACAACTTCCAAACCAATACTATCACCGCATCATACAAGCAAAAACCGAAACTTCTACATGAATCATGTTCAAAGCACACTTCTTATGTTATTTCATTGCCATGTACAATCATCATTTCTTTCTATACATGTTCATTCTTTGTTTACATCAAATCTCATCCGATAGTTTCACTTATGCATTTCATCAAACACCTGGTGTGCGTACTATCTACCAAGCCTAGTGTACAAGTATCTCAAGCACATTCATACCATATCCTATCAAGGTCATCATATATAACATTTTCATGAAATTTTCTATTTAATTCAGGTTCATATATCATCAATCTACCATAATCATCTTCCCACACCAATTCTACAACTAATCTAACACACATTCCATCAACATATCCATGACATTATTTCATACAAGTGGGTTTACATATGAACATCAAAATAAATCTGAAATTCTAGCATAATTCTAGTTTCATAAGGTGATTCTAACACTTATTCATCCTAAATTTCATATAAAATCACAGCTTTCACAAACCCACTTCATCCAACTTTACTTAAACCACAAAATTTGACTTAGTTGATATTAGAAACGCTTACGGAATCAACATTCTTGGTTCATGCATCCAAATAGCCCTCAATTCCCCTTTCAATTTGATGAATTTAGGCTGATTAGGGTTTTGTTCTTCCCCTGCCCCTTCTCTCGATCGTACACCATTCACCAAACACTGACTAATTTTTGGTCAAGTGTTTTATTTATAACATCTTTCATTTTAACCCCCTTATATTTTAAAACATGGCATTTATTTCATTTTAACATACTAACTTGGTTAACTTCATGTGCACATATGTTTTATACTTTTCATAGTTTATAAAACTTTACTAATGGTAGAATTCTATGTTTATCATTTCTTTTCGCCAAATATTGTGATTAAAACATTGTAATATATCTTACGAAATTTGGGGTGTTACAGCCTGGAAGGGTGTAAACCTAGAGAAGGAGAAGATAAAGTGGATAGCAGTCAATACAGGAGGTTAGTTGGTCGTCTCCTTTACCTGCAGGCCACCAGACCGGACATCACCTACGCAGTGAATGTCCTCAGCCAATTCGTGACAGACCCTCGCCAGAACCACATGCATGCAGCAACTAGAGTTCTGCGGAACTTGAAATCAATTCTAGGGCAAGGTATATTGTTACCAAAAGAAGGTGGCATGAACTTATTGTCATATTGTGATGCGGATTGGTTAGGATGCCCTTTGTCAAGAAAGTCTCGAACTGGTTACTTATTGTCTCTTGGAGGAGCGCCCATATCATGGAAGTCAAAGAAGCAATCAGTAGTTTCAAGATCATCTGCAGAAGCAGAGCACAGAGCCATGGGTACTACTGTCAGCGAGGTGATTTGGGCAAGGTGGATGTTGAGTGAATTAGATGCTAAACAAGGAGAACCAACTGTTTTGTTCTGCGATAACCAGGCGGCTAGGCATATAGTGAACAATCCAGTCTTCCATGAGAGAACAAAGCACGCAGAGATGGATTGTTACTTTGTCCGTGAAAGAGTTGAAAGCAGAGAAGTTGAACCAGTTTATATTAGCTCCAAAAATCAAATTGCAGATTTATTAACCAAGGCCCTTGGAGCTCAGCACCTCAACTCTTTACTGAGCAAGTTGGGCATTCGAAATCTTCATGCTCCAACTTGAGGGGGAGTATTGAGAATGCATTATTTTGTGCATAATTATCTCTCCTTGTTTCCCTCTCAATCAAAGATCCATTCATATCTCCAGCCATTATTTTAATTCTCTTTTATTAGTTTCCTTCGTTTTCGTCTATTGTATTGCCTATTTAAGGCCTATTCTTCTTTGTATTTGATCATTAGAAAAAAGGCATATGCCAAAATGAATAAAAACTCTGAGTACCAATTTCTATATAAACAACTCTGGCAACTTAGTTTTGAGCGGCTCATTATACAGCCAGGGATCCAACCAGAAAGCTGTGTTATTCCCATTTCCCACCTTACTTCTAAAAAAATTCCTCAAAGGACTCCCGTCCACTTTAAACTTAAAAAAGGACCCTTGTTATATTGCACCAAACCCCTCCCATCGAATTTCTAGAAGGAATGAAATCCCAATTTAGTCTTGTGTCATGAATAGCCTCCACAACTTTGACCCAAAGTTTGTTGTTTTCCGTCTTTAGTCTCCACCCCCACTTAGAAAGAAGCGCGACATTAATATTTTTCAGCTTGCTTAGACCGAGACCTCCCATATTTATAGGAAGCGTAACCGTATTCCATGCCACCCAATGGAGCTTTTTGGATTCCTCATTCCCACCCCACAAAAATCTTCTAATTTTCGCTTCTAAATCCGAGATGACTTTGCTAGGAGCTTTATACAATGAGAAGTAATAATTAGGAAGACTCTCTAGCACCGACTTGATAAGAGTAACTCTTCCCCCGATGGACAATAAAGAATCCTTCCAACTACACAATCGGGCATCAAAAATCTCATACACCGGGTTCCAATTAGCAACCCGATTCATGTTGGCACCCACTTTAAGCCCTAGATAACAAAAAGGGAACGACCCAGTTTGCACCCGATAAAAGAAGCCATCTCCCCGAGATCCTCCGAACTCACCCCCATCCCAAACAAGTTTGATTTGTCTAGATTGATTTTCAACCCCGAACACAAATGAAAAACTCTAAGAACCCGAACCACATTGACTACCATCTCTTTCGACCACTCCCCAATGATTATGGCATCGTCAGCATAAAAGAGATGGGAGATAGTAGGACCGTTGTTGGGCAACTTAATGCCATTGATTAAACCTTCCAGCTTAGCCTTACCGAACATACACGAAAGCACATCCATAACCAAGATAAAGAGAAACGGGGAAATGGGATCTCCCTGTCTTAAGCCTTTGAAGCATTGAAATTCAAATGTCGGGGAGCCGTTCACTAACACTAAGGAACGAGCCGATTTGAGAATTCCTTTGATCCAAAGACACCAACGATCAGGAAATCCCTTCTTAGACATGGTATCTAGGAGGAAATTCCAATTCACGTTATCGTAGGCTTTCTCGAAGTCAATTTTGAAAAAGAAACCTTTCTTTTTAAACTTGTTTCCCCACCTGAGAATTTCATTAACAATGAGAGGACCATCCAGAATGAAATTACCTTCTAAAAACGCTGACTGAGATTCAGACACAACTGATCCAATCACTTTCTTAATGCGATTTGCGAGAACCTTGGGATCCACCTTGCTAATGACCCCTATTAGGTTAATAGGCCTATAGTTCTTTAACTCCACTGGGTCTTTAATTTTTGGGACCAATGTAATAAAAGAAGAACCACTCCCCACATTAAACTCTCCATTGACGTAAAACGAGTCAAGGATCTCTATGAAATCCTTCTCAAACAAGTGCCAAATTTTTTTTATAAACCTTAGATTCAAACCATCCGGACCAGGGGATTTATCGCTACCATAATCCGCAACCGCAATTTTGATTTCATCGACCGAAAAATTTTGCATCAGCAGCTCTTTATCGGCCTCCCCCAATACCTTCATATCTTCACACAAAACCTGAGGCCTCACTACCCATTCCTCTTTAAACCGATTGCTAAAGAAAGACATAATCTCCTTTTTAACTAAAGCCAGTTTGGAAACCCACCTCCCGTCAATATTCAACCCGGGGATTAGGTTAGCAGCCTTCCTTTGATTGACCAATGAATGAAAGAATTTAGTGTTTGCATCCCCTTTCGAAGCCCACTTGACCCTGGCTCTTTGTTTTGCCTCAGAGCATTTTTTAAGATCCGAATCCAAAATGACCTTTCTATTTTCAGCCAGGACCCATTCCTCTTCTTCGGAGAGGCCCCGAACATCCATACAGCTTTCCAGATTCTCAATCTCTTCCATCGCACGTGAGTAATCTTTGCTTTCTTTCTTGATAAAGTTATCACGCCAAACTTTAAGAGCCTTTCTAATGTTAGTAAATTTTCCATAAGCCGTCTACCAGGAGGACCGAAAGAAGGACTTGAAGAAGCTGCAAGTTCCACTGCCTCACTGAAACCTTCTTTTCCCATCCAAACATCAAACACCCTGAACGGCTTTGGCCCAAAGTTCTTTTCCCCAGCTTCCAATATAAGAGGACAATGATCCGAATAAAGAAAAGGCATCGCTCTGAGCACAGCAGTTGGCCATTTACTGAAAAACTCATGACAAATCAGCACTCTATCAAGCTTACTGAGCTTCTTACCGTTATCTCTCGAACATGTGAACCTGAAACCCTTCATGTCATACTCCAAAAGATTAGCTTGAGCGATGAAGTTATTAAAATTTTTTGCACAGGCCGTTTTAAACCCAGAATTTTTTCTCTCTGATTCATTCCTGACCACGTTAAAATCCCCTGCCACAATCCGTTTACCATCCCAACCCCCCCATAATAACCAGAATTTCGTTCCAAAGCGCAGCCTTGGCAGCAGAGCCTTGCGGGGCATATACGTTAACAATATTAAGCACATCACCACTACCTTTCAATTTCCCCCTAATTCCAACAAATATCTCCTTTTGATAGACGACTCCATCACAAAAATTCCCAGATTCCACATACACAGAATACCCCCATATTGACCTACAGACCCAAAAAAATCCATACCAAAGTTTTTGTTTCCCCACAAATTCTCGACCTTAAAATTATTAACATCCTCCATCTTGGTCTCTTGTAAAGCCAAAAAATTCAATTTGTGTTTAACTTTCAGACCCTTAATCCAACTTTCTTTGAGACAACCCCCAAGACCTATAACATTCAGACTTAGAAAATTAATTTAAACACAACATTATTACCTTCACCAAGCAGATTCTCTTTTATTCTACTAGAATGCTCATCGAGACATGCTCCCACTTTTCTCCCAAGATCAATGGTCGCCTCAATCTCTCGCTGCAATCTTTCCTCCCCTTTGCTGATTTCTGTTCCCACAACTTGGGTTTCTGGCACCGCATCCGAACCGGCTCTATATCCACTCTGCGTTCCTTCTTCAACAGTCCCACTAATAAGACCAACGCCGATATCATCTTTTCTTTCGGGACCCGGGTCTGGGTTCCTAGGATTCACCGATCTACCTCTAGAAATGGAATAAGTAGCTAGCCCTTCGGGCCACGAAAAGAACTTGGGCTCCTCTGCCTCCAATCTAGATCTCTTGATGGGCCTGTCGTGTTACTGGCCGGGCTTACTAATATGGGCTTCCTCAAGTGCTTATCTTTAAAGAGATTAAAGGGCTTCTTTTTAACCTTCTTACTGTTCCCCAAGGTTGGGCCCGGGGGGACCACCCCTCCGTCATTAAAAGGATTCTGAGCATCAGGAAAGACCTCGGGAATTCCCCCCAAATTCGTTCCGTTATTATACGAACAATTATTACATTCCCCCGACCGAGTAGAAACTTCCCCATGCAATGAAGGGTCCCCATGCATCTCAACCAACGGATCATTAAAGCTCTTAGCCGGTTCTTGCACGTTCTTAGCAACCTTTTGGGCTTCCGAATCGTCGAAGTGGAATTCCGACGACTTCCTGATATCCTCCGACGAGTCAACTTCCTCCTCCCCCAGGTCTTCCTCACCGAACCCATCCGGAATCCACTCCGCCATCTCTTCTTCCACCCACACTATGAACCTTTTGTCCTTCCAAATCAAAGAAATTTCCTCGGCAATTCTAACCCCATCCCCCCTTAAAACTCCGATACAATTTGACGATAAGTCCACATCCTCCGGCGACCGTTGAGATCCATGGATAACTTTCCCGAACTTTCGAGCAATCGAATCAAAAACTTTATCCGCCGCCAAGTGAATAGGCACTCCGATCACCCTGAGCCACGCAATCCTTTCAAACGGCAGAGATTGCCCGTTCCAATGATCCAAAGATGATAACCAGTCTTGCCACAGGAGGTGATTACACACAAACTTGTTGCAATTTTCCTCGCTAGCGAATTTAAACAGGACAGATAAACCTCCTAAATAACTCAAACTGAACTCTCCACCTCCTGCCTTAGACACCAATGAACTGAGATTGTTGAGAATCTTTAAGTTCTTACATTTCCCCACAGCCGCCAAACCAACGATTTCCTGGAAAGCTAAAATACTATCATGAACTTCCACTACAGAACCTTCTTGATGAAGCTTAGACGAGCTCCCTCGTTTCTCTTGACCTCCATTCCGGAACAAATCACTGAAGAGTCTCCCTCCTCCATCTTTGATAAATGCTTGATTTCTAACCTGTTCTTTAGCCCTATTCTCAACAGGAGGGGCCGCTGGAATATCCTTCTTCTGCGCAAAGGAGTTATCAAACAGACCCGCGTTTTCTACAGCGAATCTAGCTATATTCACTATAAGTTTCGAGTTCCCCATCTTCGTCCCGTTTAAGGCTCTCTCCAGATCCTTGGCGTCCCGAACGTTTCTGAAACTAACAAAACCGAACCGGTTTCCCAAACATTAAGAGGCTCATTAAAAGCTAAACAAATAACCCCAGCGACCTCCCCGAACACCTTAACGAACTCAGAGATTTCCCAAGGAGTACATCCCAGAGGAAGATTCGATACAAAAAATTTGGTGATGTTATCTTTTCCTTGCTTCCCAGAAGAAGAGGAAGAGATCCTTTTCCTGTGGTGATGTGGGTCCAGCCACGGACCTTCCTCGTCCATAAAGACAACGAGCAGGACGACAACGCCCGGACAACGAATGGAAGCAGCCGGAACAAAGAGATAGGAGCAGTGGTAATGTTAGATCAGTAACGCGATGTATTGGTCAGGTTATACCACCGCCGCTATCCCCCCACCTTTACTTCGTCGAGCCGCCGACAGGTTGCCTCCTAAAAAGACCAACTACAAGAACTCTCAAATCCCGTCGGCGAATGGAGGGGAAAAGACACTAGTTAGGATGAGAGGTCAGAGCCAGCAATGGAGGCGACCTCACACACTAACCAAGGAATCTTCCCGACGTCGAGCCTCCGGCGATCGGAAAAAAGAGAGAGAGAGGGAAAAGAGAGATTGCAAAAGAGGATGAATATAATACATATAAATTAAAGATTATTAAAGACCTAGAGTAACAACATCCTTAACTTATTTATGATATCAACCTACCAAACTAAATACTATTAAAATTTAGGGTTGTTTGTTTAGCTTTTAATGAGCCTCTTAATGTTTCAGACCTCTTAATAGTTCAACACTTAATGGTTCAGACTGTTTGTTTCGCGAGCAGATGTCTGAATAGTTCAGACATTTGACTCTTAATGGTTCAGAGCTCTTACTGGTTCAACGCTTAATGGTTCAGACTATTTGTTTCGCGAGCAGATGTTTAAATAGTTCAGACATTTGCCTCTGAATGGTTAAACATTATACTGAGTCTGAATAGTTAAAACCTATCATCTGAATGGTTAGACATTTGTCTCTGAACGATTAAGCATTATACTGGCTCTTGATGGTTCAGACCGCTTAATAGTTCAACATTTAATGGTTTAGAAGTTGCCAAATAGCCCCTTAAAAAAACAAACTTGAAAGAACTCACTCAAAAATTGTTCTTTTATTTTAACAAAATTATTATTTATAACACACCTTTCTATATTAATTCACCAAATAATTAAGAAAAATTACTAAAATAGACATTATCCAACACTACATCAATCCCGCCAAAGGTCATAAGATATATCCAAGCCGGAGACTTTCGACCTTCCAACTCTGTCTAAGTTGGTTGACGGAGAACACTTAATTGTCTCAGCCGTCAGCCTTAGGTAGCACTTTCTGTTTCTGATTCGTCTAAACATTTTATAAAGTTATAAAAAAAGTGTTTTTTTAAGTAAAAGGTGAATAATTAGTAAAAAAACCAAGAATTAATAAACTATTAAACTTCACTTAAAAATTTGAAGTCAATCTTGACCGTTGACCATAGAAACATGAGGAAAATAAATAAAATAGAGACCTCATGTTCATTGAGTTGACGATGAGTGGATTCTCAATTCTGTTACTACAAAAATAACTAAATCATCATCATAATGAAACAAGAACATCAACTGAATGATGAAAACTCACAACAAATTCAAACTAAATTTGCAACAATCATTCAACCACAACATCTACATTCATCTGCTTACAAATCATCAACGAACAAATTTCAAATCATTCACAGATCAACACACAAATAAACCAAAAGTAGTTCTGCAGGTGAACTCTTAATCTCTCAATTTCAATTTCTAGGGTTTCGTTTTGTTCCTGTTCGTAATCGCTGTTAGACTTATTCAATAGTCGTTTTTACGCGTTTTGAATCGATGTTTTGGTCAACTATGACTCGTCGTTGAAATTTCTTCGGTCTTCGTGCATTTATATAGTCGAATTCAACGATTATTGCATTGAAATATTGAATCATACTTGTTCTGTTGATCTATGTGGCTTACGACGTTCGGATAATATACGTAAGTCGATTGTAGTTACTAATTAGGGCTTGTTTAGATGAATTGTTGTTTGTTTCATTGTTTAGGTTTTGATTTATTGATATTCATGTGTTATATGCAGATTATGATGTTTGTTGATGTGAAATATATGGTTAATTCAATGTTATATCATGTTTTCTGTAATACTGAAGGTGCTACGAGTTTGCATCGTTATGGATCGTCAATGTGAAGAAGTTCCTCTCGGTTTGTAGATCAGTTGTTTGCAAAGATAGGTGAGTAATGTTTGCATTTACTAATTAATCGCGTTAATAGCTTTGTGGCAGTTATAATTCATGTGATACATGTGATATACATGTTTAGATGACTTCTGATTTGTTTCACTGGTTAGGTTTGAATTTTGATTGATTATTGATGTGATGAGGATTTGTATGATGTTGATGAAGATGTTCATGAATTATTCGCAGATTATCATGTTTTTTAATTTTTACATTATAATTTATATCTTCTGTAATACTGAAGGTGGTAAGAGTTCCAAGAGATTTTCATCAGTCGATTTTGCATCTTTACAAATCGCCAATGTGAACAAGTTCCTACCGGTTTACAAATCACTCATTTCCAAAGATAGGTTAGTGATGTTTGCATTTACTTTTCAATCGCGTTAATAGTTTGGTGGCATTCATGTAATAATACATCTTTCATCAATATAGTTAGTTATTTACGTAGGTGCAATCAGTAATGGAGATATCACTGTTGAAAACGCTTCTTGAAAACATATCCAGTGTTCTTCATCTGTCATGTGAAGATAACAGATTTTGTGATATTGTCGAAAAGTGTTACATCATGATTGAAGAAGTACTGAAGTTGATTAAGCCGATACTCGACACTATCGTTGATGCTGATGTGACATCAGAACAATCGCTAGAAAAGGACTTTGCAGGCATGAATCAGTCTGTTGATGAACTCCGGAAGGTTCTTGAAGATACTCATCCGTTAATGAGTAAAGTTTACTTTGTATGTTCTTATAACTTGACCTATCAAGTTTGAATTCAATAGTTTCGTCACTTGGTGCATAGTTTATTGACCCGTTTTTGTAATTTTAAGGCTTTGAAGGTTGACTCGTTGTTAACAAAAGTTCAGACTCACGGGTTGGACCTTGTTGACCTGCTACAATCATGCGAAGGACTGCTACCTGATGAACTGAGTTCAGCGTCACTTGAGGTACGTTTATAAGTTATAACATTTCGAGTAAAATGTCATTTTCGTCCCTGAGGTTTGACCAGTTTTGCGACTTTCGTCCAAAGGTTTGTTTTTCCGCATCTGGATCCAAAAGGTTTAAAATCTTGCCATTTTTCATCCAGCTCGTTAACTCCATCCATTTTTCTCCGTTAAGTCAGGGGTATTTCCGTCTTTTTTGTTAACTTAAAGGGCAATTCGGTCTTTTTCACTTTATGTATAAGCACTTAGCATTATGTACAAGTATTCAAAATAACCTTAAAAAAGACGGAAATACCCCTGACTTAACGGAGAAAAATGGATGGAGTTAACGAGCTGGATGAAAATGGGAAGGTTTCAAACCTTTTGGATCCAGATTCGGAAAAACAAACCTTTGGACGAAAGTCGCAAAACTGGACAACCCTAGGGACGAAAATGGCATTTTAAGCTACATTTTAGTTAAAATCGGTTATGTTCTTGACCTCATTTTAATTAAAATGATTGATTGCAGCATTGCATGCAGAAAATTAAACATATGGGATACGAAAAGCCATCGGATATCGTCTCCAAAGCGATAAAAGATCAAGCGGAGGGCACGAAACCGAGCTCAGGTATCCGGTCAAAAATAGCTGATTCGCTTAGCTTAAAGTCAAATCAAGAACTTTTAATCGAGTTAGTAGCTCTCGAAAACTTAAAGGAGAATGCTGAACAGTTAGAAAAGTTAACGGATGTAGAGTATATCGAAGAAATGATTAATCTTGTTACATACATGCACGATTGCTTTATTGAAACGAAACAATCACAGAGCTGCAACACGGTACCAATCCCACCCGACTTTTGTTGCCCGTTATCGCTTGAACTCATGACCGATCCGGTAATCGTAGCGTCAGGACAAACGTATGAACGGGAATATATCCGTGATTGGATTGATCTTGGTCTTACTGTTTGCCCTAAGACAATGCAAACGCTTGTACACACTAATCTTATTCCTAATTACACCGTTAAGGCGTTAATTGCGAGTTGGTGTGATTCCAACAATGTGAAGAACGTAATTGTGTCTAACGAGATCCATCAGGAAGAATGTTGTTTGGAAGACCATCATGCGTGTTCATCGTCAGAAGATTCCATGCCTGAAATACCGGGAAATGAACATGAATTTAATGAGTATGAGGGCTCCGGTGGACCTTCATCCATATCACCGGCAAGGAAAGAATCTTCGGCTGGCGGTGGAGCGGACGAAGGCTCACCGGAAGAGGTGGTGGCAGAGGCTCAGCCCGCCATTGTCGCCACACAATCGAACCAGCACGAATACGAATACTCACCTCGATTTAGAAACCGATTAAGAAATCAAATACGGCACAGAACAAGTGAAAGATTTGGAGTACCAAGAAACATTTCTTCGGTTACTGAAACCCGAAACGATATCAGTGAAGTTGAAACTCAAGTCAATAAACTAGTTGAGTGTTTAAGTAGCACTTCACTTGAAACCATAAAGAATGCTACTTCTGAAATAAGAGTACTTGCGAGAAACGATAAAGATATACGAAATGTAATAGCAAACTGTGGTGCGATCCCGTTCTTAATCAGCCTACTCAATTCACCCGACGAAAATATCCAAGAAAATTCCGTCACTGCCCTTTTAAACTTATCGATAAACGAAGTTAACAAAGCTGTAATAGGTAATTCTGGTTCAATCGAACCGTTAATTCACGTCCTCCAAACCGGGAGCTCAGTGGCACGAGAAAATTCAGCTGCAACACTTTATAGTCTCTCACTAACCGAAGAAAACAAGCGAAAAATCGGTCGGGCTGGAGCGATCGGGCCGCTAGTTAACTTATTAGGAAACGGGACCCTACGGGGAAAGAAAGATGCAGCCACAGCTTTATTCAACCTATCAACGTTTCACGAAAACAAGGCGCATATCGTGCAGGAGGGTGCGGTTCGGTTTTTTGTCGAGTTGATGGACCCTACAACTGGGTTGTTTGATAAGGCAGTTGCGGTTCTATCAAATCTCGCTACGATTCCCGAGGGCCGAGCCAAGATTGGTCAGGAGAATGGGATTCCAATGCTGGTTGAAGTGTTGGAACTCGGTTCGGCTCGAGGAAAGGAGAATGCTGCTGCAGCTCTCTTACAGTTGTGTACTAATAGTAATAGATTTTGTAATATGGTGCTTCAAGAGGGCGCGGTCCCACCGTTGGTGATGTTGTCGCGCACGGGTACCCCGAGAGCTAAGGAAAAGGTAGTTTTTGTTTTTTTGAGTAAAATGCCATTTTTCGTCCATGAGGTTTTGCCAGTTTTGAACTCTCGTCCAAAGGTTTGTTTTTCCGCATCTGAATCCAAAAGATTTGAAATCTTGCCATTTTCATCCAGCTCGTTAACTCCATCCATTTTTCTCCATTAAGTCAAGGGTATTTACATCTTTTTACCTACTTGTTTTTGTTTCTGAATACTTGTATATTATGCTAAATGCTTGTAAAATAAAGTAAAAAAAAAACCGAATTGCCCATCAAGTAAACAAAAAAGACGGAAATACCCTTGACTTAACGGAGAAAATGGATGGAGTTAACAAGCTGGATGAAAGTGGCAAGATTTTAAACCTTTTGGATCCAGATGCGGAAAAACAAACCTTTGGACGAAAGTCGCAAAACTGGCCAAAACTCAGGGACGAAAATGGCATTTTCCTATTTTTTTATTGTTACTTTTCCCATACACCCCATATTGGAACTGTTTTTTATTCGGGTTTTGTTATCTTGCAGGCTCAATCGTTACTTAGCTACTTTAGAAACCAGCGGCGTAGCAACGCTGAGAGGAGATAGGGGAAAATTCAGTTGATAAGTTGTGTATACAGTTGCAAATTTATTGTTGTATACTTAACAAACATTTTTTATGTAACAATGATTCTATGATGTAACAAAACAGTTTACTTTTAAACGAAAGTTCATGATAACATATACAAAATAAATTAGTTTGATATTTATGATCTTGGATGCGTTGTTTCTTTTATTTTCGTGTGATGTTACAAAATAAACTTGAAGTAATTTTCCGACTCCATTTTAGTTTTTACAGAATCTAGACCTTTGTCTCTAATTGTCGATTCAAACACACTATTGTATATGGTTGTTTGATTATAGTACTTTTAGGATTGTTGTCAAGAATACTCATATAACTTTTGTCTGGATCATTATTATTGTGTATTATTGGGTAGTCATTCACATAGTTGTGCAAACCAGTTGCCTTGAATAAAGTCATAAGATGACAAATCATTATACACTAAGTTGAGTTATATCATGCCACCAATCTAGTGATAAATAGTTGCATAAAAGCACATTTTGCAATTTCACCGTGTGTATTGCTTGTAGTCTTCGTTCTTCATATAAACTAGAGTTGTAAGAATCGCTAGGCACTAGTCGGTCGGTGGGGTACCGACTAGTGATTAATCGGATTGAGATTTGATATGTAATTTTTTTAAGTAGACATTATAACCTTTAACACCTTCTTCGACACAAATTTTGAGGTAGATAGGATCAATTGTTGGAATTTACAGGTTTTGGCCAGAATTGCTAGACTGCCAACGATTCGATTAGGACCAGATTTGACCACTGTTGACCACCTAGCAATTAGTTGGCCAATTAGATGAAAATTAATTGGTGAACCTCCAACTAGCGATTAATCGGTGGCTAGGCGTGATTTTTATAACCATGCCTTTATATACCATCACCATTGTGAGCATCATGATCATATCCATCTGTGCAGCAAATAGACTTCAGCTAGATGTAGCAGAGCCCATTAATTTTTTTTTTTTTAAATTTGGTTCTCCATTTATTTTAAGTTCATACTCCATTCAGGTTTTCTTACAGGTGTATTTAACAAATATGAGATGCATGTTGATGTTTGATTATGCAATTGTTTTGTTTTTTTGTTTTATGCTAATCCTATTCAACTACATATACATCAGGTTTGCTTAATCCCTTATTATTTATTGGGATTCACCATGATCGGCTCGGGTATCATTTAGTCAGTCATATGAGCAAAATGGTTGCTAATTCTATTCGACCCGTCTTAACCTGAACCAAAATGGCCATTTTAGATGGACCGGTTCTGACCCGGAACCGTCCTAAGCCGAAGTCGTTCTACTAAAAACTTAATACGAATCAAATGATAGAAAGAAAAATATTAGAAGAAAAAGTAGTTAGTAGTTAAGATTCTAAATGTAATAAAAGAAAGAAAAAATTAAAAAAAATTTAAAGGTAGGTGGAGATTTAAAAAAAAAATAGAGATAAATTAAAGGAATGATAATATTTAATTAAATTATTGGATAAAGATAAAGAATAGAATGTGAATGTTGTAAGAGATAAATATTTTGGTCAATTTTAAATATGTTAAAAGGAGGTAAAGATAATGCATAATATCTACCTAATTGTTGGTATTAAAAGGGGTATATAAAATTCACAAGCACGATTTAAATAATAAAATAAGTAAAATGTTTTAATACAAAAGGTTGTTAACGTACAATGTGTAAAAATAATTTTATAGGCTGTGTAATTTTCATTTCCCTTCATGTGTAATTTTCATTAGTTATTTCCTTTATACCTATTTTTTTATGCACAATTTGCAATTGTTATTTCCTTTATACGTAATTTTGAGTTTCTAAGTAATTACTTTTTACACTTTATACATTAACTTAACTCATAATAATTAAGCCCACGAAGAAAGTTGATTTTAATTATAATTTTTTTTTTTTTTTGTATAGCACCACAAATCCACTTTCACATGCGTCTTTAGCCCAATGGTGCGCCTGCAGTTGGGCCTGAAGCCCAACAATTTCCTGATCTGCAAAATGAGCTGAGGGAAGTATCTAACAAATAAAATGGGCAGTTGGGCTTGGAATGACTCTGGGCCTGATTCGTTATATGTGGCAAACTTGAGTATGGAATAATTGGGTCACACCTAATATAAATATTTTTTGTTGGAGGGCTATAATGAACAAGATCCCTTCTAAAACGGGGTTGTTAAACAGCGGAGTTGCTTTAGATAACGTATTATGTTGGAGATGCGGCATTAGGGACGAAATCGTGTTACATGTTTGGTGGGAGTGATTATTCGCTAAATTGGTTTGGTGGACCACTTTCGCTTGGTTAAAGATTCCATTCCCGGATCAAGTGTCAACGGTTAATCAGATTTTGGGAGTGGCTTTGGAGATGAACGGCTCAAGGATATGGAAAATAATTATTGGGGAGGTCTTGCAAGTGGCGGCTTGGGAGATTTGGAAGGCGAGAAACGATAAGACTTTTAATGACCAGAATCTCAACTACAATAGAAAGACGGACATGATTAAAAATTCTTATCTTTTTATTGGTGGAGCGATTTCAATGTTAGAGATGTAATAGTGTAATTCGGGTTCCAATTACTTGCTGGCCCGGTTTTTCTATATTTTTTTATAGAAGCTTCGCCGTTAAAAAAATAAAACACATCTATCTATCCAATTAACGTATGACATTACTAAAAACATCGTTTAAATACTAAAACTTGAGTGATTATAACTTGTTTAAATATTTATAACTCGAGTGATTATAACCTTTTAAAAGCTTTTTAGTATAACCTGTTTCTATTTGATATCATTTGACGGCAAAAGATCAAATACAAATAATCTTAACATACTAAACATACAAATTGAAGGAAAACCCAAAAAGACAAGGTGGCATTTTTGTAATTACCACCAACTATCAAAGTTACAACAAAAAATACCTAAAAAAACACAATTTTTTTTTAACATTTTTTATTAAAAAATCGCTACATTTCGTTAGCAAAAAAATTTTTTTTTTTTTTTTGCTGCTACTAAAAGTAGCGATTTTTTAATAAAAAATGTTAAAAAAATAAAATAAAATAATTTGTGTGTTTTTTTTTATTTTTTTAGATTTTTTAGGTTTTTTGGGGGTTTAGTTTTTAGCATTTTAGCTTGGGTGGGGGGGGGGGTTAGGTTTTTTTAGGTTTTTGTGGGTGGGGGGTGGGGGGTTAGGTTTTTTTAGGTTTTTGGGGGTGGGGGGGTTAGGTTTTTTTTTAGGTTTTTTTTGGGGGGGGGGTAGGTTTTTTTTAGGTTTTTGGGGGGTGGGGGGTTTAGGTTTTTTTGGGGGTGGGGGGAGTGGTTAGGTTTTTTTAGAGGTATTTGTAGAGTAACTTTGATAGTTATTGATAATTACAAAAATGTCACCTTGTCTTTTTGAGTTTTCCTTCAATTTGTATGTTTAGTATGTTAAGATTATTTGTACAAGAACTTTACCCATCATTTGACTCATACTTACCTTAGTTTCTTCAATTTGGGTTCTCTGTCCACGTCCTTCTAATTTTACTAAAATTTACCTGTATTTCTAATTTTTGTTTTGTCTTTTAAAAACAACCTACACCGCATTTCTATTTCTGTTCAATTAAATAGGAATTATTTATTCATTTATTTATTATGTTTTTCTTTATTTTGCACTCACAAAATATATACATTATACATACATATAAAGAATGAGATGGAATGTCGAATTGAGTGAAAACGTTAAACATTTTCTCAAATCATAAGGATGGGGATACAGATGGAGAAGGGAATGTGATATGAATTAGATTGTTGGCATAGGCTATGCGTTGCGGTGGTGAATTCTTAGTTGTTTATAGCTGGCGACGCGTTATATGATGCATTAATCATATGAAAATGTGTGCTTCGACGTATCTGATCTAATATAAACGCCCAGGCTAAATCCATTGATGATAGAGATGAACTTTCATCTTCTAAATATAGGTCCTGTATAACATTGCAGTTACAGTGTACGATGATAACATTAACGTTGCATGTAACGTTACTAGTTTTTTACTTTGTTACACACGTTACGTTCGTGACATTAACGTGATTAGACATAGATTAAAAAAAGAGTATGTTTCGGTCGTTGTGGTGTAAAGTCATAAAAATAATTAATTTAGACAGTGATATAAAGTCGTAAAACTAATTTAGGCATTAACGTGGTTATGCATAGAAAAAAATATAATAAGGTGCCGCACTTTGCGGTGTAAACTCGTAAGAGTAATTTAAACAAAATGAGGTGTCAAGTTGTTAAGCAGAAAAGTTTGGAGGGTGAAAGTTGTCAATTACCAAAAGTTAAAAGTGAATATGTAACTTAGTTAAAGAATAAGGGGTGTAGATGTAAATTTAGAAAGTGTAGGAGTGTTTCCTAAATCTGGCCCAAACAAATGTTTTTAACCATTAAATAAATGGCCCAAGTTGTTTAGTTCTAACCTGGCAAAAAAAAAAAATGTTTTAAGCCATTAAAACATATTCCATAATGTCATGACTGATGTGTTAATGTTTGAATATTTAAATACTTAAATTGCTATGTTTTAAACTTCGTTGCTTAAATTTTGAACTATTTGTAAGTATTATATTGATATTAATGTGTGTATTGAATCTTAAATACTTGATTTGTTATGTTTTAAACTTATAGTTGTTTGAATTTTGAACTATTTTTAAGTATTATATTGACATTAATGTATGTGTATATATATAAATTTAAAAATTATATATATAAATTCCAATCCGATTAATCCCGATTAATCCTGATTAATCCCGATTAATCCCTAGTCAGTACTCCAACGCCCGACTGACGCCTAGCGATCTCTACAACACTGGGTATAGGTGTCAATTTAGCCTTCTCGTTAACAGAAAAAATGGATGAAGTTAACCAAGTGGACTAAAATGGCAACTGTGAAACCTTTTCGAACCCACAGGTTAAAAATGAAACCTTTGGACTAAACTGAAAAAATGGCCAAACCATAGGGACTAAAATGGCATTTAACTCTATAATTTATATAAAGTATTTTGTAGAATCATAATAGCACTTCTTACACAGTGGTTCCAATCATTACTATATGAGCCGATCTACCCAACAAATGGAGACTTACAGACCAAAAGTGCTTACCGAAATTGTCGCTGAAATACGATCCAAGTATCTGAGGTACTTGTGGTTGTTCAAGATCACTTTCAAGTCTCCCATTCCGTCTCTAGAGTCGACCGATTAGAGTCACCGGTACCGCCGCCGGAACCCTAGAACCCCGGCCTTCTTATAATTTATATAACGTATTTTGTAGAATCATGATAGTACTTCTTACACAATGGTTCCAATCATTACTATATGAGCCGATCTACCCAATAAATGGAGACATGCAGACCAAAAGTGCTTACCGAAATTGTCGCTGAAATACGATTCAAGTATCTGAGGTACTTGTGGTAGTTCAAGATCACCTTCAAGTCTCCCCTTCCGTCTCCAGAGTCGACCGATTAGAGTCACCGGTACCGCCACCGGAACCCTAGAACCCCGGCCGTCAAGTTTGCTTTCAGCGACTGATCGGCAACATTACCATCGACCGGAGACCATAGCCGGTTCCTCCATCACCGCCGCGCCTCTCTCTATCTTACTCTGCCTCCGTGTCGCGGTCTCTCTCTCTCCCTCCGTCGCGCACTCTCTCTCTCTATCTCTTTCTACCACCAGAATGGGAAGCGGTGGATGTTTTTATGGGTTAAAAGCCTTAAATACCCCCCTCAAAGTCACTGTTCATTTCACTCTCTCTCTCTCTAAGCCTTCCATGTCACGCTCTCTCTCTCTCCCTCCGTCACACACTCTCTCTCTCTATCTCTTTCTACCGCCAGAATGGGAAGTGGTGGATGTTTTTATGGGTTAATTAAAAGCCTTAAATACCCCCCTTAAATTCACTGTTCATTTCATTCGTTTATTAATATATAGTAATATATAGTAATCACTGTTCATTTCATTCGTTTAGTAATATATAGTAATAATTACATCATTTAACACCTCATTGACTATATTGAATTGTCAAAAGAATTTTTTGTACTATATTGAAATGTTATTTTTTTCCTTTTCCACTAGTCAAAATTCACACTTATCCTTTTTTTTTTAACAAAGATTAGTATATCGAAAATCCTATTAAGACTCGCATTTATCTTTGTTAATTTAGCCATATTATACGCTGAAAATAGTCAATTTTCAGTATATTTATGTGATAATCTTGTACACTAATGACATACGATGAGTTATTTTTTGTATCTCATATTTATTCTCCGTTTATTTGTTTTAAACAAAAAAAAAATTACACCTAAATACCACCTAAGCTAGTACTTGCAAGATTTGAACCCACATTGTTTCATAAAGAAATAAAAAGTACGCGAGATATTATACTTTGGAAATGAAACTTCTGATACATGAAAACAAAGTAGATACGTGAATTGTTCACATTTTATTTTAGTGACAATAAAGATAAAATCCATCATAAGACAAAACAAACTAAGACGAGAGAGTTCTCATACCTTTTTACACAATATCGTCCGTCATAATTATTATAAATAACTCAAAGTTTCAAATAACCAAACAATTTAACATAATTATCAACTCGCATCAAGAAACATGAAGTAGATCTTTATACTAAGGGCACTTGTCTTTCCCCTTTGAGTTCTTCAAGTCGCGATAGCAAGGGCACTCGGCCTTGTTTGCGTACGGACTAGAAGGAACACACCCCTGGCACTTATCGCAACATATCCCACAATATTTTAGGCATCGTTCTTTGTATCCTGCATTCGCACACCGTTTTCCACACTTTGTGTCACATCCAAACGTACCTACAAATTCAAATCACATCAAAAGGTTCAAATTAATGTGTGGTGACATTATCATCTAAACACCAAAATGGACCACATCGTACTAGAAATTAACGAATGATATGGTTAAACATACTTACCTAGGGTTGGGGAAGGGGCCAGAGACGCTCCGGTGGTGGCGGTGGGGGTGGAACCGATCGCGGCGGTGAAGAGGAGGGTGGCGATAAGGAGGATCGATAACGGAAGGTGGTTCATTTTGTTGAATTGTGTAGGAAATGAAGTGTTATGTGTTGGTATATATAGTGGTTGTTGGTTAGTGGTAGTGGAATAGTGGGTGGACGAGCCATGTGATTTTGTTGGACCATGAGTAAACGTCAATTCCACATGGATGCTATCAAACAACGTACGAACGATTCATTGATTCAACAACTCCTATGTCCTTTTTACATTCCATTTATTATAGGATCATGCTATTTACACACGGAGAAAATTATTTTCACACCCCAAAGCGCCGCGCTATGGCCAAAGCTGGGCGCTTTGGTGTAAAGTCAACCGACAAGGACTGACCGCGTCAGACCTTGTCTGTTGCTTTACATCAAAGCGCCCCGCTATGGCCAAAGAGGGGCGCTTTGAGGTTTTTTTTTTTTTTTTTTTTTTTTTTTTTTTTTTTTTACATTTTTAAATTTTCGGGCAAAACTCCCCTCTTAGGTCAAAGCGCAGCGCTATGGGTCTTTTTTAAATTTTTTAAAATTGTTTTTAATTCACAAACGCGTCGATAATAGTCTAAATTTTACGCTTTTTCCATTATACATTATTTTTTAATATATATGGACTATACTGCAAGTTCCGGATCAAATCGGTTACGTGTGATGTCGTATTCCATTATATCGTATCATTTCGTTTTGAAAGCACAAGTACTCCTATGAGTAGTGTTATGTGTATTAGCCGCCTACCGTACATGTACATGACGTATTTTTTCATTAATTGTAGTATTATGATGTATATTGTCATTTGGGTCATACAAGTGCGTATTGAATCTGATTGGGTCGTGTCAGTGACATTCGGCTTTTAACGTGATGTAACGCATATATTGAACAAACACAAACGTACTCTTGGATTGTAAAAGAATTAACGTGATTATAATACACAAACAAACAATTTTGTTTGGGCGGGAATTAATTGAACAGTGGAAAGGTACTCTAGTCTTTCCCTGCAACACTGCAAGGCTGTACCGTGTTGTCCTATTTACACTCATTACATGAATTGTTAATAAGAAAAGTAAAAAAAGGACAGTAAAGGGTGGTGGTCCATTGGCAAAGGCAAAGCCTTTAAAACACCTAGGTTGGGAATGAGAAGGTCTTGGGTTCAAGTCCCACAGACGACAATGATTAAAGAAATTCACCTTTCAAAAAAAAAAAATGATGTTGATCTAACATACACATTTACATTAACTTGTATCTTATGCGTTGAGAGTTGTACAATGCTTTGGCTTTAGATATTTTAGTTTTGTACAAACAAGCCCTCCACACATAAATCAAACTTCATCTATTAAATTAAAATACGCCCAAAATGTAAAAAAAAAAAAAAAAAAAAAAAAAAAAAAAAAACCAAAGCGCCCAGCTTAGGCCAAAGCGGGGCGCTTTGGTGTAAAGTTAACAGACAAGGACTGAACCTGTCAGACCTTGTCTGTTGACTTTACACCAAAGCGCCCAGCTTTGGCCATAGCGGGGCGCTTTGGAGTGTTTAAATAGACTAAGGGCGTGTGCGAATAGACCCCACCTTATTATATTTGTTGTTATTTTATTTTATGTTTAAAGTTTGTAAATAGAGTATATGATAAAATTATTATTTTTTTAGATGTGATGTATCGTGGTCATGTAAAAACAAATTTATGTATCAACTTGGACTCGTGTAATTTTTTTTATTTAACAAAATAAGAAATTTTGTGGTTTTGCTGACGTTCCTACCGGTGTCGTGAAGAAGTGAACCAATTCTAGTCGAATAACAACAGTACCATTATTATCCGAACCGGTATTGCTATTCATTTTTATGGTTTTTAATTGATGTATAACACGTGTCGATATCCTTTTGAGCATATCTCTTACCGTTGCTATATCGAGTATCTGTTTTGTTACAAAAATTGTAACGAAACGAATTGTAAACTGATAGCAATCAAATGTATCACCTTCACTAGTTAACTTTTTTTTTTTTTTGAATAAAGGCGGTATTTTATAAAAATCTTAAGCAAGGTGCTCAAGCAAAGTACAAACAGTGGAAAATAGAAACAGGAAACAGGAAAGAAATACAGACAATTACATTAGAAATTGAAATTTCTCCAGTTCTCCCATGATATATCCGACAACCCTGCTCGATTTTTTATCCAAGTGTATGAGATGGCCTTAATATCACTGATTAGTTTTGCGATATCAGGAGATTTACTTTTGAAGATAACTGCGTTCCTCATCAGCCAGATGTTCCAGCAGGTTGCTGCCGCCACTGTGTACACCGCCCGATTCAGCTAACTAATAAGCATAGTGAACAATATACTTTATTATTTATTCGTTCTCTCTCTTTGTGACGACCACTTTGACTCTCACTGACCATTCACACTTGTGGTGGTATTAAATTCCAAAATTGCATTAAGTGTGATGAGGTGGCATTTTAGCTTTGACGGTATTAAACTCCAAGTTGCATTAAGTGTGATGAGATGGCACATTAGCTTTGACTTGTGTTCACCGTGAGCATTAAAAATAAAATGATATGGTGAATCATATTTGCTAAACATAATCTCCTTACCCTCATTTGTGACCTAGTGGTAGAAGGCTTGAAATTTTCAATGAATACTCAAGTTCAATTTTTACTTGTGTCCTATATTGGGGTGGATATAGGCAATGAAGGATTTAGACTAGGCCTTGTGTGAGGTTGTCAGTTCGATTCCTGAACCCAACCGGGTTTTCGTCTCACCGTGTGTTACGCCAGGGAGTTCTGCTCTTGTGGTGGCACAACGACTGTCAAGTGGCAGCCGGCGGTATGGTTTCCCGAGGAACGCCCAAAAAACCAAACTTTGAAGCCAGCGTAAGTCCGGTTAAGACAACATAGTCTGGCCAAAGAGGGGCAATACGGAGCTCTCCAATTTAGAGAATATGATAACCTTATATATGAAGTTTACCGTTAAAAAAAAAACATCATGACAAAAATTTTTGATGACATGCATTCTTTTACCACTATAGATTTTGTATTAGTTAGTTATGTTTTATAGATATTGTACTGATTCATCTTTTAAAAAAGTAAGTTAACTAATATTTATGTAATTCTGATATTTAAAGCCATTTTTGTGATTCTCCGATTATTTTGTTGGTTTTGATTGATTCTTTTAAAGTACTTTTAAATTTGTGTTGTTATGTTCTTGGAGGAGTGGTTTTAACCCATGAAATATTCTAGACAAGATAAAAGGTATCTTGCTCATGGCATTTTAGCTCTTCTTTAATATTTTTCTTTATTATTTTTTTAATGATAAAATTCTTTTTATTCTTGTCGTCTATGGGAGTTGAAACTCTTCTCTTATATATTCTCTAGAAAAGAGAATGATGCCATACATGACATTTTAGCATTGTAGCCACACCATGGATAGCATGTAACTTTGCCTTAAAATCGTGGCCATCTAAGGGAATAGCCGACTTGTCCCTTGGGCGGGAAATGTGACAATACAGAAGAAAAGATGACATGTCCAATAGTTTTTAACCCCCCGTCTTAGAATATTCTCCGGCCTT
The DNA here is from genome assembly GCF_002127325.2 of Helianthus annuus. Taxonomy (NCBI): domain Eukaryota; kingdom Viridiplantae; phylum Streptophyta; class Magnoliopsida; order Asterales; family Asteraceae; genus Helianthus; species Helianthus annuus. Next base: position 105,523,571 of record NC_035439.2, on the reverse strand, counting down.
TTAAATGTTCTTAGGATGTAAGATGTTATATAACCATCTTCATACGTCTAGCAAGAGATTGGTTTTCTATAGACATGGAGGGTATGTCAAGGTTTATTCCTGCCCCACTTTGCTAGTGCCTGCCTGGGTACTTGTCGGAACATGAGCTTGTGGTCCGACCTGACTGGGAGTAGCTTGCCAAACATGACTTCCTGTTAGCTACTGGCTTAATTGAGCCAGGAGGGCAACTATATGAGGCTGTTAGACACCATACATGGGGAAGATATACTGTAAGTTTGGGGATGGTGACAAGCTTGCGGCTACGACACTACTGGCCAAGGGCAATGATCTAAGGGCTTCTTCAAAGGTCATTTATGGACGCTAGGGGTGTTCAGAATTCGTTTCGAATTCGAAAGATTCGAAATTCGATTAAAGTCGATTCGATTATCAAGAATTCGTTTCAATTATGAGAATTCGAATTTGATTCAATTCGAGTCAAGTAAATCGAATACGAATTTATAATTTCAAATTCAATTCGAAATTCGAATAAAAATTATACATTTTTATTTATTATTTTTATATATAATAGAGTTAAATGTTTGGTTGGTCCCTATGGTTTGCGAAAATAGCAGACTTGGTCCCAATGGTTCACTAATTACAGAGTTAGTCCTAATAGTTGTAATTTTTGCACTCGGGTGGTCCTTGTCACTAAACTTTGTTAAGTTTTCTAGTTAAGTGTGTGAGTAATGTCTTTTTTACCCCTAAAGTTATAAAAAAAGTGGGCCCCACCCATCCCCACCCTTCTTCTTCCCCACTCCACCCTTTAACAGCCATCCACCACTACCACCTCCCCAAACCACCACTACCACCGTGCACTACCATCACCAACCACCATCTCCCCAAATCACCATCATCATCATCATCATCATCTCCGTCACAACCTCCATCTCCCGAAACCAACAGCCATCACCACCACCGTGCATTACCATCATTACCATCCACCACTACCCAACGCCACCTCATTCGCAAACATTCTGACTATCAAACACAAGCACTACACCACCACTGTCGTCGCTACTGCAATTTTAAACTGATCAATATGCAGAAACCCCAAAACACATTACATGCATCCCCTCTTTCCTAATGATCACATAATTTTATTCACACCTCCATCCCCTAATGATCACATAATTTTATTCGCTTCGCATGTATCTTTCTGTGGTTGTGATTCCACAAATATGATGTTGCTTACATACACAATAGAAAACAAATAACTAGTTTCATATAATTCAAACTACACCATGAAATCCAATCCAATATAACCACACACTGAGTGACACATACACAATAGAAAAATAACAATCAAATTGCAATAATCGCATCTCCATATACCCAAGAAATAATTCCTATTCAGATTCACTTCATTAACAAGCAGACTTTTCGGATTCAGTTCAGATCTGACCGTCGGCCAACAAGAATTTCAGATCAGATCCGATCGAAGCTCGATCTAGAATAGAAACAACACCTTCTAGATTAAATGTATCCGGTGACGACAATCTAATGTCATCCGATTCACACACACACACATCGGGGCCGGAATCGACAACGTGCACAAGTATTTTCGATGTAGCTGTCCGACAACATCAGGGGATCGTTTTCAGACGATGTGGGATCGATTAAGGCTGTGGTGGTGGCAGTAAGAGTGGAGGTGGTTTTGTATGTTAGAGAGAGAGATGAGGATGGCAGATTTAGAAAGACCTTTAATTGTTTTATTATTTTTAATCCTAGGGGTAATCTAGACATTTCACACAGATTTAACTAAGAAATCTAACTTGGGTTAGTGACAAGGACCACCCGAGTGAAAAAATTACAACTATTAGGACCAACTATGTAATTAGTGAACCATTGGGACTAAGTCTGTAATTTTCGCAAACCACAGGGACCAACCAGGCATTTAACTCTATATAATACATATATAACTTTTATTGGGCTATACTATAAATTATTTTCAAAATTTGTTCCAAGTATTAAAATTACCCATTACCAAACCCACTACATGGCCATAACTAAAATCTAAGTAACAAATCTATCAATAGATTTTTAACCCTATAAATATAAACTTGTAATTGAGGAGTGGTTAGTACCGACTTCTTGTTTTGAATTTAATTCTTATGGTACTTTATTTGGAACTTTTTAATGTGATATCGTGCTTTATGGTTGCTTTAAAACTTATGTTTCATCTTAATAGTTTTTTACATGTTTTAAAAGAATTTGAATTAAATCGAATTCGATTCGAATTCGAATATTTAATCGAATACGAATTGGGTTTTTTATTCGAATCGAATTCGGTATGTTTTAATCGAATTCAAATCGAATTTGAATTCAAGGGAAAATAAAAATTATTCGAATAATTCAAAAATTCGATATTCGATTTGATGAACACCCCTAGCGGATGCTAAGGTGCAGCTTGAGCTTGTTGAAGAAGTTGCTCGACGGTGTACTCGGGGCTTCTTGGGAGAAGAGTAGGGGAGCTAGAGTGCAAGCTTGTAACACCCGTCTCAATTAATCAAGATTTTAATAATAGAATACGTATTTTAATGCTAAAAATGCGACTTTTCAAAAACTTGTCATACCTACATTCCCATATGTTTTACATTTTCAAGACATAGTTGTAAGTGTTTACATAATTCATTTATAACAAAACAAAATAAGGTTTAACGCGGAAGCTTCATTTAACGTGTGTTCGGTTCTTGTTCGTCGCTTGATCTTCATCCGGGACTCTCGACATTCACCTATGATCAAAACCAACTTAAAAGTTAGTTTTGATGGTTACATAACAAGTACAACAAGGTAATTGGGTCAAATAAACAAAATAAACAACATTTTCAAGATTTTACCCCGTCGCCGCGCGCGACGGTAAAACCCTTTAGGCGTCGCGCAACGCCACGCCTCTATTTTGACAGAATGTGTTGTTGTTGGGTGCTGCATATGCCCAGCTATAGTTTTAATTGAAAAACGAACTTCAAAGTGTCATAACTTTTTGTCTACTCATCCGTTTTACCCGGTTCTTTTTCCTACGCGTCCGTAATTTAATTCTCCATCACATGGAGTTAAATTCCGATATCCGGATTCCAAATTTTCTCGATTTTAAGCCCTTGGCCTTATTTTAACTATTAAACCTTTAGCAAAGCTTTTGACCTGTTACCTACTTTCATCAAACCAACTAGTTTGATACACCTAAATTACTACGGACATCATATATTAAAATGTTTTCTATCACACGAAGTTCAAATCACGGGTTGTTATACATCATTGACCTGTTTATACTTATGCGCTTATTTTTTACCCGTTAAGGGTATCTAAGCGCTTTAATGCATAAACCTCACTCATTCACTTCTAACTTCATATTTTCACATTGCTTTTCGAGGGGTCTTCCACCACAACTACTATTGTAGTGGATTTTATGTGATTCTATTGTTTGTCCCAAATTTACCCCTTTCGTATTTTCAATTTATGGCAAAGGCCATTTTGATACATTTGACTCAAAAAGGCTTATGCCTATAACTTTTATGCTTCTCTATAACTTACATGATAACGACATATGTTCTTAAACCATCCCTAAGGGTCGTTTGCCCGATTTACCCATCAAGGGCGTTTCCGTCAACTTTAGCCCCTCATTTTACGTCGAAGGACTTTCGCTACCAATTTGACCAAATTCGTATATTTAACTAAAAGTTAGTCATGCATACCTGGCTCGGGTCAACCTATTGACCCGTTTCGATACCTTGCCTCAATAATATGCTAATTCGTAGCATTTTTAATCCACAAACCACTATTATCCTGTAAGCATAAGACTTGACAAGTACTTATTAGTCGTCATTTGTCAATTGGCGCTAAAAATCACCCTTTGACCCATTTGGTCTAAACGACCAAACATTTTGCACTTGTATTTAGAATGGTATATATATATATATATATACATTTACCATTTCGTTATTTAACCCATTTCGGCTTACGCCGTAGGGTGTCTTATAACTTTAACTTATGTTTGTCGACACGCGACTAAGTTACCATTTTATCCCTATCCTTATTATGAGTTACCCCATACGGTAACATCTCAAGATTCATTGTATGTTTGTCATTCCACGGCTATATTACCATTTACCCATGTTTACCATTCATCATGGTTTTTATCAATTTTGTATCTGTTCCGACTCGTATCAATCGCGTCGGAATCCATATTTCCAATACTATCTTTATCGAGTTTATAACTTATAGAATAATTAAGTATTCAAGAAAAAGGTGTAAGTTTCACTTACCTCTCATCCGGTTTACGCTTTTCTTCTCGTGCTTGATTCGTTTGACCGCTTCTTTCCCAAGCCTCCACCTAGCTCGTTAAGCGTCAAACTATTGTCAACATTTACAAGGTGGTTAGACTAGTCATTAACAATCACGCCCATTCAACCCTACTTATTCTCTATGTCGAAACTGCCATTCGACTTCATCATTAGTTCGATTAACTTATCAAAAGTTAACTACTTTCAATCACATGGTTTACACAATTTAGTCAACATCAAGATGATGTTTACAACCCTTATCACTTCATATTACGCATAATTTGTCACACCCCAACCGATGGCGGAAACATCGGGATGAGACGAACAAATTGCTCAAAACAACATAACACTAAATGTGACAATAATTTATTTAATTCATTTCATAAACTCTAAAGTGAAATACATAGTTCCAAACAATACAACATATTGTTCAACAATAATTCAAATGTTATGTGGGTTTCTAGAGTTCATCCTAGCTTGATTCTTGAATCTTGTACTTTCAACCTGCAATATGTATTAAAATAATGTCAACAAAAACATGTTGGCGAGTATACAAGTTTTCATACATAGCATAGTACGTGTTTAAAATGTTTACTCATATCCAAATGTGAAATACAATATCATGTTAACAGTATATACTCGAAACGATGTTACTCTATGTGCCCAAACCAAAGTTTAACGCAATTAAAGTGTACCCAAACGAGTTTGAGTAGGTTGACATAGTTTAACCTAACAATACCTGCTCATAGAACAGGAGGGGCGTTTCTCAACCTATAGCGCTACCATTGTTAGGGGAGGCTTGTACGAAGTTAATGAACACATAGTCATTAGGTGTTTACAGTAGCATAACATGTCTAACATGAATAGAGTGTGTCACATAGAATATGGAATGAGTGTGCATAAAATGTTTAATGTGTTGTGATGTTTGATATGTAATACATATTGCACCCAAAAGTGTAAAACGAAAATGGGTCATGTATACTCACCTTGGAGTGCGTTGCGTATTTCTTGGAAAGAGAATATGAGGATTGTTCCAAGTGTTGTTGCACAAGAGAATTACCCTATTAATTTTGAGTATTTTGATTAATTATTGGGAATTTAGGGATTATTGAAATAACAAGACATAATAATAATCACATGTTTCCTAAGATATAAGACAATTTATTTACAACTAAATGAGTAAAATAAATACTCATTTTTCCAAAATGATATAAATATTATTACTAAAATGTTGGATTTTATAAGTAAAGATTCCTAATTATTTGGCATTTAAAATAGTGATTAATAATTAAAATAACAAATCTGATTTATATATATAAAATAATTTTGCTAGTCTAAATAAAATAGTAAATCTACTTATTATAAAATTTCTGATTTTAATAGAATAATAAATCTGATAATGTAAAAATAAATATTCAGATAATAAATACTAATTCTGAAAATTTATAACTAAATTCTGATGTTATAAAAATTCTAATTTAAATGAACAATAATTCTGATTATTAAATAATTCTGATTTGATATCATAATTCAGATTATAATAAATAAATCTGTTTTATAATATTATTAATAAATCTGTTTTAATAATATTAATAATAATATTAATAATCGGAATAATTATCGTAATATTGTTAAATATAACTGATTTAATAATAATTCTAAAAATATAAATTCTGATTTAATTAATATTTCTGAATAATATAATATTAGTAATATTAATACTAATTTCTGATTATTGTAAAAAAAATGTTTATAAATACTGAGTTCATATAAGTATATATAACAACTATAATAATGAATAAAATGATAAAATAACAACATAACAGTAAAAAGAATCGAACCGAAAGAAGAAAAAGGAAATCAGAGAAGAAGGGCTACCGGCAGGTCGTCTTCTCCGGCGAGTTCCGGCGGCGTCGGCGGCACGGCGGTGGCTGGTGGTGATGCTCGGGGGTTCTGGTGAGTGTGAGGGTGTCGGGATTGTTCGGACAAGGAGGGATGGGTGTGCGGTTTCCGAATGGGGGTTGTCGGGTATTTATAGTAGTTCGAAGGGTTGGTTTTAAAAGGAAAGGTGGTTAAAATGGTATGATTTAACGATGATGGCCGGAATTTTTGATCTTGATAGAAAGGAAAGTTGGCTGGACGTTTCCATATACACGGTTTTGCAGGTTTGGCGGTTAAAAGAATTTGAATATGATTTAACGTAATTAACGGTTAATTGCAATTGGTTTCCTAAAATCAGCGGATGTGGTATTCCCGACCGAGTGGTTGATGATTCGTTTGTTGAGTGAGAGGTCACCGGTTCGATCCCTGGCACGCGCATGATACCCCCTTTTTTTTGATTCTTTTGGTTTTAACTGAACTAACTGAGTTTTCAAACTCAGTTAGTTGTTCCCTTTAATAAACTAACCAAGTTAGGCTTAACTTGGTTAACCTCAATGTTACAAAGGTTTAACTAACTTAGTTAGTTTAAGCTAACTAATAACTAATAAATTTTTTTATTTTTATTTATATATATATATATATATATTTTAAGATATGATAAATAAAAATAATTTATTTATTTAATCTAATTAATTGTTTGATATTAATAAATGTTGTAATTATTCGATTTTACGCAACTAACATACGAATTCCCAAATTTTCGTACGGTTTAGGGTAATCTCTTGGCAGCAATGAATTTAAGAGCTGGGATTTAGATGGAATTTCACTGTTTTTACGTGCTTAACATAGTTTCAACGTGTAATAACATAACATAGCATATATACACAAATATGAACGAAATCATGCATTTTTCATTAGGATTCAAGTCTCGGAATGAAATTTGGGAATAAACGAGAGTACAATTGTCTAAAATAGGAAAGTACAAGTCAACAAGCTATAAATAGAAAGTTCAAAAACGCGAGGCGTTACAGTCTCCCCTACTTTAGGAGATTTCGTCCTCGAAATCAAGATGAAACTTTTGAAAAGGTTATATCTAAAGGTTTATAAAATGAGACTTTGATCATAGGATTTTTATTTAGGAAAATTGGTTTCATGAATGCATCACATAGCACATTGTCTTTCACATTATTGTTCGCATAGAATAAAATGAATGAAATGTCATAGATTTTCACATAGTGCAATATGTATAATGAAAGCATAATAAATTTAATTTGTTCACGAGAGGGTATCATTATTTATTTTGGGTTTCGACAATAGTGCGAAATGTGTCTCCTAGCTAGAAATGAATGAAACGCTCAAACGTAAAACACATAATAATTGAGATGACATAAAAGAGATTTAACGTAAAATATGGATTGTCACGGAACGTAACGTATGACACTTCCAAAGTGAATCGAAGACCTTCTCGAATTAAGGAAACGTGCTTTGGCCTAATAGGTATTAGTACTCTCATCGATGGTCCCCAGGTAGGCAACGGGTCCTTAATGGATTTATACGAATGCCAAACCTAGACAGGACGTCCCGACTACCGGTACCTAACCCCTCCAGTTACTACACGTTCTTAATCGATTGGGAAGTCGAGACTTTGGCGAGAGCGAAAATCAAGGAGTGGGACTAGTTAACAAGATGCGAGTATCACCTCTAACTTGATAACATCGTACCCTAACGTGGTTGGTACTTAACAAAAGATAAGGGTCCACTAGAGTATGAAATGGAAAACTCCCATCAAGGTTTGGATATCACTCCTAACTTGAGGGTAGATTTCGTGCAAAAATCAAAGTATAGCTGAGTGAAAATCATCACCAAGTGTGGGAATCACCCCTATCTTGATGAATCATTTCGATTGTATTGTAAGAGTGTCTTCAAAGCCTCCAAGTGTGTATTGTGTTAGCCTTAGGAAAGGCATGTATATTAAGAGTCCAAAAGAAAGTAGAGGGAAGCAAAGAAGATAGAAGAGAAGTTGTTTTAAGCAACACATAGTGAGAAAGCTCCTAAACTATAGACTAGGCAAGGCATTCCTAATTCCCTATAGTTATGGCTCTGATACCAATATGGTATCAGAGTATTCCTACTATAGACTAGGGAAGGGTAAGGCAATCCTACCTAATTCCCTATAGTTATGGCTCTGATACCAATCTGTCACACCCCAACCGATGGCGGAAACATCGGGATGAGACGAACAAATTGCTCAAAACAACATAACACTAAATGTGACAATAATTTATTTAATTCATTTCATAAACTCTAAAGTGAAATACATAGTTCCAAACAATACAACATATTGTTCAACAATAATTCAAATGTTATGTGGGTTTCTAGAGTTCATCCTAGCTTGATTCTTGAATCTTGTACTTTCAACCTGCAATATGTATTAAAATAATGTCAACAAAAACATGTTGGCGAGTATACAAGTTTTCATACATAGCATAGTACATGTTTAAAATGTTTACTCATATCCAAATGTGAAATACAATATCATGTTAACAGTATATACTCGAAACGATGTTACTCTATGTGCCCAAACCAAAGTTTAACGCAATTAAAGTGTACCCAAACGAGTTTGAGTAGGTTGACATAGTTTAACCTAACAATACCTGCTCATAGAACAGGAGGGGCGTTTCTCAACCTATAGCGCTACCATTGTTAGGGGAGGCTTGTACGAAGTTAATGAACACATAGTCATTAGGTGTTTACAGTAGCATAACATGTCTAACATGAATAGAGTGTGTCACATAGAATATGGAATGAGTGTGCATAAAATGTTTAATGTGTTGTGATGTTTGATATGTAATACATATTGCACCCAAAAGTGTAAAACGAAAATGGGTCATGTATACTCACCTTGGAGTGCGTTGCGTATTTCTTGGAAAGAGAATATGAGGATTGTTCCAAGTGTTGTTGCACAAGAGAATTACCCTATTAATTTTGAGTATTTTGATTAATTATTGGGAATTTAGGGATTATTGAAATAACAAGACATAATAATAATCACATGTTTCCTAAGATATAAGACAATTTATTTACAACTAAATGAGTAAAATAAATACTCATTTTTCCAAAATGATATAAATATTATTACTAAAATGTTGGATTTTATAAGTAAAGATTCCTAATTATTTGGCATTTAAAATAGTGATTAATAATTAAAATAACAAATCTGATTTATATATATAAAATAATTTTGCTAGTCTAAATAAAATAGTAAATCTATTTATTATAAAATTTCTGATTTTAATAGAATAATAAATCTGATAATGTAAAAATAAATATTCAGATAATAAATACTAATTCTGAAAATTTATAACTAAATTCTGATGTTATAAAAATTCTGATTTAAATGAACAATAATTCTGATTATTAAATAATTCTGATTTGATATCATAATTCAGATTATAATAAATAAATCTGTTTTATAATATTATTAATAAATCTGTTTTAATAATATTAATAATAATATTAATAATCGGAATAATTATCGTAATATTGTTAAATATAACTGATTTAATAATAATTCTAAAAATATAAATTCTGATTTAATTAATATTTCTGAATAATATAATATTAGTAATATTAATACTAATTTCTGATTATTGTAAAAAAAATGTTTATAAATACTGAGTTCATATAAGTATATATAACAACTATAATAATGAATAAAATGATAAAATAACAACATAACAGTAAAAAGAATCGAACCGAAAGAAGAAAAAGGAAATCGGAGAAGAAGGGCTACCGGCCGGTCGTCTTCTCCGGCGAGTTCCGGCGGCGTCGGCGGCACGGCGGTGGCTGGTGGTGATGCTCGGGGGTTCTGGTGAGTGTGAGGGTGTCGGGATTGTTCGGACAAGGAGGGATGGGTGTGCGGTTTCCGAATGGGGGTTGTCGGGTATTTATAGTAGTTCGAAGGGTTGGTTTTAAAAGGAAAGGTGGTTAAAATGGTATGATTTAACGATGATGGCCGGAATTTTTGATCTTGATAGAAAGGAAAGTTGGCTGGACGTTTCCATATACACGGTTTTGCAGGTTTGGCGGTTAAAAGAATTTGAATATGATTTAACGTAATTAACGGTTAAATACAATTGGTTTCCTAAAATCAGCGGATGTGGTATTCCCGACCGAGTGGTTGATGATTCGTTTGTTGAGTGAGAGGTCACCGGTTCGATCCCTGGCACGCGCATGATACCCCCTTTTTTTTTGATTCTTTTGGTTTTAACTGAACTAACTGAGTTTTCAAACTCAGTTAGTTGTTCCCTTTAATAAACTAACCAAGTTAGGCTTAACTTGGTTAACCTCAATGTTACAAAGGTTTAACTAACTTAGTTAGTTTAAGCTAACTAATAACTAATAAAATTTGTTATTTATATTTATATATATATATATATATTTTTTTTAAGATATGATAAATAAAAATAATTTATTTATTTAATCTAATTAATTGTTTGATATTAATAAATGTTGTAATTATTCGATTTTACGCAACTAACATACGAATTCCCAAATTTTCGTACGGTTTAGGGTAATCTCTTGGCAGCAATGAATTTAAGAGCTGGGATTTAGATGGAATTTCACTGTTTTTACGTGCTTAACATATTTTCAACGTGTAATAACATAACATAGCATATATACACAAATATGAACGAAATCATGCATTTTTCATTAGGATTCAAGTCTCGGAATGAAATTTGGGAATAAACGAGAGTACAATTGTCTAAAATAGGAAAGTACAAGTCAACAAGCTATAAATAGAAAGTTCAAAAACGCGAGGCGTTACATAATTACCATATCATTCATATACGTGCTTCACTCTAAATTTCAACACTTTAGTTCTCATTCAGGCATTTTAACAAACACCTATTGTGCATTATTTTACATATTTACTAACTAGTTCATAACTAGTTATTTTTACCAAGATTTACATCAAAAATCAAACCTCTATGTCTAATGTTCATGAACTACATTTAGAACTTATATCATAACATCAATATTCATCAATTTAACACTCTAATCCGAGTGTTCATCATATTGTCTTAAAACCCACTTAGCACATAATAGGGTAATTGTCAAATCCCTAGTTTTGACACCAATTCATCAAGTTTTCAACTAGGGTTTGTTTCTAAACGAAGATTTCATCACAATAACACTCATAGATTCAACATTCATTCCAGAATTTCGATTGTGTTTGTTCATCATAATCTCAAAGTATCACCAAATCATAAAATTCAACATACCTTGTGATCCCCACGACTAGGTGATCATTTATATGTGTTCATGCATTGATTTGGGGCTTGAATTGAGCTTCAATTTGTTGATTTTGTTGGATTTAGGGTTAGAGCTCTTGGAGCTCATCTCCTGGTCGAACATACGTATGCACACACTAAGTGTGTGTGACTTATGTCTAATTTTCTAATATTAGACTTAAGTTTCTATTTTTACATCTTAAGTCCCTCGAGTTTAGCTTTTATTTAACCTCCTTACAACACTTAATAGAAATAAACCAACCCTCATAACTAGGGTCAAATGTTCCTAGTTACAAAATGGGTTTGGGTAGGTTTACGACTAATTTTGTTTTAAGCCCCGTTAACTCGGGTCTTTTTTTTATAAACTTTATTTTTTTTCCTCAAAAGGATTTGTTCAATCTTTATTTAATATTAGGTTTATTTATTTAAATCTTAATATTTACCGGCTTACTTTTACCACTAAGAGTATTTTACCCGTCTTTTAGTATTAACGGGGTTTGATTACCAAACCCGTTTTCGGGGTGTTATCATCCCCGAAACCTTTCTCACGTACTTTATTGGTTCAGATCATCTGAACCTTAGTTTCGGTGATCACTTGAGCATTGCTCGTATATAATAATTTTACCAAAAAGTATGGTAATGTGTTTTTGGTTTTGAAACGTATGCGCCTTTTACGTGTATGGCCTCATAGGCCTATACTTTCATCTTGTATTTCTTATTCTGGTCACTTATTTGACCGAGTTGTCATCTGATCCCTCGGTTGTATTTATTTTTAACATGTTTACTTCAACTAATCTTATATCGACATGCGCTTTATATAAGTCGTAACACTATTCTGACTTTGAAAGGTTTTAACGGCTAGACTGATTTGTCGCCATCACTTTATACCCCACCATTTGGTTATACCTTATTGCCAACCCGGCCTTTTGCGTGTTTTTCTGATTTCATATCCCGTAACTCACGTTACGACGTGGTTATATTCTATATCACTTTTTGTGACCGTGATCACATCACGTCTTGTTTAAGTTTATGCCGACTTTCCATTATCGAAAATCTTTCTTTTGAATATATCGCCTTGCACCTATCGGTGTTAAGATCTTTATTCTTTGATATAAATCATTTTCCGAATTCATCTCATAATATTCATATTTGTTAAAACGTTATTCCTTACTAAAACTGAATTTTAGTTTAACGTTTTTTCCTTTTTAACTTTTTCAATTACTCAAATCAAGGAAATTGACAACCCATAATCTAATCCTTTCCGTTCTCGTTTTACATGGGGAGTCGTAACCAGTTCCCTCGATTTGTACTATTGACCCGTAGGTTCTTTCATTTAGCCTCATAAGCTATTTCTTTAGATTTCTCACCCTTTTTAAGGCGAGACGTTAACAGTTCGTTTCTTTCCATTTATGACCCAAGGGTCTTCTTAGTCCCTTAGACCTTAACTCTACTTTTAATCCCGTAGGTTATGATGATCCCGTAGATGGTCTTTTATTCGTGTCTATATTCAAATGTATATATATATATATATATATATATATATATATATAGCTTCAAAGCATCTTTTGTTATGTTTGGAATCATTTATTTTCACTTTTGAACTTTAGTTGACCTTGACCATGGTCTAAGGCTTCATTCGTTTACTTTTGGACTAATCTTCCGACTTTATGACTCTTTACGTCATTTACACGTCGGTTTGTTCTACGCTCATCGTTTCCCGATTCATGCTTATATTTCTTTACAAGCCTTTACCCGGGTTCTTTTATCTTAATGTTTTTAACGCCTATAACCCTTTACATAGGTTTATTAATATTTTGCACTTTTTATTTATTCGGTTCGCGTTTACTTACATTAGCAAGCGTTACTCTTTATTTAATTCGTTTGACTTGTTCGTGTGAAATTTCATCATTTATGAATTGTCAAACTTCATTCTTTATTCGACTCGTTCAACTTTAAAATAGTTGAACGTAATTTATCAAAATTTCTATTTATAGTTTCTTATCGTCTTTTAGTCATGACTCGAAACCCGAGTCTTTTGACTTTCAAATCTGCGTTCCCGTCTCTTGGTTTACGCACATGCATTAAAAACCCTATCCATTCATCGGGTATTTTACCGAAGTCGTTATCATTGCATCCCTTCCGGTATGCACTAAGACTTCGATTCGATTTTTATTTGATCGTCTTAGCGAAATCCATCGCTTTTATTCAACCATGTCTTTTATTCTTTATGTGACCACCCTTGACGGCCTTAAATATTCTGGGTGACGATTATCATTGCCATTCTTTCTTCACTACGACCAAAGCTAACAACCTTGATTATCTTTTTCGTGTGGGCAATACCTTTGTTTTTATGACCTTACGGATCATCTATACTTTGGTTTTACCCGCCCATTTTTGTCAACCTTGGCTCTTCCGTCCAAAATGATTTATTTTCACGAATTTTCCTTAAGTCATTCATTTATATCGTCATTTACATTAATCTTTGTCCCTTCTCTCGGGTTCATTATTCTAATGTAATACACTTCCGTCACCCGACTGTGCGTTTACATTATTATCAAACAGTTTACTTATTTGATTCATTTGGGTACTTTTTAATTTGTCCCACTCACCCCGTCCTTACTACATCGGACGTAAATGTGTCCGCTACAAGAAGTTCATGGTATCATATGCCACTACTTACTTGGCCAGAGTAAGCGATTAGCACATAATACACATGACCTTTTTATAGTTTTCACATCACACCCTATGTAAGTAACGCCTCTATTTATTTCATATCTCTAATTTCATTTAGTAAAACTTTATTTAATTGCAAAACAACAATCATTAGTTTTACTAGTTTTTACGTTTGAAGATATAAAATGTTTTTCTTTTCTATCAAACTATTATATAATCACATTCGTTAATGTGATCGCTACTTTTCTCAATAACATTATATTGAAAGTTTTCCACTTGGATAATTACCCCCCGTCCAAGTTTCCATATGAACTAATACTATTACTTCTTTGTTATTCATCATCGTGAATATCACATATTTCTGTTAAACTTCTCCTAGAAACATCATCCTGAATAGATATCCTATTCAGGTTTTATCAGATATATGCAACCGTTTTCCCCTACGTGTTTGTTGCATATTACTACTTGTGCGATTAAATTTAAAAGCGTGCACCTGGTAATGCTTGGCCCGACGGGCGTTCCTTGCCATTATTCTTATTCGCGATTGTTACGCAATTTGGTTCTTGGTGAGCATGCTCCACTTGTCATACTTCGGACCGTTCTTCTATCTTATCCGTCACTTGTTACACCCTCGCCATCTTCAGATGCGAGTATCCTTTTATTTAAAACATTTACAAAGATTAGTAATGTCAGCTTCACTAAACGCCCGTATCATAATACAAGGCTTTTCTACTATCCATGTCAACGCACGTAATTTTTTTAGCTATATTTATCAATTATCGATTTGATTGGTGTAACTTGTATTACACAATAACTCTATGTGTTGTTCACAACACTTTAATCTAAAAAAAACCATTACTATACATGTACTTACCGGATTTGCGATCAAGCCTCGAACCGAACACTTTACCCATTAACCTTGGGCTCTGATTACCAACTTGTAACACCCGTCTCAATTAATCAAGATTTTAATAATATAATACGCATTTTAATGCTAAAAATGTGACTTTTCAAAAATTTGTCATGCCTACATTCCCATATGTTTTACTTTTCAAGACATAGTTGTAAGTGTTTACATAATTCATTTATAACAAAACAAAACAAGGTTTAACACGGAAGCTTCATTTAACGTGTGTTCGGTTCTTGTTCGTCGCTTGATCTTCATCCGGGACTCTCGACATTCACCTATGATCAAAACCAACTTAAAAGTTAGTTTTGATGGTTACATAACAAGTACAACAAGGTAATTTAGTCAAATAATCAAAATAAACAAAATTTTCAAGATTTTACCCCGTCGCCGCGTGCGACGGTAAAACCCTTTAGGCGTCGCGCGACGCCACGCTTCCATTTCGACAGAATGTGTTGTTGCTAGTGCTGCATATGCCCAGCTATAGTTTTAATCGAAAAACGAACTTCAAAGTGTCATAACTTTTTGTCTACTCATCCGTTTTACCCGGTTCTTTTTCCTATGAGTCCGTAATTTAATTCTCCATCACATGGGTTAAATTCCGACATCCGGATTCCAAATTTTCTCGATTTTAAGCCCTCGGCCTTATTTTAACTATTAAACCTTTTGTAAAGCTTTTGACCCGTTACCTACTTTCATCAAACCAACTAGTTTGATACACCTAAATTACTACGGACATCATATATTAAAATGTTTTCTATCACACGAAGTTCAAATCACGGGTTGTTATACATCATTGACCTGTTTATACTTATGCGCTTATTTTTTACTCATTAAGGGTATCTAAGCGCTTTAATGCATAAACCTCACTCATTCACTTCTAACTTCATATTTTCACATTGCTTTTCGAGGGGCCTTCCACCACAACTACTATTGTGGTGGCTTTTATGTGATTCTATTGTTTGTCCCGAATTTACCCCTTTCGTATTTTCAATTTACGGCAAAGGCCATTTTGATACATTTGACCCAAAAAGGCTTATGCCTATAACTTTTATGCTTCTCTATAACTTACATGATTACGACATATGTTCTTAAACCATCACTAAGGGTCGTTTGCCCGATTTACCCATCAAGGGTGTTTCCGTCAACTTTAGCCCCTCATTTTACGTCGAAGGACTTTCGCTACCCATTTGACCAAATTCGTATATTTAACTAAAAGTTAGTCATGCATACCTGGCTCGGGTCAACCAATTGACCCGTTTCGATACATTTCCTCCATAATATGCTAATTCGTAGCATTTTTAATCCATAAACCATTATTATCCTGTAAGCATAAGACTTGACAAGTACTTATTAGTCGTCATTTGTCAGTTGGCGCTAAAAATCACCCTTTGACCCGTTTGGTATAAACGACCAAACATTTTGCATGTGTATTTAGAATGGTATACATACATACATACATATATATATATATATATATATATATATTTACCATTTCGTTATTTAACCCATTTCGGCTTACGCCCTAGGGTGTCTTTTAACTTTAACTTATGTTTGTCGACACGCGACTAAGTTACCATTTTATCCCTATCCTTATTATGAGTTACCCCATACGGTAACATCTCAAGATTCATTGTATGTTTGTCATTCCATGGCTATATTACCATTTACCCATGTTTACCATTCATCAAGGTTTTTATCAATTTTGTATCTGTTCCGACTCGTATCAATCGCGTCAGAATCCATATTTCCAATATTATCTTTATCGAGTTTATAACTTATAGAATAATTAAGTATTCTAGAAAAGGTGTAAGTTTCACTTACCTCTCATCCGGTTTACGCTTTTCTTCTCGTGCTTGATTCATTTGACCGCTTCTTTCCCAAGCCTCCACCTAGGTCGTTAAGCGTCAAACTATTGTCAACATTACAAGGTGGTTAGACTAGTCATTAACAATCACGACCAGTGTTGTAAAAGTCGCTAGGCGGTCCCTAGTCGGCCGACTGGGGAGTTGGGAGTAATCGGAGTACTCGGAGAGTACTCGGGGAGTACGCGGACATGGTAACTATAAAGAAAATTAATTGTTATATATTATATATATATGTTAAAATAAGCATAATTCATGTAAACTGAGTATAATTTAAAATGAAACATGTTTAAAGTTCAAATATTCTGAATACAAGTCCGACTAGTCTGAGTACAAGGTCGAGTAGTCCGAGTACAAGGTCGAGGAGTCCGAGTACAAGGCCGAGTAGGCCAATTTTGACCGATTTTAACTAATTAAAAGTCAACAAACCACGTTGACCGCTTAGACCGACTAGGCCGACTCTTTCCGCCTACGTCCGACTAGGCGCCGAGTTTGACCGAAGCCGACTAATTGAGTCCTCCTAGGAGGAAGTCGCCTCGGAGGGGTTCCGAGGACCGAGTACTCGCCGAGTACTCGGCCTTGGGATCCGACTTTTACAACACTGATCACGACCATTCAACCCTACTTATTCTCTATGTTGAAACTGCCATTCGACTTCATCATTAGTTAGATTAACTTATCAAAAGTTAACTACTTTCAATCATATGGTTTACACAATTTAGTCTACATCAACATGATGTTTAGAACCCTTATCACTTCATATTACGCATAATTGTCATATCATTCAAATACGTGCTTCACTCTAAATTTCAACACTTTAGTTCTCATTCAGGCATTTTTACAAACACCTATTGTGCATAATTTTACATATTTACTAACTAGTTTCGACATAGAGAATAAGTAGGGTTGAATTTAATTTATTATTTTTTGAGTGGGGTTTCCGGGTACCCACGCCATCAATTTAATTTATTATTTTTATTATTACTACTACTATCATCACTTACAAAATATTAATATTGTCATTTACATGTATGTGTATATATGTGTGCACATATATTGTCTTCATCAAAATGTTGGCATGGTAACTTTCCCCAACAATCTGCCTTTTTAAGTTATCAAATACAACTCAAGTAGACAAAGACTACGTACAAATCATTATGATATAACAATATTAAGCATCAAAAGGCTAATTAACCACAACACCAAATTATAAAAGAAGAAAGATTGATTTCACACATTTCTAATAACTAAATGAAACTTCACCTCGTTAAAAATGACCCGTGTTAGAAAGAAAGATACTAGGTTTAAACACATGGTGGTGGGCAAAGAATGTACAGTTTTGGATAATTCTGAATATTCATCTTCTCTAAGTGATTTCAGTCATACTTAATTTTATACATTTTCGTTGGATAAACTTAGGCACCCTAATTCAAATCGGAAACTTGGGTATTTAAGGTTGGGGCGAATATGAATCGGATACACAGTTGGGAACTGGTTATGGGATATTCTGGAACCGGTTATGGATACACAATTGGGTATTTTACTTCTGTTCTGGGTTGAAGATCAACTTCCATAAGTCCGTTTTATACGGGGTTTGATGGAATAACGAAGAGGTAAAGTTGAAGGCGGATATGTTGTATTGTAGATCGGGTGAGATTCCTTTTTTATACTTGGATATTAAGGTTAGGGCGAATATGAATCAGATATGCAATTGGGAACCGGTTACGGAGATATTCCAGAACTGGTTATCGAAGTGGAAAGCTAACACCTTGTCTATAGGGAGAGAATGATTATTATAAAGTCGATGCTCAAAAGCCTACAGACTTATTATTTGTCTTTATTTAAAGCGCCGGTTAGGGTGGTTAAAAAATTGGAACCTTTAGTCACAAACTTTTTGTGGGGTGGTTCGGTTGAGGTGAGGAAAACCCATTAGGTTTCATGGGATAGGGTGACATGCTCAAAAAAAGATGGAGGCTTGGGTTTATCGAGACTAGAGGTATCTAACAAAGCACTTCTCCTCAAATGGATGTGGAGGTATAAGACTGAATCGAAGGCATTGTGGAGGAAAACCATTGATGCTATTCATGGGTCGATCAGTAGATGGGAGATGGTTCCAGTTTATAAAGTTATTACAGGGGTCTGGAAGAACCTTAGTCTATTCAGGTCTAAGGTTAAAGTGGATGGGATTGGGGTGGAAAATATGATTATTGGTAAAGTGGGAAATGGGTTGGACATCCGGTTTTGGATTGACACTTGGGTATGTAATGAACCTCTAAAACAAAAGTATCCTAATATTTTCAAAATTGAGAAAGAAAAATTTTGTAGTATTGCTGATAGGTGTGGTTCGGTGGGAGGTTTGGTGACAGTTTCGTGGCATTGATCTCAGCTCCAGCGACAGGTGTAGAAACTCAAGAAAGGACAGAATGTGAACGGCTACTGGCAGATTTTCAGGTTAGTAATTCGGTTGATTCGTGGAAATGGAACTCGAGTGTAGATTCTTCATTCTCGGTATCTTCTGCGAAACAATGGTTAGCCGAGAAAATTGATGTTAGTAGCAAGTACATCCTCGAGTGGTGTAAATGGATCCCGAATAAGTGTAACATTTTTATGTGGCGCACGGAACTAGATAGACTCCCGACAAAAGTGGCGTTACGAAGGAGGAATATCTTGGGGGATGGGTGTAACTATATTTTATGTGAAGATGGGGAGGAAACGATGGAACACTTGTTCACGGCTTGTGGTTTTTCGTCTGGGGTATGGCATCGCATCTCGATTTGGTGTCGTTCTGAATATTTTTGCTTTCTCAGTGAAAGATTTACTAGAGTTTCATAAAAGTATTGGAGGATCAAAAGTTAAGAAGACTCTGCTTCAAGTGATCATTATCAATACGTGTTGAAGAATTTGGAAGATGAGGAATGAGGTTATTTTTAAAAGTAAGAGATGTAATGTTATTGAGGTAGTGTCTGAGGTCAAAGTGTTGGGGTTTCTATGGTGTAGACATCGTTTTAAAAAGGTACAGGGGGTTGGGATGAGTGGTGTAAATTTGATTTGATGTAAGGTGTTGTTTGTTTGGGTTGCTTTTTCTGTCGTGGAGATAGCTTCCTTGTTGTTTTTTTCTATGAAAGTTTATTTTTAAAAATAATAATAATAAAATTGGAAACTAAGAAGTTCATAGATCCAACTTTTCTTGGATTCTCTTCATTTCCCTTTCTCAACTCTATAGATAATCTAATTGAAAATGGAAAATAAACAAGAGAGTTACAAAAGGCAACACTATAAATAAAATAATATGCATAACTAAATATGATTCAACAAGTGTAGATTAGTAGATGGAAAATCAAAGGTAAGAAAAATGGAAGCATAACGAATAACCGAGAGAGTATTTACAGTGACGGAGCTTGAATGAAAACTCAGTGAGTGTCGGACTCAAAAAAATTCAATATTTTACACTACAAAAGAAAGTTCAGAAATTTTCGGTTAAATAAATACTACAAGCGAAAAATCAATGGGGGTCGGGGCCCATGAGTATTTACATAGTCTCGGATAAAGGAAAAAGAACAAGGACTTGAATTACGCATGATTTAGAGATACCGATTTAGAATCAACGAAAATCAACAGACATAACTTCTTCGAGCAAACACTAAATATACGACATATACCCAAACAAAGATGTAACACCTCGGAAATTTCATCGAATAATACAATGACCATGTCCACTCTCAAATATGCCTAATAATTTGGACGTGAGGGACTAATATTGTCAAGTTGTGAAAGTATGAATGCGGAGGGACCAAATATGTCAACATGCCATTTTATGGCCTGTGAGTGACCCCATACGGACCGTAAGCCTATGTGCTTACGGACCGCAAGCATATAATTATTTTGTGTTTGAGCATCGTATACGGACCGCAAGCCTTTCTCCTTACGGTCCGTAAGGAATTTGAAAACCAGGGGCGCTTTATGGGCTTACGGACCGTAAGCCTAAGGCCCTTACGGTCCGTAAGGGACTTCTAGTGGCAATTTTGTTTGGAAGCCAAGTATCTCTGCCCTTGTGCCACCTATCTCGCAATTCTGAGCTCTTGTGTAGCTCTTGCCACGACCATGAACACTTGGAATGATCATAGATCAGTTCTAAACACCTGGGTTGATCTTATAATCCATCTTCCACTATAAATAGGACCCTCATTCAACACTTTTTTTCGCTCATACCTCATTTCTCCTTGTATATTCTTGCTTGGAAGTTCCTGATATTAAAGGGAGATTCCTCTGATTTCTAAACCTTCTAGGGATCAAAAGTAAGTGTTCCTTTCCTGCTCCTTCTTTTTGTAGGCTAAGAATTTAGCCGAAAGTCAAGCAAATTGACTTTTGCTTTGACTTTCGGTTTAGACCATTATGGTCCGGCCATTGTTCGAATCGAACATGGCTACATGATCATAATAAGGTAGGTGTTAATATCTCATAAGGGCACCTCCTGGAAATCACGTTAAGTTGGTCAAATGATTGGTCAAAGTTAAGTTCAATAAAAAGTCAAACGACAGATTTTCGGAAAACTTATAAAATAAACTTATAAATGTTTTCACACATCTTTTTTACACTAAATAAGTTGGTAACTAACATTAGAACATGTATAAATTTGTTCAGCCCGTCATTTCCATTTTATGTGTCGGTTCGCAACCGAAAGTCAAGCAGTTTGACTTTTGATTCTGACCCGATTTAGCAACTTTAGCTACTGATTTTAAGTTTCATTATGATCATATTATAGTGTAGAATAACCCTCTGTGGTTATACTACCTGATCATAATCAGTTCTTGAGTTTTTACACAAGTTCATGAATTATGCCATAATATACCAAAAATGCCATTTTGGTGCATAACTTGGTTTTAAACCATCATAAACATATAAAGTGAATTACCTACTGACTTTGTAACATAATTAAAAGGTTTTGGCATATTGAACTTGTTTATGGCTCATCCGATCACCCGATACCGCCTATGCGCGTACGGTTAGCTTATGTAACTAGTTTACGTAAGTTTACCGAAACAGGTCAAATCTTTTCAATTTATTTCAAATTCCAGAATGTATATTGTTTGCCCACATTGTACAAGTCTTAGTACTTGTGGGAATTAAACTATATTCTATCCGCTCATCGCTTAATCTAGCGTATCGTACCGTTTTCATTAATTTAAGTTAACCGGCCCAAGTCTATGACTTAAATAAGACCCGTTAATATTCTAATTAGTTATTATACTATTCATTCCAGACTAAGGCATTCTAGTAGATTGCAACCAAGCTTAGTTAATTGATTTATCGGCTGTGATTATTATTTATATCTTGACTATCAGATATTAATCCAGGTAAATACTCTTAACCTGTTTTCCCTATACGGGCTTGGGATACGGTGTATTATTACCGCATGGTCGGGTATGGGATCAAAGACTAGTGTGTCGGGAATCTAAATAATCCGTTTTAATTCGTATTGCTTGAACTTAAACATTGGGGTTAATACGACCGTGTCCTAGATATCCTCGGCTCATTTAATTGCAAGTGTCCACAACCTAAACACGGGGTGTAGGCATACACCTGACAGATGCTAATGCTATATTAAAATAAGTTTTATTACCCAATAAGGGTATTAATGTGGTGTGTCAGTTAATCATGTTCTCGGCAAGTTTTCGGGCCCCATATGTATTGTCAAACTTGTAAAACTGATAACATGAGAAATAGTTTATCCCAAGTTATTTATGAAAATATCTGTACCATTGTGTACATGAAAATGATTTTGAAACAGTTTCAAAATGTGTCGGTTATTTGTATTTACCAGTATAAACTGACGTATCTTCAAAAGACCAAGTGACAGGTTGCAAGGTTACGAAATAGGCTGGAAGTGCCCGGTAATGCTTAAGAGGAATTTGCAACTCCTTGCATTTGAAGCCTAATAGTCTGTTTATCATTTTGTAAATTTCGATCCACATGTGGATCTTTTGATACATCCGTCTGTATTATATTTTTTGAACATTCGGACATTATTATTTGTAATAGTATTTTAAATCCAAGACTTCCACTATGCTATTTGTTTATTTGATGTCAATCGTCACGTACCCCAGGTCCGGGCCCACCGGGGGAAATATCAGGGTGTGACAAAAGATGAGAAGATGTAAGCGGAAAGGTGGTGGCATGATGCTAGGTTTACAAATGCAAGTAGGAGAATGAGAATAGTACTATAATGATGTAGGTGGTAGAGAATAGAAATGTGAGCATGTGTAATGTCGAATCCCTAAAACCAAATCGCTTAAGTGATTATAGAGATCCGTCTACGTCAAAGTCTACATCATGTGGGTCACTGCAAAAAAGAACATTGTTAGCCTCATCACAAAGGGCCCCTGGGGGGGGATCTGTGACCAAGCGCCGGCGTGAGAATTAGAAAACTTGTCAGGATAATAAATGTGGTTCCGACACAATATATTGGTTGAAATTAATGGTGTGGATCTTGGACTTGAATGTGTGTATTCAATAAGGTTGAGAGAATGTTTTCTTAGTATTCAATGTGGCTTTAAGGGTTTGTGAAAGTTACCTTCTCCTGATCTCTCCCCTGGCTTATTTGGGGAGGTTGGCTTATCAGATTGGGCCCACATCTGTCAAGGATCGAGGGAAAGCTGTTGGGCAAAAAGAATATCCGGACACAAGGCAGGTTTTTTTCTCCTTTGTGGGAGTTGATAAGATCTGATCATTAAATAACCTGCTCTTAAGCAAGGTCATCGACTATACGCTTTTCCCATCCATGCATTAAATGTCGGAGAATAGTCACATCACTGGTTCTCATATCATAATAGTAAGTTAGTATGTAGGTCCTCACCATGATGTCCTTTTGACTCAGTCATTCATACAGAGATATTAAAGCGTTGATAGGTTTGGACCTGATTCTCACATGGTTGTAGTGGGCTGATGGTTGGCTACGAGAGGAGGCCCAGACAAGGAGCCCAACAATTGACCCTCGTCTTCATGTGACATGTTTCTATGTTTTGAAGGAGCTACCAGACGAATTGCATAAACAAAGTGTAGATGTGGAATAATTTTGCAATTGGTGTGTTATGAATTGCACTTTTGAATGCAATTGTGATAATTTATCAAATTAAAATAAATTCAGGAATTCTATATCATTTTTTACTAAAGTTAAAAACTTGTTGTAAGAAAGAGACCTTGTGTTCTGAATGACCCAGGTTCGATTCCTGCCCCCACCATTTAGTTTCGGCGGCACCTGATGATAATAGGAGACTAGACGAGTAGGCGGCGATCGCTAGTTCGGTCTTTGAACTAAGTGGGTTTTACCTCATTGCACTATCGTGTTTTCGAGCGAGTGTTCACAGGCTTCAGCCCTAGGTGAGGTTTTCCCCGATTCATAGGCGAGAGTATCCCGATGTTCTGAATTTCGTAAATAACCTATTTGAAAGATTCGTTACATTAAATATAAATATACCAATTTAATAAGCATATTTATTATTCCCCTATAGATTAAATGAAGAGTAAATTACAAAAATCGTCCTTTATGTTAACACTAGATTGCAAAGTGTGCCATTTATCTTCAAAAAGTACAAAAAACATATTCGATGTTTGCAAACCCCTACACATTATGTCCGTTATCACTAACTTAGTTATTTTTCATTTTTAAGTGGGTGTGAAATGACCTAAATACCCTTACTGTTAAATATATAACTAAAAAGTTAAAAGAAATATAATTAATATTTAAAAATTTATGTGGGAACCACCACCCACCCCACCCCACCGGAAAAACGCCGCCACCTCACCCTCCCATTCCATTCCATCTTCAACCTCATCCACCACTGTCACCATCACCCTCCACTTCGTCCCCAAAACCCGATTTCTCTCCCCAACTGTTACTTTCCTGTGCAACTGGTTCAACTTTAGTTTCTGCAACTTTAGCTGCACAACACAACAAACCTTAAATTCCCAGAATCATGGGACTACTGAAACATTGAAAATTAACTACCTTTTGTTGGGAATGACGATCATCAAGATAAAACAAAATTTACTGGTTTGCTGAGGATTAGGGCAAGAGCATTGACAGGTGGATGCAGGGTTATTGAGATAGGCAAGTTCTTCCAAAAGTTCACGTTTTTGTCCACTGCTACAAGTGATATCAGCAAAACGCAATTACAGAGTGATTTAGCTAAGAACATATATTTAACAGTTCGACAATAGGATCAAGCTAAAGTTTGACTTTCTGACAGAAAATTATATATATTAAAAAACATACCTGACTCGTTTCGGTATAGTTATTTATTTAACAGTAAAAGTATTTAGGTCATTTCACACCCACTTAAAAATGAAAAATAACTAAGTTAGGAATAAAGTACATAATGTGTAGGGGTTTGCAAATATCGAGTACGTTTTTTATACTTTTTTAAAGATAACACACTTTACTAATTTACTCTTAAATGAATTCAGTTTTGAAAGATCACCATGTGATGTGTTCATTTCTTTGCACAATAAAATTAAAGTCAACGTCACATTCAATTATTGACCATATTTGTGAAATAGATAATTAGTTGTCTCTTATTATTATTGTTATTATTATTATTTTTATTATTATTATTATTATTTAAAGATAAATTTTACCTTTTATAGACTTGAACCCATGATCTCTTAACTTAGGTGCTCTTCAAACTTTTGCTTCTTCCGTTAAGCCACTAACTCCAATGGTAGTTGTCGCTTATTAATAATTAGCGAATTCAATTACCAACAACCCTTATTTCGTAGCTAACAATTTCATCTATAGAAATCAATATATATATATATATATATAGGGGATGGTTCAAATGAAAACCACTTTTATTGTGAAAACTCGAAAACTAACTAAAAAAGCCTAAAAAAAGCACACAAATTTTTATTTTTTTTTTTCAATTTTTTTATAAAAATCGCTGGTTTTTATATATAAAAAAAACTTTTTTTCAAAAAAAAAATTGTAGTACACTTGTGTAATACACATACACATGTGCAGTATTACACATGTGCACTACAAAAAAAAAAATTTGAATTTTTTTTTGTTTATATAAAAAAACCTGCGAAATTTGGTTTGCAAAAAAAAAATAAAAAAAAAATTTGTATGTTTTTTTGGCTTTTTTCAATTAGTTTTCGAGTTTTCACAATAACTAGTGGTTTTCATTTGAACCTTCCCCTATATATATATATATATATATATATATATATATATATATATATATATATATATTAAATAGTTGTTGGGGTGTTTATTGAGTGGTTTTCAAGTTATTCAAATCAGGTTATTTGATAATATTACGAAATTTCTTTATTTCTTCTTTCCATTGTACTTCTATCTTTACATAATCACAACTTAAATATTTATAGTATGTTCTCTCCTTTTCTTTCTCATAAACATTTTTAGAATAATATGTTAAATAATGTTAGATCTATATCCAGTTTGATGAATGTATTAGTTTTAACTAATGATTTTGACATGATAAAAAGTAACACCTTATAACACAATGTTGAATCGATATGTTAAAATTCTAAACAAAATTGAGTTTTTGTACACACAGCTATAATATTGTTTTTCAAATTTATAATACATTTACTATGGTTGACTGGTAGTACAAAGTAATTCATTTTACTTTAATCAATTTAGTACAAAGTAACTCATTTTACTTTAATGAATGCAAAACTATTATATATAATTTAAATATTTTTTTAATTTAAAAAAAATATGGCAATACCATACTAGAGTAAAGAGTATAAAATAGTCGTTTTTATGGTGTAATTTAAAAAAAAATATTTAGGTATGAAAAAAGCTTTTAATGTCTAAAAATCATGATGGTGAAATTGATTTATAAGTCAACAATATGTTTTAATGGATTATACCATATATTTTAAACATTGTAATTACTTAATGTTTTGAAATTATATAAAATTAACAATATATATATATATATATATATATATATATATAGAACTAGTGTGAATTCGTAAAACCAACATGTAAGTATATATATATATATATAGTCAGGATTTAGAGAAAACGGTGAAAAGTGTGAGAACGGTGAGAACGCTTATGGATCGTCCGATCAAAACAATCCATGTATTAGATTGCGCGGTGGCGTTTTCGTAAATAACATCAATTTTATTATGCAGGACGCGCTTCATTAAGGGTAAAAGGGTCTTTTACCGCTCATATTTAAAACGCCATCAAATGATAAAACGCCATACAAAAAATAAAACGCCGTTAAAAACAAAACGCCAAAAATTAGTAATAAAACGCGTTGAATATTACAGGAAGATGAAACAACACAGATAACTGAATTTCAGTTATGAACATTTATTAGAAGAATTCCCTCCTAAATTACGCGCCAAAACATCATTATATAAACAAAGGTAAAACATAGCTTCCATAATCACTTCAATCTATCCATTTTCTGCAAAAAAAAATCGTTAACCAAAAACGCCAACTTAAACAAAACGCCAAAAATGGCAACAATCGTTTCGTGGAGATACACTCTGGGAATCAGGCGATACGTCCTCCATTTTGACAACAGAAGGAGGGTGTATGTTAAGACGGTCAGGGCAATTCTAAAGATGGAAGAAGAGATACAGAGGCAAATCTTATCCATTGGCATCGCTCTAGACAACGAATGCCATGAAACGCATATGCTTATGAAAGCATTAACCAGCAAATTTGGACAAATCAAAGGAGACATGAAGGCAGACCCTGTCATGACATCATGGCGTTTTGATGATGAAACAGACATGGTGACGGTTACATACGACAGCGGAGAGCAGGAAGTGTTACGTCCGTGTTTGCGTCTAATAAGAGACGACTAAGGGACACTAGAAGAATAAAAATTTCTTAAAAGTGTCCAACTTTTCGCAATTTAAAACGATGATATCAATAACATATGCATTAATTTTAACAAAATTTGGGCATGACCCGTCCGTAAAACGGGCATACCCCTGTTTTAATCATAATCAAACTAGATACAATTCTACGATTCGTTCAACAAAATACTACTAAAAACCATTACAACAAATTTTGGACCAAAAACATTTGGACAAACTAGCGGAAGCGTTTGGTATGACATAACATGAACACGCGCTCGCTCCGATTCTCCAAGTCGCCTAAATTGAGGATTTACCTACATTTAACAACAAAGCTTTAAAAGTTAGTCAATATACTTATCTGCTTATAAAACCATCATTTTAGTTCCATTCGTGTATGTACTTTCATTTTTTTTTCTTACGCATTTGAGTACCCAATTAAACGGGTACGACATATATTTTCATACAACTCACCCGTTAGTAGATGATGACGACCAAGCATAAAATATTGTATAAACTAAAATTCTAACCGCATAAGTTACTTCCACCCAATTATCCTTCCAACATTCAATCGTTTCATTTCTATATCAATACTTCGAAAGTCCGACATACATAAACCTGCACTTTCAAACATGCTCAATAATAACTTGGTTAGCAAACCCGTAATCTCAACATGTTCAAGTACTACATCTTCTTAAAAAGGATGCCAACCGTTTATATACATCTATTTAATTATCACACATGTACGCCTTTCGCATAACTATGAACATACATATCATGCATACTAGTATATACAATTTAAACTCACCATGACACCAATTATTCATACCTACATACCATCCTAGTCATGCGTATGACCATCCGATAATAGCCTACTTATAAACAAATCCCACCCATTCGCATGTTTAGCACATTTGGTCACAATCTAACAAAAGGAAACCGCCCAAACCTCCGGGGAACATAAATTACGGCCTGCCCAGTAAAATACGGCCTAAAATACAGCCTAATGTACGACCTGCCTACTGATTACGACCTCAAACATGATTCTGATGCAGGGGAGGCCGTAAATTCCGGCCTGGGGCGTAATTTACGGCACCTGCATCTTTGTTTCGTCCGTTTACGCTAAAACTTTCGTAACTTTCAAACCGTTTACCCGATTAACCTCCCGTTTCTTCCTACGTGATTGTAAATTAACATTCTATCATGTGAACTTGAAATCCTACATCCGAGTTAAGGAATTTCTTAATTTATACGCGTTCGGCTTATTATTCATCTACGAATTATTCAACCCGTTCTTGCATTTATCAAAATAACCCATTGATTTGACCTCAACTTCAAATGACTTAATAATTAAAAACATTATATTACTTAAACAAACTAGGAAGTGATTATGGAATTCACTTACCTAATGCTACTCATTCGATATCGTCTTCAATAACAAATTTCAACATAACCTTTAATGATTATCATACAATTAATTCCATTGCTATTAAAGATAAATTTCGGGAGTTTACTTACCTCGTGCGTCCGAATTTGCACATAGCTTCCATGTTCACCTCCGACCCATTGCACATCCTTGTTTGTTCTCTTGATGACATGACTCCTATCCGTACATGTCGTCACAATCATAACACGGTTAGCTTACATACATTCATTCGTTCGGCCTTCAAATTATGCAAATTTGACTTTCCTTAGTTTATTAACGCATACAAGGGATATGTATCATTATTCTTTATTACTACCGTACATAACACATCAACTAGCGAGTTCGTAACGTAATGGTTTCTTGTATACAACTTTTACCCTTTTTTTTAACTTCAATCGTACACATAATCGATTCTCATCTTAAACTATGCCCTTCACCTACATAACTATTGCATTCACATGTAATTTGCATTGCATAACACTTTGCAAAATTTATGAACTTACCATTCAAGCATTTAATCAAACACTTTGCGTGTATACAATATTTTTAAGCATTATGTACATGTGCTTTATGCATAATCTATCCATTCATACCACACTTGATCAATTCAACCAATTTCACTTAGCTTCTTAGTCTACATCAAAAATATTTACCAAAACCCTAATACTCATACATTCATCCTTCAATTTCTCATAAATCTTAGTATCTAAGAATTGCTAAAATCCTATCATATGACTAACACAAGTGGGTTTTACTTCAATCATTTGCTATAATCAGATTCACATATAATTCGCATTCAACATAATGATATTAGCCCTCATACAAACTCAAATTCATACAATCTTCACGGATTATCCAAAACCCAGTTAACAAAAAGCATCAAAACATGAAATTGAACTCACCTTATGATCAATACACTTAGATTAAAGAGTATCCAGACCCATGCATTCGATTTTTCCCTTGATCTCCTTATCAATTTGATGATTTTTTGTTGTTAGGGTTTTTGGCTCTTCCCTTGGCCCTGCTCTCGATCGCACGCATAGAACCCCCAAGATACTGACATTTTTTTTTGTAAAGTGTTTTATTTAACACATTTTCCTTTTAACCCCTCAAACTTTTAAAACTTGTCATTTATTTCGTTTCACATACTAACTTGTATTTAAAACCAAGTTCGCTAACTCAGTTACCTTAATGTCACACCAAATAAAAATAAGTCATTCTTGAAATTTTTAACATTTGGGTTTTTGGGGCGTTACAGGAAGTCTACTGGCTAGAGAACATCATGACAAAGCAGCGACTGGGTTTCACGGAAGAATTGCATAACGCCACTTGTACCAACACAGAAATAGACTCAAAATTGGAGTTAATGCAAGACATGTTCAGGTGGAGGCTTCAGAATCTTCAGGAACAAGAAGCTGATGAAGGTGAATGTGATGACATGGATGAAGATCCAGATGAAGACTCCGAGGAGGAAGAAGATGACACAAGTAATTGATACTATTCGGATAAAGTACCTTCTGACGAAGGATTTTAATTTTTTTCCTCTTTTTTTTAACTTCTATGTAATCTTCTTTTTTTTAAAGATAATTAAATGATATATTTCTATCTTTATTAGCAAAACGCCAAAAAATACTAAAAATGGTTAACCCTAACAAAACGTCAAAAATAACAAAAAATATTTTTCCTGCTTAATATTTTATTTACTCCGTTATTGTATTTTGCCATGTTGGTCTGCATAGCGCCATTTAAAAAAAACGCCAAAATTAGAAGATGGGACGTCTATAACCTATAAAACTGACAAAAGCTGACCAACACAGTTAATACAAAAACAGTAACTGAAAAGACAGTTACTTTATTACTATCATTTATAGTGTTGTAAAAGTCGGCCTACTCGGACTTGTACTCGGCGAGTACTCGGTCCTCGGACCACCTCCGAGGCGAGTTTACCCTAGTCAGACTTGACTAGTCGGCGGCGGTCAAAATCGGCCTATTCGGCCTGTACTCGGAGTAGTCGGCCTTGTACTCAGACTAGTCGGCCTTGTATTCAGAATACTTCGGACTTGTACTCGGCCTACTTAGCCTTGTACTCGGACTACTTGGCCTTCTACTCGGACTACTCGGCCTTATACTCGGTGAGATTTGAACTTCAAACAGGTTTCATTTTAAATTATACTCATTTTGACATGAATTATGCTTCTTTTAACATATATATATAATATACACCAATTAATTTTCTTTATATTTATCATGTTCGCGTACTCCCCGAGTACTCTCCGAGTACTCCGATTACTCCCAACTCCCCAGTCGGCCGACTAGGGACCGCCTAGCGACTTTTGCAACACTGATCATTTATTACAATAAAAAGTCTCACCTAAACTACGCGCCAAAAAACTCCTATAAGAGAGGGGTCTATACACAATGAAATTAATCACACCCAGGAAACGCAAAAACGCCATATTCTCTAGAAAACACTCCCTTTAAAACGCCACAGATGGCAAAGCTTTCACTGAAAATGGATCCTTTTTCTGAGGGGGTTAACTCAATAATGTTTTGCTAAATGAGATGGACAAATATTCAAGAAAAAGAGACTGATGACAGTGATATGCCATCATGTGAGCTTTGCTCTTGATGATTATATGGATGGAATAAATGGTTCAACATAAGTGTAAAATGCTATTTTGAACTCCATTATTACAAATAGCATCAAGCAAGAGTTGATCTTTAATGACATGCCACCAAACAAGAATATCACACCAAAAAAAAAGGATGCGATTGAGCAGCTTCTTCTAAAAAAGACGGGGTTTATGAAGGAAAGTTGGCATCTAGCTAAATTATTAAAAAAAGGTTCAAAACGCCAAAAACAAATTCAAACGCCAAAAACAAATTATTAGAAAAATTAGATTACCATTTTTAATTATTTTTGTTTTCATTTTATATTGTATTGTATTGATATCAAGTTATATGTTGTTTTTTATCTAATTCTCTATAAATAAAATACATTATTATATAAAACGCCAAAAACTACAAACACCAAAACGCTAGTAGAATGAAAACTGGGATAACAGCTGCTGGCAAAGCACCTTGTAAAGGGTATTAAAATGCCAAAAAATTCACTAAACCCCAAAAGAAAAATTGGTCTTATTTTAATCTTATGCAAATATTAATTACTCGTAGTGAATTATTATACAAAACGTCACAAATGCCAAAAAAAATTAACCAGAAAACGATATAACGCCAAAAAATTATATATGTGACACAAAAACAATTAATTCAATGCCAAAAAGTTTAATAAATACAATTAACGCCAAAAAAAACTTAGACGCCAGAAAATATTATACCGCGTTGTGAAAATAAAAGAAGAATGAAAAGACAAAAAAGCCCCTCCACCCTTCTCTATGCCGCGGGACACGTGTTGGGCCAGGATGCATTCTCACCGTTCTCACACTTTGTGAGAACGAACGGTGAGAACGCATCCTGGCCCAACACGTGTCCCGCGGCATAGAGAAGGGCGGAGGGGCTTTTTTGTCCTTTCATCTTCTGCTTTTCCAGTTCCGCTTTTCCCAGTATTGTTTTAATTTTTGATTTTTAAGATTTTTTGGCGTTAACCAAATTCAATAATTAATGGCATTTTAATGGTTTCATTGTATTAACATTTTGGCGTTTATGGCGTTTATTCAAATCCAATGCCATTGGAACCCAGGGGTTAGGAAATCTATTTGAATGGCGTTTTTCAAGGCGTTTTAAACAAGATGGCCCATTTATTCTATTATTTTTATAAACATTTTGGCGTTTGTGGTATCTTGGCGTTTTACTATTGTTAGATTATATTTCAACCATAGGAAAAAAATACAAGCGAAGAAAATAAATTAAAAATCTTAATCGGATCTCTCTTCACAATCTTCATTGTCATCAGTCTA
The DNA here is from genome assembly GCF_002127325.2 of Helianthus annuus. Taxonomy (NCBI): domain Eukaryota; kingdom Viridiplantae; phylum Streptophyta; class Magnoliopsida; order Asterales; family Asteraceae; genus Helianthus; species Helianthus annuus. Next base: position 105,490,447 of record NC_035439.2, on the reverse strand, counting down.
TCTCCTCTTTAACCAAATATATGGCGTTTTATGTAAAACTTAACAAACCCATCAGTTTGATTATTTTGCCTGCTCGTCTGTTGAATTGGCCTTTTTGTGGATGTTTCGGGACATAGATCTATGACGTGTGAGTGAGTTTTTCGCTTTTTCTTTATCTTAATCTTCATATTTATAATCAACCCACTCTTCAGTGTCATTGATCTCTTCTCCTCATCCAAACCTTCTTCAAGAACAAAAAATACAAAATGCTATATGACTGGCATCAGTATCATTTTCTTGAATTTTTGTCCATCTCATGCAGCAAAATCTTTCTGAGTTACTATAACAACCCTCGGTAAAACCGACACCCTCATAATATTTCTGACACCCTAATATATCTTTAAATATATCAATAAGTCTTTATATGCACCCCGTATGTGAAAACCGAGCCCAAATTAGAATATAATATATAAAATAAATTAAAAACAATAATTATTAAGCTGAGGCGGGCCGCGTAAGGCCTCACCTCAACTTAACGCGGGCCGTGTAAGGGTGTAACCAGACTTCGCTAAAATCTTAAGTTCATGCGGGCCGCGTATAACTTCGTTTAAGTTCATGCGGGCCGCGAGCATCCTAAAATCTGGCACAGCCCGGTGTGGCCACGTGTCCGATGCGTGGCGAGTCTATGCGATTACCGGGCCAAGCTACGCATTGACCGCATGTTGACGCGGGCCGCGTAAAGCCTGGCCTTATTTAACGCGGGCCGCGAGGAAGTTCGATTTCACAACTATAAATAGAACGCATCAGTTTCACTTTCCGATCGTTCAAATTTCTTTCTTTCTCTTAATTTCTGTAGTGGTGTTACTATACCCGGGCGTTATACCCCCTAAAATAGCGAGGTTCTGCTACGATGTAAGTATTATAACCCCTGGAGACGTATTAGATACGCTGCCCGATTGATCTAGGGTTCCATAACGGCTGTCGTGGTTCTGCCCGACGTAGTCGTTGGAATGCCGTCTCGGGGAGGGTATTACTAATGTTAAAATGGGTTATTATACTAACACACGTGCATTTGTGTAAATTATAGATATTCACCAGGAAACCCTAAAGAATAACCTAAGACAGCAATGTGAGTAATCTCCTTTTTGTAAACTGTTTTTACAAAACCTTAAATACCTTTCCATGCGAATGACAGTTATTGAGTATTTGTAAGAATACAATTATCGTGGGTATGTTGGGGTTTTGTATACAAAATTGGTTACAACCTGGTTAAGGAGTAACATTTCCACAAGTCGGGTGTCGACAGTACCAACGGGTGATAATTGATATAACTTGGAAACAAATGTAATTGCGGGATCGCCCTCAATACTGTTCACTGTGAATTTTATTTAAACTTGATTAAACTGGGATTCACTCACCAGTATTTCCCACTGAAAAAATGTTTTTAAAACGCGTTTCAGGTAACAAAATGTGAAAGCCAAATAGAAGCCAGCTGGACAGCACTGGAGGCTTGGAAAAGTGGCAATAAAGTTACCTAAGAATAAAATGGATGTTTTTATTAAATAAATAGGATTTACTCCTATGAAACGTATGTATTGAAAACTTGGGTTTTTACCTATATGTTTAATGTTATAAAACATGGTGGTTTACTCTGATTAAATATTTCCTAACTACGGTCCTGATGAAAATTTCCGCTGCCAAATTGGATAAATAAATGTGATACCACCGAAACTGGCTCACGGCCGCCCGTTCCCGGGAACTAGGGATCGGGGGTTGTGACAGAAGGTGGTATCAGAGCTATGCCACTGATTCAGCCACAGAAGTGTTCTGCTTACATCGAAATTCAAAAGTGTTAGGAAATAAATTATGGAAATGCGTGTATAACTGTATTTCTTGCTATGTGTTATCTGACTATTTGTTAGTTTACAGTATGAGCGACCAAGGACCTTCTGACGCCTATCGTCAACTGTCTGGTTCGCCTAGGAGCGAAGGCACCTCCTCTTCTCAGCCTGCCCTCTTGGGGTATTCTGCTGACACAGAAGAAGGAATCTTTGTGTTTAAGGCTCAGTCTGAAGAGCCATTTCCTCAGAAAAAGAGGGGATGGTTCAGTAGGGGAGCGCACGAGTGTAGGAAAAGAATGAAAAAGTTGCAGGAACAGCGAGTGTTAGCCGCAGCAAAAAGAGAGACTGATGCTTATAATCAGGATATGCTCAATAGGGGTATCGCCAATATCCATATTTTAGCAACCACTGCTGCTGACCCAAACCTGGAACAAATGCTAGCACCCCAACCACAAAATCCTGACCAACCCATGGAAGTAGAAAACCAGATAGAAATGCCTGATTACAACCCGGAGGAGATACCTAGGGTACCTGCACCAGATCCTCTAGACCCAAACAATTACGACCCCTGGTGGGACGATGTTAGGGACTACGTGCAACAAAACCCAATACAGGAAAATGTGCCAATGCCCAACTTAGGAGCTTACCCAAGGTTAGATCCTCAAGATCCCTACAATATTAGTGATGCATATGTTAGGGAAATTTTAGAGAATCCATACCCGTACCAGGCCCCTATGCCTCCGTATCAGGAACCCGTACCCCAGTTTCCAAACCCAGTCCTAGAACATACACCCCCAATGAGTGCAGAAAATGTCCAAGAACTTAGGACTTTTGGGGAGGAAATTTTAGAAAGCAGTGATCGAATGCGACAGGTGGGAGAACGCCTCGTATGGAAATACGATGAGCGTAATATGGATTTTTGGATGAATCCATATCAGTGAAAGTGATGACAGAAACGGTAGTAGTAGTAATAATAATAATAATAATAAAAATAAAATATATTTGTGAATGTGTTAGAAAAAAAAAACTACGGATGCCTACTATTAGTATTGTAGCTTTACATTTCAGTCAGTATTGTAATTGAAATTTCAGTACTAGTGTGTAATGATGCATACTATATAAATAGAGTAAAAGTCGCAATGCTCGAAGCTTTTGTTTAAAAGTGCGTGTCATGTGATTGGCTATATTCAAATATTAATTGTGATATTAATATTTGGTAAATTATTTAAAATTCAGATGGCCGACGAGGAAAATCAGGATAATCTGAATAACGATAACCAGAGTAACATTAACGTGGTTAATGAGAATCCGGAAAACAATAACAATGGAAACCAAATGGATAATAGTGACGTTCAACATATAGTGGCACAAGGAATTATAGATGCAATGCCATTTATTATTCAAACGGTTCAAGAAGCGAATAATAAAAGTAAGCATAGCAGTAAGCGACCAAGTGAACCGGAACACAGCGTGAACAATGGACCCGTACTTCAAGCGCCCATTCCCAAAAGAAGAAGAACCATGCCATATGGTTGTTCTTACAAAGAATTCTGGTCCTGTAAACCAATAGAATTCTCGGGCAATGAAGGACCCATTGCAGCCTTACGCTGGATAGAGAAAACTGAGGCTGTTCTAAAAATAAGCAAATGTGCTGAAGAAGATAAGATAATGTTTGCTTCAAATCTGTTTAAAAACGCAGCCTTAGAATGGTGGAACACTATCCTCCAGTCAAGAGGAAGTGACAGGATTTATAACATGGAATGGGAGGAATTTAAAAATATGGTAGAAAGGAAATTCTGCCCTCCCAATGAAAAGGAACAGATAGCGAATAAGTTTCTAAATCTTAGAATGACCGGGGTAGACAGTAAGGGTTACACTACCACATTCTTTGAATATGCCAGGATAGTACCTACCCTTGCATCACCTGAACCGGTATTAATCTCCCGTTATATCTGGGGATTAATTGGAGAGATTAGACATGTAGTCAAGGCAGCTAGACCTCAAACTATAGAAGAAGCTGTAGAACTAGCCAATACCTTGACAGATGAGTTAATCCGTACTAGAGAAGAAGACCAGAGGAGAAACCTAACCCAAAGGCTTACCCAAGAATTCCGTTCTGGGAATTCCAACCGTAGAAATATAGGTTCTACCTCTGCACCATACTGCAGGAACTGCAAGAAGAAGCATTCTGGAAGATGCTCTACTTACTGCAATTACTGTAAGGCGCCAGGACACAAGGAAGAAAATTGCAGAAGAAAAGCCAGTAATGGAATATGCTACAACTGTGGAGAAAAAGGTCATATTAAGACCAACTGTCCAAAATTGACTCCAGCTGCAAACAACAAGAATACTAAAAATGCTAGAGCATTCGTTTTAACTGCAGATGAAGCCAGGATGATTCCAGACGTAATTGCTGGTACGTTTTTAGTTAATGATATTTTTGCGAAAGTATTATTTGACTCTGGTGCAAACCAAAGTTTTATTAATACTTCATTTTGCAAACTCCTAAATCAATCATTAACTAAACTACCACAAGAATGTTTAGTAGAAATCGCAAATGGAGAAACCGTTAGAATTTCTGAAATCTTGCAGGGAGCAAGAATAGAAATTTTTAATCAAAAGTTTATTGCAAACCTTTACCCAATAAATCTGGCTGGATTTGATGTTGTGTTAGGTATGGATTGGTTAATAGCCAATAAAGCCAGTATTTTATGTGATAAAAAGGTAATTCAAGTAAAATCACCAAGAGGTGAAAAGGTCACAATTAAAGGAGATAAGCCCTCTAGATCCACTAAATTCATCTCTGTGATGAAAACTGCAAGTTATATAAGGAAAGGATCTATAGTGTATTTGATTTCTATAATCACTAACACTAAAGGAAAAGAGTTAAAAGACATTCCAGTAGTGTTCCAATTTTCAGATGTCTTTCCTGAAGAATTGCCAGGACTACCACCAGACAGGGAAGTTGAATTCAGAATTCACCTGTTACCAGGGACAGCACCGATTGCCAAAGCACCTTATCGTTTGGCACCCGCTGAAATGCAAGAACTGAAGAAACAATTAGATGAATTATTGGAGAAAGGATTTATACAGCCAAGTTCATCGCCATGGGGAGCACCGGTTTTATTTGTCAAGAAGAAGGACGGATCAATGCGTATGTGCATTGACTACCGTGAATTGAACAAAGTCACGATTAAGAATCGGTATCCATTACCGAGAATCGATGATTTGTTTGAACAACTTCAAGGAGCTCGATTTTTCTCTAAAATCGATTTAAGATCAGGATATCATCAACTAAAGGTACAGGAAGAGGACATTCCTAAAACCGCATTCAGAACAAGGTATGGTCATTATGAATTTACTGTCATGCCATTTGGTTTAACCAATGCCCCAGCCGCATTTATGGACATGATGAACCAAATATGTAAGCCATATTTGGATAAATTCATAATTGTTTTCATAGATGATATTCTAATTTACTCTAAAAGTAAAGAGGAGCATGCAAAGCACTTGCACTTACTTTTAAGTTTATTGAGAAAGGAAAAGCTTTATGCTAAATTTTCAAAATGTGAGTTTTGGTTAGAACAAGTACAATTCCTCGGACATTTAGTTAACCATGAAGGAATTCATGTAGATCCAACAAAAATCGAGGCAATTACCAAATGGAAAACCCCAGAGTCACCAACTGAAGTTAGAAGTTTCTTAGGATTGGCCGGTTATTATAGAAGATTTATCCGAGATTTTTCTAAAATAGCCATTCCTTTAACTAAGTTAACCTGTAAATTTGTTAAGTTTGAATGGGGACCAAAACAAGAAGAAGCCTTTAGAATCCTTAAGCAAAGATTAACCCATACACCCATACTAGCATTACCAGAAGGAACTGAAGACTTTGTAGTCTTTTGTGACGCTTCTAAGTTAGGTTATGGATGCGTATTAATGCAACGTCAAAAGGTTATAGCTTATGCATCTAGACAGCTTAAGAGTCATGAAGAAAATTATTCAACCCATGATCTGGAATTAGGAGCCATAATTTTTGCCCTTAAGATTTGGAGACATTATCTTTATGGTAGTAAGTTTACCATATTCACAGATCATAAGAGTTTAAGATATGTCTTCGGGCAAAAAAGAGTTGAATATGAGACAGAGACGATGGATGGAGTTACTTAGTGATTATGATTGTGATATCCAATATCATGTAGGAAAAGCCAATGTAGTGGCTGATGCTTTAAGTCGAAAATATCACGAAAAGCCAAAAAATGTACGTTCTCTTAAATTAAATCTACAAGTAGATTTAAACAATCAGATTAGAAAAGCACAAGAATCAGTAATCAAGGAGGATACTGAAAAATTAAAGGGAATGATTAAGGAATTAGAACAAGGAACAGATGGAATTTGGAGGTTCCATAAAAAGAGAATGTGGATACCTAAATTAGGAAATTTACGTCACCGTATATTAGAAGAAGCTCATAAGTCTAAATATACGATGCATCCAGGAAGTGATAAAATGTACCAGGATTTAAGGAAAAATTTCTGGTGGATAGGAATGAAAAAGGATGTAGCAGCTTATGTTTCTAAATGTTTAACTTGCTCACAAGTTAAAGCTGAACATCAGAAACCCTCAGGTTTGTTACAACAATTAGAAATACCAGTTTGGAAATGGGAATTGATAACAATGGATTTTGTTACCAAATTGCCTAAAACAAGGAAAGGTAATGATACAATCTGGGTGATTGTAGATAGGTTAACCAAGTCAGCTCATTTCTTACCAATAAAGGAAACCTTTAGTATGGAACAATTAGCCAAATTGTATGTAAATGAAATCGTTTCTTTACATGGCATTCCTTTATCAATTGTTTCCGATAGAGATAGCCGTTTTACTTCTCATTTTTGGTCAAGTTTCCAAAAAGCAATGGGAACCAGGTTAAATCTAAGCACAGCTTATCATCCTCAAACAGACGAGCAAAGCAAAAGAACCATTCAGACAATGGAAGACATGCTTAGAGCTTGTGTAATTGATTTTGGAGGTAATTGGGACGAACACTTACCTTTAATAGAATTTTCTTATAATAACAGTTATCACACAAGTATCAATGCTGCACCATTCGAAGCACTTTATGGACGAAAGTGCAGAACCCCAGTCTGTTGGGCAGAAATTGGGGAAAAACAATTATCTGGACCCGAGATAGTACAGGAAACACTTGATAAAATCATTCAAGTCAAGGAACGACTGAAAACAGCACGTGATCGACAAAAGAGCTACGCTGATAACAGACGCAAACCATTAGAATTTCAAGTAGGAGATAAGGTATTATTAAAAGTCTCTCCTTGGAAAGGAGTGGTAAGATTCATCAAGAGAGGAAAGCTTAGTCCCAGGTATATTGGACCTTTCAAAATTCTTAAAAGAGTAGGACCTGTAGCCTATCAGCTACAACTGCCAGAGGAAATGGCAGGAATACATAATGTATTTCATATATCTAATCTCAAAAAGTGCCTAACTGATGAATCACTCGTAGTACCTCTCAAGGATATAGAGGTTAATGAACAACTCAAATTTGTAGAGAAGCCTCTACAGATTGAAGATAGAAAAATTAAAAATCTCAAGCATAAGAGATTAGTTCTGGTCAAAGTAAAGTGGGACTCCAAAAGAGGACCTGAATACACATGGGAACTTGAATCAGAAATGCAAAAGAAATATCCACACTTGTTCCAGTAGATCTCGAGGACGAGCTCTAAAAGAAGGTGGGGAGGAGATAACAACCCTCGGTAAAACCGACACCCTCATAATATTTCTGACACCCTAATATATCTTTAAATATATCAATAAGTCTTTATATGCACCCCGTATGTGAAAACCGAGCCCAAATTAGAATATAATATATAAAATAAATTAAAAACAATAAATATTAAGCTGAGGCGGGCCGCGTAAGGCCTCACCTCAACTTAACGCGGGTCGTGTAAGGGTGTAACCAGACTTCGCTAAAATCTTAAGTTCATGTGGGCCGCGTATAACTTCGTTTAAGTTCATGCGGGCCGCGAGCATCCTAAAATCTGGCACATCCCGGTGTGGCCATGTGTCTGATGCGTGGCAAGTCTATGCGATTACCGGGCCAAGCTACGCATTGACCGCATGTTGACGCGGGCCGCGTAAAGCCTGGCCTTATTTAACGCGGGCCGCGAGGAAGTTCGATTTCACAACTATAAATAGAACGCATCAGTTTCACTTTCCGATCGTTCAAATTTCTTTCTTTCTCTTAATTTATGTAGTGGTGTTACTATACCCGGGCGTTATACCCCCTAAAATAGCGAGGTTCTGCTACGATGTAAGTATTATAACCCCTGGAGACGTATTAGATACGCTGCCCGATTGATCTAGGGTTCCGTAACGGCTGTCGTGGTTCTGCCCGACGTAGTCGTTGGAATGCCGTCTCGGGGAGGGTATTACTAATGTTAAAATGGGTTATTATACTAACACACGTGCATTTGTGTAAATTATAGATATTCACCAGGAAACCCTAAAGAATAACCTAAGACAGCAATGTGAGTAATCTCCTTTTTGTAAACTGTTTTTACAAAACCTTAAGTACCTTTCCATGCGAATGACAGTTATTGAGTATTTGTAAGAATACAATTATCGTGGGTATGTTGGGGTTTTGTATACAAAATTGGTTACAACCTGGTTAAGGAGTAACATTTCCACAAGTCGGGTGTCGACAGTACCAACGGGTGATAATTGATATAACTTGGAAACAAATGTAATTGCGGGATCGCCCTCAATACTGTTCACTGTGAATTTTATTTAAACTTGATTAAACTGGGATTCACTCACCAGTATTTCCCACTGACAAAAATGTTTTTAAAACGCGTTTCAGGTAACAAAATGTGAAAGCCAAATAGAAGCCAGCTGGACAGCACTGGAGGCTTGGAAAGTGGCAATAAAGTTACCTAAGAATAAAATGGATGTTTTTATTAAATAAATAGGATTTACTCCTATGAAACGTATGTATTGAAAACTTGGGTTTTTACCTATATGTTTAATGTTATAAAACATGGTGGTTTACTCTGATTAAATATTTCCTAACTACGGTCCTGATGAAAATTTCCGCTACCAAATTGGATAAATAAATGTGATACCACCGAAACTGGCTCACGGCCGCCCGTTCCCGGGAACTAGGGATCGGGGGTTGTGACAGTTACCCCCTCTGATAACAATTCATTCAGTGAAACTTCACGAAGAACAATTCTGAATATCCGAGAAAGCATATTAGCTATCTTTGATTTTTTTTGGCGTTTTACAGTGAGTGGTATTTAGTAGTATAGGCGTTTGTTTTTTTGGTTTGATCAAATGGAAGTTGCTGAGATGTATCATTTTATAGGATGTCTTTTTGGCGCCTAACTTAGGCGGTGCATTATTATAGTAAAGTATTCGTCTTTTCAGTTACTGTTTGTAATTATTGTTTTTTATAAGCTTTATCTCTGTTGTCTGTAACACGTCCCATCTTTCAAGTTTGGCATTTTAGATTCTAATATAATAAATTTTCCCTATCTTCTGTATTACTGATTTGTATTTACTGTTTCTAGTTACATTTTCAAGTTTGTTTTTTATTTATTTATTTTTTATGATACTTTTTCAAAGTAATATTATTATAGTTTGGGAGTTTTGGGGGGCGTTTAACTGGATGATATCGTTTAAACAAGCATTTTGGTTGTTTTGGCGTTTTTATTATATAACAATCAACTGAAAAGGAAAATAAAAAAAAGAATAAATAAAAAGTTTGGAAGCACACAGTCTGACATCAGCATCTTTTTTCGTTTTTCAAGTAGTTTTTTGTGTGGCAGTTTGGAAGCACACAGTCTGACATCAGCATCTTTTTCTTGAAGATTTGTCCATCTCATGCAGCAAAATGATATTGAGTTTAGATCCTTCAGCCAATAATCTTGAATTTTACAATGAACGATGTTTGATTTTTTTTTTAACTTTTCTGGCGTTTTACCGATAAAAAGAACGCCACGAAATAAGAGCACCTTAAACCACAAAATTTGATCATGCTAAAATCAATAATGTTTTGCTGTATGAGATGGACAACATTGTTAATCCTCGGTTAAGAAAGATAACTGACAATGTTGTCCACCTCATACAGCTAAACTTTATTGACAACAAACCTCAGTAATGTTTTTGTATGTTTTGGCGCTATAAATTGGATGGAAGTTGAGGATAAGTCAATAAGATTTTACTCAATGAAATAGACAATATCCTCACTTAAGGATTTTGTCCATTTCATTGAGCGAAATCTTAGAGACAACCAAACTGAATTTCAAAAAAACGTTTTGGCTTAGAAGATATTTGATATTTGGGTTTTTTGGCGTTTCTATGGAGAATGGGATATATCAAATATGGCGTTTGGGTTTTTGTATGTGTTCTTAATTGAAGGTCTGAGATGTTGTATATATAGGATTTTTTTGGCGGTTTTTTTAGGCGAGATTTTACTATAATTAAGTTTGGCGTTTTATATCTAATGGCGTTTTTACTTAGAATGGTCTATTATTTTTGTTTTTGGCGTTTTATTCATCAGTATGGCGTTTTGTGTGGAGAAGTCAAAAGACCCTTTTACCCTTGATGAGGTGCGTCCATGTAATAAAATTGATGTTATTTACGAAAACGCCACCGCGCCAATCTAGTCCATAGATTGTTTTGATCGGACGATCGATAAGCGTTCTCACACTTTCTACCGTTTTCTCTAAATCCCGACCATATATATATATATATATATATATATATATATATATATATAGGGGAATCGGCATGTAATAATCTCACCTATACCTTATTGGCCATTAATAATCTCACCTCAGAATATTCCTCCCACCAATCCCACCTTTCACTTATTTTTCCTACAATGGTCCCCCGTTAAAAAAACTTAACGGAGTTAAGTTTTTTTCCAAATTACAAACAGATTTTTTAGGGCTTTTGATCAGAACGATGATACGAGTCCATTGATGTAAAACTTACTTCGGAATGGTGTTCCAAGTGACTTGATTTTGGTTAATTGGAAATTTAAACACCCGAATTGAAGCGTCGTTTTCATCATTTGGAGAACCGTTTTGAGACAAGTTTTACATCAATGGACTCGTATCGTTATTCTAATCAAAAGCCCTAAAAATCTGTTTGTAATTTGGAAAAAAGCTTAACTCCGTTAAGTTTTTTTTAACGGGGGACCATTGTAGGAAAAATAAGTGAAAAGTGGGACTGGTGGGAGGAATATTCTGAGGTGGGATTATTAATGGCAAATAAGGTCTAGGTGAGATTATTACAGGCCAATTTCTCATATATATATATGGGGTCATTATTATCATTTATATTATAATTGATCGTTGACCTTATTGTCCTTTTTCATTAAATAGTAAATATTTACCCGACGATGTGTAGTTATAAAGCCCCATTGCAGGCATTATGCGACAAGTGATGAAATGCGTAAGAAAGTTGCTTTATGGGGCGTTATATCAAAAGAGGGTGTAGTGGTAAGGGGGTTATATAACCCCTTCAATTATACATACATATGTATGTATATATATATGTGGGGGGGGACATTCTAGAGAAGATGACGCCATGAAGAGGATAATGCCAGAAGAAAAAACCAACCCCATAGCGCCCGCTGTAGTAGTGTTGGCGGCGCTATGCCCAGTTTTGCCATCATATGGCGCCCCACTACGGATGGCCTTAGATGTATACATATAGAAGTTACTAGAGAGGTTTTAGGTTAGTCACCACCATTATACACCTTCCTCTCTCTCTCTCTCTCTCTAATACCGTGATCTTCAAGATCATATTACCTTCATCATAATCATACACCAAAATGGGAACCTGATTTATCGAGTAACATCCTAATCTTCATCAATACGATTCACTGACCTAATCCGATATACAAATTCTAACCTTTTATTTCTATTATGTTAAATCTAAAGAATTCATCAACATATATAAAGACGCTACTTAACAATGGATTTTCACACAATCATGAAGTCATTCTCTTGATTCGTCATGTTGGATATTTGTTATAAGAGTTTTGAGAAAAAAATTTTCCCAATAATGAATTTCTTTGCTCTTTGTTGTATATTAAATTTGGCGAATTGTAAATAAATAAATAATTCCACCTAACCTAATTTGGCTGATAATAATCACAAGTCGGTTATTGGCCGATAATAATCCAAACTGGTCAATTTTTTTAGTAAAATAGTCCGCCATTAAAATAGCTTAACGGAGTTAAGTTTTTTTCCGAATTACAAACCGATGTTTTAGGGATTTTGATCAGAACGAGGATACGAGTCAGTTGATGTAAAACTTAGCTCGAAATTATGCTCGAAACAAACCGATTTTTGTTAATTGGAAGTTTAAACACCCGAATTGAAGCAACGTTTATGTGGGTTGGGGCAGTATTTCGAGGTAACTTTTACATCAATCGATTCGTATCCTCGTTCTGATCAAAAGTCCTAAAACATCGGTTTGTAATTCGGAAAAAAACTTACCTTCGTTAAACTATTTTAACGGCGAACTATTTTACAAAAATAATTGACCAGTTCGGATTATTATCAGCCAATAACTGACTTGGGATTTTTATCATCCAAATTGAGTTAGGTGAAATTATTTATTTCCAATTGCCATTAAATTTTGATCTTCATTTTAAAAATTGAGTTAATTACACAAATGGGTCCTGTGGTTTATACCTAGTTTCGTCTTTGGGTACTAACTTTTTTTTAACAGGTTTAGGTTTTATGGTTTCAATTTTGTAACACCTTTGGGTACTATCACCAAAATTATTAATATAATGACTAAAATACCCTTCCATTCTTTTTAATTTTATCAATGTAACACCTTTGGGTACTAATACCTAAATTTTATTAAGTTTAAATCAATTTTACAAAATCTATTTTTTTTATTTTCATCTTTATATTATATCTCTTAATTAACATAAAATCTGTTTATTTTTTATTAGTAAATATTTATATATAATTTTTTAAGAAATGATAAATAATTTAGCACGATATAAGTTGCTCAAATTCTTAAATAATTAAAAATTCAATAAGTATAATAATAGTTGGTAATGTGCAAATAAATTATTATTAAGATATTAGGATAAAACTCCGTGTATTACAATTGTTTAATGTATAAAACTTAGTTTTAATTTTTGTAATTTTAAATATATGGGATTAAATAATATAAAACCAATAACAATGATAATAAAAGACTGTATCTCATCGGAACTAAAGTGTTTCCTAAGCACATAGATACACAAATAAAATAGAGACGTCATTTAATTTATATTTTAAAGAGTTTTTATATATTGATAATATTAGTCAGATATTTATCTAGTATTATTTAGTAATATTATTAATAAATAAAAAATGGAGCGGACGTTTTCTGACTTTTATAATTTATATTTATAAATAAAAAAATAAAAAAAATAAAAAATAAATAGATTTTATGTTAATTGAGAGATATAATAATAAAACGAAAATAAAAAAAATGATTTTGTAAAATTGATTTAAACTTAAATAAAATTAGGTGTTAGTACCCAAAGGTGTTACATTGATTAAATTAAATAGAATGAAAGGGTATTTTAGTTATGATACTGATAATTTTGGTGTTAGTACCCAAAGGTGTTACAAAATTGAAACAATAAAACCTAAACCTGTTAAAAAAGTTAGTACTTAAGGCCGTGGGGTATGGGGCGGGAGTTTTGGCGTGGGTTGGGGTAAAACGCCCAAGTCACCACCCTGGGTGGGCTTGGGTTTGGGGCGTAGCCCTTGGGGCTTGGGTTTCAAGTCGGGCGTGGGGCGGGGGACCAAGGTGACATGGCGATTGCTGAGTGGCCCATTCAAAGTAGCCGTTGGGCTAGCCGTTGGGGGCTATTTAAAAAAAAAATCTTTTTTCCTTTATATATACTTACCACATTTAACATTTTTCTCACACAATATCAAACACATAAAACACAATATTACCATGAGTTCTTCAAGTTATAGTGAATCGTCATCATCATCTGACGATGGTGCGGAAATATTTCTACAAACGATCGCGGCTGTGGTGAAAGCTATCGTGGAAGACGAAGACAATGAGGAAGAGACTCAACAACCTAAACGGAGGAGGAGGTACATCGCTCGTGAACGGTACACCGCTAACGATTTGTTGGTAAGCGATTACTTCTCAGCGGAACCTAAGTATGATGAAAAAATGTTTAGGCGTCGTTTTCGTATGAGTAAAAACTTATTTTTAAGAATATCTAGAGATCTTGAGGAGAAATATGATTATTTCAAACAAAAACCCGATGTAACCGGGCAATTAGGATTTAGTACGTGGCAAAAGGTCACGGCCGCACTTAGGCAGTTAGCGTACGGCAATAGTTCGGACATTATGGATGACTATTTAAAAATGTCTGCACATGTAGCTAGAGAAACTCTTCACAACTTTTGTTCGTGTATTCTAGAACTTTATAAGAAAAGATATTTGAGAAAGCTCTCCTTCAGTGACATGCAACAAATATTGGAACATCACGCTGATTATCATGGGCTACCCGGGATGATAGGCAGTTTAGATTGTATGAAATGGCCCTGGGAACTTTGTCCTACCCAATGGCAAGGTGCTCACACTAGTGGATTTCACGGGGTGCCAGCCATCATGCTTGAAGCGGTTGCGTCCCAAGATCTTTGGATATGGCATGCGTTCTTCGGTATGCCAGGTTCACATAATGATATTACCATCATACACCACTCGCCTCTTTTCAATGATCGGGTAAATGGTATAGGACCCAAAGGAATATTTTTTGTAAACGGGGTTGAGTACGTGTACGGGTACTACCTAGTTGATGGGATTTACCCAGAGTGGGGGGTTTTTGTAAAATCGTTCACAAAACACGGTACCACAGATCCAAAGAGATTAAAGTTTAACAGGGTCCAGATGGCTGCACGTAAAGACGTCGAGCGAGCATTCGGTGTTTTGAAGAAAAGGTGGCGAATATTGGGAATTCCTTGTCGACTATGGGACAAGGATCAGATTGGAAACGTGATGTACACATGTATCATTCTTCACAACATGATTTTGGAGGATGAAGGTAAAGCGGTCGTTACCTACTATGATGACGATGACCCATAACCAGGTAACGTAACAGACGAAGATAAAGCGGCAAATGAATTTTTAATAAAGTCAAGGGATATACATCAGAACCTTCGAGCTGATTTGGTGGAACACGTTTCAACGATTCCTGGGTTCGAAACCGACGAAGACGACGAAGAATGACTGTCTTTTATTTTGATAATTATTATGTATGTTTATGTATTTTTTTTTAAATATGTATGTTTATTTTTTGTATAATTATAAATATAAATATATATTAAAATTAATTGTTGAGATGACATAGCCACCCGCCCAACCCAAGCCTAACCCATGCCACGCCATACCCCGCGGACAAGTAACCACCCCGTGGGCTGGCTCCTTTTACACGTATTACTTTTTGCCCAACCCAAGCCCCAACCCAAGCCCCACCATACCCCACGACCTAAAGACAAAACTAGGTATAAACCACATGACCACCCATTTATGTAATTAACTCTTTAAATCCCGACAGAAAAAAAGGTTCCGCCACGTGTGGCTGATGTAAATTGTTCTTGATGTTGATTATTAATTAAACTAGTTACTTTCCGTCCGCGCGTTGCGGCGGAACCCAATGACTACAAAAGGCATGTCAGCAACGGCAAACAGATACCGAATATCAAATCATAAATAAAAAGACGTGGTAAGGATAGTCACTCCGTCATAAAAAAAGCGATTTTAAATAACCTAATATATAATAATAGGACCCACACGTCCTCCACGTTGGAAATTCGGTTGTTTTCAGTTCAGTTATTACACGGTGCTAACACGTTAAAATATGGATGAGCTCGGTACCGGTAACGGCAGCGAAAGTACCGATCCGGAAAATCATCGAAATTAGGTACCGGCACCGAAAATGCTCGGTACAATACGGTATGGTATTTGAAGGTAAAAATCAATAAATACAGGTATGGTGCTAGACCGGTGTCGAGCCGAAAGTAACGATTCTGAAAACGCCAAAAGGTGGGTACCAAATTGGTACCGAAAATGATTTGGTATAGTAAATTTGGTACCGATACGATACCGGTTCGTTTACAGGATTTGATACGATTTGCTCATCAATATTCTAAATATCCAAGTTAATTTTACATGCTACAATTCATTCATTACAGAAAAAGACAAAAAAGAAAGCAAAATAAGTTGTTGTGTATATAAAACCTTATTCAAACGAAATACAGTTTACTTACTGTGTGTTTTAAAAGTAATCTAAACGGTGCAATTACTTGCATTGCTGCGTTGCTACAGGATTTGATGAGCTTGGTACCAACCGGTACCGAAAATACCATTACCGAAATCCCCAAAAGTGGGTACTGGTACCGAATATACCTAGCATGGTACGGTTCGATACCGGTCGGTACTGGTACAACACCGGTATTTGAGGGTAAAAACCGGTAAATAGCTGTGCAAAACCGGTACCGAAAATAAACCGATTTAATAAATTTGAGACCGGTATCTATACCCGATACCATCCTAATTTTAATTATTACTATATGATAAAAAAGAAACACAATGAATAGTGTTTCTTTTTTATACTATATGATAAAAAAATGTGTTTCTTTTTTATCATATAGTATAAAAAAGAAACACTATTCATTGTGTTTCTTTTTTATCATATAGTAATTACTATATGATAAAAAAGAAACACAATGAATAGTGTTTCTTTTTTATACTATATGATAAAAAAATGTGTTTCTTTTTTATCATATAGTATAAAAAAGAAACACTATTCATTGTGTTTCTTTTTTATCATATAGTAATAATAGTAATAATAATTAAATTAAAATAAAGAACAAAGACCAACAAAAATAAAAAAGAAAAGTTTTGTGAAAGATTGATGGGTATTGAAATATACACTTCTAGATTGCATTTTATATCATATTTAACGTAGATCTGTTCAAAAAGGTGTGTTATACAATGGGTTGAAATTTGAAATATAATGAGTAGGGTTAAAATTAGTGGCGGATTCAATAAATCTTTTCAGAGGGGTTTCTTTTGATAGATTGTTACTATTTTTTTCTAAATCATACAAGGTTTTCATTAACTTTTTCTACTTTTTTTAAACCGAGGGAGTTCCTGAAAACCTAGGAACCCCCTCTGGATCCGCCACTGGTTAAAACGTAAACATTATTTTATTCTACTAAATAATAATGAGCAGAACCAAAACATATTTGATTAACTCTATAAAGATAAATTAGTTTTGTTCTATGTTTTATGTTCAATTTAGGTCTCCGATTTAAGGATTTATCAGGTATAACACGAGGTTATGTGGCATTTGGCTGTTAGTACTTGTTATGCTCTAAATTTGTATGGTTATGTTGATTGCATTTTTTTCGTCCTATTTAAGTAGAGGTGTCAAACAGTGACGAGTAACGGGCCAAAAACGATTAGTTTTATAATTATTTGATTGGTTGTCCCATAGACACTTTTGTGCTATTTAAAAAAAAAAACAAGAGTTAATAATACAGATCGTCTGTCTGATTTACCCGTATTACAGGTTTAGTCCTTAAGTTTCATAGATTACGTTGGCGGTCCCCACTCTTAGCTCAAATGTAACGTAAATAATTAGTTAAACAATTGTTGATCCCCATAGTTAAGAAATAGATAATAAATTAATAATATATAACTACTCTGCATGAATACAAAACATTTTATTTAAAATTAATAAGACTAAAAATAGAAAAGTCATTTAAGGGCACTTGTCTCTGCCCTTGGTGTTCTTCATATCACGGTAGCAAGGGCACTGAGCCTTATCGGCGTACGGACCCGCCGGAACGCAGCCTTGGCATTTCCCGCAGCAGATCCCACAATACTTCAGACACCTGTCTTTCCACCCGGACCTCGAACACCGGTACGCGCACTTTGAGTCGCATCCCAAAGGATCTGTTCAACATCAAATCAAATCCGACACCATTAGATAATGACACACCCCTTATGAGTTTTTTTACACTCTGAGAAGTATACGAGTCGTATATAAACACCTCACCCTATAAAGCATATATATATAAATATACGAGTCGTGTATTAGGCGTCAAAAGATCTAACTAGATGTATGTATAGATAAAATATTTATATCATTTGATTGCAATAACTAGATGACGTGATTTGACTACGTTTTTTTTTTTTTTATAATTATATTCGGTGAGTGTACAACTTATATATATAGTTAATCAATAACGTAGTGAATTAGTTACTACTTATATAAATAGTTGATTAATAATATACAATATCTGAACTATAGTACGGAAATGAAGTAGAGTGAATTAATTACCTGAGGCTTGGGTTGGGGATGGAGCGGGCGATTCAACGGCGGCGGAGGCGGAGGAGAGGAGGAGGAGGGTGGCGATAAGCAACAGGGTAATTGTTAGGTGGTTCATGGTGGTGTTGGGTGTTAGGGGGTGATGTTTGTGTAGATTTATAGTGGTAGTGGGGTGGGTGATGCATGTGGGATTCACATGGATGAATTAAAGTATGAGTTGACGATGTACGGTCAAATTAACGTCATTCTCCGCGTCAAATGTTGTTCAAGTTTCCAATTCACTCATAGTTGTCATAGCTTGTTTATTATTGCCTTAAATGTACCTATGTGAGTTTCACTGCATCAGTCACATAATAAATCACTCTATTTTTTCATATTTTATTTTATGGGGGAGTGTGTTAAGAATATACCAAGACAGGGTGTGGAGAAGGGGTTTTCTAATGGTACACCCTCCTATTTATTCGCACACTTTTTCAATTTAATGCGCATCGTATAGGCCTATACGATGCGTATTGAAATAAAGTAAAAGACATGACAGACTGACAGGTGCATGTTATGTCTGGCGGCGGGCTTGATACGCATTGTATAGGCCTATACGATGCGTATCAAGGCACTGATTTTTTGAAGTTTATTTTTTGTTGTGTTGTGTCAAATGCGAACCCGAGAAATGAAAGGGATTTCGAGCAGTTGGTTGATGACATGATAGATAACGATCTTGACATGATCATATCCATTTTCAATTATTTGACTAGATAGTCCAAGATGAAATATATTAAAACCATTCAAGCCCATCAGTCTACAATGTGAGATTTAAGCGGCATGTTAAAACGGAACATAATCCCAAATTGTCTAAAGAAGCGCTTTTATCATGTGTCATGTGGTAACAACTACCAAGGGGATATTCAGATCTCTATTCGGTCATCTTTCCGAGCTTTTACACACGAATATGTGGTTCCCAATTTGCGGAACATAATCCCAGATTGTCTAAAGAAGTGCTTTTATCATGTGTCATATGGTAACAACTACCAAGAGGATATTCATATCTCTATTCGGTCATCTTTCCGAGCTTTTACACACGAATATGTGGTTCTCAATTATTAAAATATTATGTCAGTGGGAATGTTTTAAAAATCAGATGCAACTTTACGGCACAGATCCGACAATAGGGCCCACGGATCTCCAAGCCCACCAGTCTACAATGTGTTATGGTGAGATTCTTCAAGTTTGCACAGTGGGAGAAAAGACCAGCACCCTTGTCGTTCCGTATTTTCTCCTTTTCTAATTCTCGAAGAATCTCGTAACGTATTCTCTGTTTCTCTAAATCTCTGTAAAATTATGTTTATGACACATGATAAAAGCGCTTCTCTAGACAATCTGGGATTATGTTCCGTTTTATGACACATGATAAAAGCGCTTCTCTAGACAACGGGTGCAACTTTACGGCACGCTTACCTTAATCACATCTTCCATGGAGTCACAGATCCGACATAGGGCCCACAGATCTTATGCCCACCCGAGACCGACCTCTGGATCACACGTGGGAGAAAAGACCAGCACCCTTGTCGTTCCGTATTTTCTCATTTTCTAATTCTCGAAGAATCTCGTAACGTATTCTCTGTTTCTCTAAATCGTCTGTAAAATTATATAAAAAAAAAAACAAACTATGCGGGCTTTCCATCCATATATTCCGTCCAACATATGACACATGATAAAAGCGCTTCTCTAGACAATCTGGGATTATGTTCCGTTTTATTACAGTCGTGAGGTGGTCAAGCCTTTCTAAAAGTAGAAAAAAATAAAACATTAACAACTAACAAAGATTGAAGAACAAAAGAAAAAGTGTTCCTCTTTGTTACCAAGCATGTCATCTGAAACAATTAACAGGACATTATTAACAGGGGAATTCTATTGGAACATCTGATTATCTATCTGCATACCTTATGCCTACCCGAGACCGACCTCTGGATCACATGTGTTGAATGATCGAGAGAAACTTCTTCGAGTTAACTACCAATATCTCATCCTTCTTATCTTGCTATTAAACAAGGTATAATAACTAATAAAATATGTTTAACTTCTGAAGTCTGTATATTCTCTAACTTTTGAAGGTTCTTTATATGCTTCTTTCCTGATGCATGTCTGTGTCGAACAGTTTCTCTGTCGCTAATTTCTCCACTCACTGTGAAATCAAACAGTTTCTTCATAGATTCCGTCCGGTTTCAAAGTCGGTTGAGGATTACGAGTGTTCTAGACTCGTTCAAGGCATGCTTGTTTGTGCGATTTACAAAAATAAGGATGCATTCCACGGTAAACGATGTAGCTGATGAAACTGGAGCTGTTATTTCGGTTGTTCAGTACTTCCGAGACGATTCAAGTGAGTCCTATGAAGCAAGTGTCTGTCTATTCAATTGAGAGAAATCATTGCATTACATCCCCGTTGAAAACAAGTGGTTGTAATGATGGGACCCTTGATTTGAAACGTATAATGTGAAACACACGAATATGTGGTTTCAACGGATTGTTGGTCTTCAAACATCTAGGAAACATTTAAGGGATATTTTTGAGAAATTCATAGTTTAATACATATCGTATAGGCCTATACGATGCGTATTAATCGAGGAAATTACTGAAATACCCCTGTTTTCTGATAAATTCAGGGGTATTTTTGAGAAAATTCAAAGTTTAATACGCATCGTATAGGACTATACAATGCGTATTAAGCTGATATACGATACAACATAGGCCTATACGATCGTATATGGCATAATTTGAAATTTAGTTTTATCGTGTTTCCCTCGGTTCGACGCATATACGTGTCGTTTTTTGACGAACTTTCGCATATTTTGTCGTTTTATGACGTATACCTTCAACATACGTCGTTTCGGTGACGTTCGGTTGCGTGCGAATATCGTATTCAATGATTACGTACAATTTTGTTTGAAATCCACTTGTACTGCATAGTGTCGTGTTATATGTATACACGTGTGGAAATATCATTAGTCGCGTATTTTGACGTATTTTTGCCTATTTTGACGTATTCTAACATATAGTTTTGTATTTTATAGTATTTTTGACGTATTTGAGCGTATTCTAACGTATTTTAGCTTATTTTAACCTATTTTAGGTTATTTTTACGTATTTTGGCGTATTTTAACGTATTTCGACGTATTTTTGCATATTTTATCGTAATATGACGTATATTAACACATTGCAGCGTATTTTAGCATATTTTAGCGTATTTTAGCGTATTTTAGGGTATTTTTGTGTATTTTAGATTTTTTTTCGTATTTTAGAGTATTTTAGCATATGTTGAAGGATAACGCAAACAAGTTCTCCACAGTTTGTTATTCATATCTCTATTCGGTCATCTTTCCAAACTACACCACATAATAAGTTTAAACTTTATAGTGTGTGATTTAACCAGGAAAGGATTGGAGGTGATTTCTACTTTTAATAAGCTGTCACAGTTGTCAAATTCGTTGCGTGCATTCATATTGTTTAGACAACAACAGATAATGGACGGATTTTTGGACTTCTTGTTCCAAATGCAGCTGTAGGATCCGTACTTAAAGGTCTCTCTAAAATATGCAACCGAGACCACCTTGTTAATTTTAATGAAGCAATGAAGATTAAATGTGCAAACCGCAACCGTTTTTTACTACGGAAACGGTGGCTATGTGTAACAACTGTCGCTAAAATCCCTAATTAGGATAGTAATTAGCTATTAAGGAAACCCTAATTGAGACACCCAAGTGATTCTACGCAAACCCTAAAATTTTCAGAATTTTCAGAATCAGGATCAGGGCCCCTAAAACTCAGGGGGGGATAAACCCTAGCCAACGATTATCTTCATAACTAATTGTAAAAATCGAATTTTAAGAAACTGACAACACAGCAAGCCTACACGCACGAAGGGCTACTCTATGAAAATAGGGTGGTCACTCGCGTAGCGCGACGCCTAAGGGGGTACCCCCTCGCGCTACGCGACGGTGTCAAAATCTCAGTATAAATAGCAGGGGTTGGGACTTGAATTTTGGCACTTGAACGACGAAAATCGGAGTTACGTAGGTCGAGTTATAAGCAAAACAGTCCAATACACCCACACAATTATCGAATCGCTGCCGCAAAACAGGGTAATTACTCGATCGCTATTACGATTTAGTTTCCGGAATCAATATATCCAAGGAATGTCTAAGTGCCGCCCACATTGGGCTATGCTTTGTCGTTGTCGATAATTCGATAATGAGTTGAAGCATTGTACTTTGTCGTTGTCGATAATTCGATACACGAGTTGAAGTACTATACTTTGTCATTTGTCATTTTGATAAATGAGTTGAAGTATTGCACTTGGTCATTCATTGCAAATATTTGATCTCGGGAAATTATCGTAACTGCTGTATTGATCACTAATCCTGTTTTGTGTGCCTTATTGTTAAATTAGAAATAATCAAGGCTAATCAGTAGGCTTATACACTGCTCGTTAAATCTGCAATGTGAGTCATTCTTCTTTTTATCAACTGTTTTACAATACTCCAAATTATTTTCAAAGTGTTATAGTTACAGGGACTAAGTCGTGGATATCTTGATTTATTGGTTAGTGGGGTATTGTGCACATTACTATTTCTCCCAGTTAGAGTTCATTGACCTACTAGGGAGAAACGTCACTATTAGAGTTCATTGACCTAATAGTGGTATGACCATCGTCACCATTGTGACTTGTCACCATTGTGACAGAAAGCCAGATAAAAATAAGATATGAACCATTGTAATCGCTCTTATGCTGTAATTTATAACTATGGGTCATTTCCTAAAAACTGAATGAACTCACTCAGTATTTCCCCGCTGATAAAACCTTTTTCAAACATGTTTCAGGTAATCTGTTGTGAGCAAAGAAAAGTGCCAGGAAGCACTACCAGCTTAGAAAAGTGGCTCAGTGTAAATAAATAAAGGAACATGTTTTAAAAATAAAGATTTCCATGGAAATCACATTATTGTAAATTACTGGGTTTTATCCCTAAATTATGTAATGAGCAGTTTTAATACTAAAGATCCTGTTTTAAAAAGACTTCCGCTGTCGCCTAAATTAAAATACCGCGGGATTTCTGTTCCGCGGCTCCTGAAACGGGTCAAACCGGGTCGGGGGCCGTGACAGAAATAAGGTGGTATCAGAGCCACTTCTCAAGCCACTGATTTAAGCCAATTAAGTATTTAGAAAATACTTAATTTCCATTAATTGCTATTTTGTGATTATTTGTTTATTTATCTGACTAATTGTGTACAGTATGAGCAGATCTTTATATGCTAGTCAATATAGTAAGTCATACAAATTCTTAAATAATTTGACTCAAGTATTAGTACCTTTATTATCTACAATCTAGAAGTCT
This sequence comes from Helianthus annuus, assembly GCF_002127325.2. Lineage (NCBI taxonomy): Eukaryota > Viridiplantae > Streptophyta > Magnoliopsida > Asterales > Asteraceae > Helianthus > Helianthus annuus. The sequence goes on along the minus strand of NC_035439.2, from coordinate 105,466,849 downwards.
TATCAAGAAAATCATAAAATTTTCAAAATAAAACCTCGTATGATGTAAATTTCAAAAGTTTTCTATAAATTTTATGAATTCTGACTATGTCTATTTGTGCTAAACAGCATGAGTAACTTGTCTGAGGCCCTTCAGAATTTAAATCTCTATCCAGTAAGAGTAGAAGTTTCCAGAGATTTCGATAGGTATATACCAGATATAGAAGAACCTATAGAATTCAATGCTTTACCTCTCGAGAAACCCAAGCCCAAGGAAATAGAAATTGGGGAAAGTTCTAGGCAAATTGAAAAGTTACCATCTCAGGAAGAGTTAGATTCTATAATGGCAAGCCATAATACTATTAAGCCTGTTAATGAAAATATTTTTAATCGCTCTCTCGAAACACAACTACCAATGAACGTAGAACCATCTATTCCAAACCCTTCAATCCACTCGCAAATAAACGAATGGTTAATTAATGAAATACAGTTACAAAACCATCCCTATAGGCTTTTTCCTCAAGTTCCATCTAGAACCTTTACCAAATCCACCAATGAGTAACAAGAATAAGGCTGAACTTCGCTTTGGTGAAGAACTAATGGATACTGGGAATAGGATCCAAGAGATTGGGGGATAAATCTCCTGAAACTACAATAAGAGGGAACACAGTTACTAGAATATCGTTGACAAAAAGAATAGCGGATTTATGAAACTGTTATTATGTAATAATAATAGTAAAATCAGTATGTGTAAGATAAATAATAAAACGATTGTATATAGAAGCATGAAATTTTAGAAAATTTACAAATTTTGTTCGTATACGTCACTATGTGCAATTAAGTATGATATTGGATTATTTCTTGTATACTAATTATTTATCTATAACTTAGTTGTCAAATGGAAAACGCTAATAATGAACCAGTTAATGAGGTTAATGATTCCGAGCAACAACCGGGGGATCAATATATGACTAGGCAGGATATAGAAAATATCATTGCTCAAGGGATAGCCAACACTATTCCAACAATGATAGCTCAAGGGATAGCCAACGCTATTCCAGCCATCGTTGCTGCTGTTAAAAATCCAATAGAACCACAACAACCCGTTCCTAGCAAACGTATTTCTGAAGATAACTTCAGTAATAGCGTAAACGGAGGCAATAATCATGTTAATCATGACAATGAACCACAACCAGCGCCGCTCCCTAAGAAAATGAAAATTGCAACGCCTGGTTGCACTTACAAGGAATTTCTTGCTTGTAAACCATCTGAGTTTGCAGGCAACGAAGGAGCGACTGCGGCACTACGTTGGTTAGAGAAAACTGAGGCAGTAATTGCCATAAGTAAATGTGCTCAGGATAATCAGGTCATGTACGCATCAAACCTTTTCAAAGAAGGAGCGCTAGAATGGTGGAATACGGTGTTACAATCAAAAGGAAGAAGGATGGCGTATGCTATGAACTGGGAAGAATTTAAGAGCTTGATTGTCGAAAGTATACTACGACATTCTTCGAATATGCTCGAGTAGTACCAACCCTGGCTTCGCCAGAGCCAGTACTTATTTCTCGATATATTTGGGGATTGATTTCTGAAATCCGTAACATCGTCAAGGCTGCGAAACCTCGCACGATTGATGATGCGGTGGATTTAGCCAATACTCTGACTGACGAATTAGTACGGACAAGAGAAGAAAATAGAAGGAAGGAAGTAGCCCAAAAGATTACCCAGGTAATCCGTTCGGATAACCATAACGATTTTAAGAAAGGAGGGAATGGGCAATCTTCTACTAGTTCATTTTGCAATTTTTGCAAAAGGAAGCATTTTGGAAGATGCAAAGGATACTGCAATTTTTGCAAAATTCCGGGGCATCAGGAAGAAGACTGCAGAAGGAACAGAAGATTTTAAAATATACAGTAATGCTTCAAAGTTAAAATTTGGATATATGGTAATGCGACACAAAAAGGTAATTGTGTATGCATCAAGGCAATTACAAAAGCACGAAGAAAGCCTTACCACTTGTAAGCTTAGAAATCACAAGTTATGCTTAAGATTAGGAAACATTATCTAAGTAAGCTTACTATCCATATGGGTCATAAGAATTTAAGATACATATTTGAGCAACAAGAATTAAACATGAGAAAAAGGAAATCCTCGGTGATTACGACTGTGATATTCAGTATCACGAAGGAAAGGCTGAAGACGGTTAGAAGAACTATACAAATAATAAACAAAAGCCGTCGAAGTCCGAGTTGGAGACAAAATGCTATTGAAGGTATTTCCTTGGAAAGGAATTTATAAATTCGGTAAGAGAAGAAGCTAAGTCTCTTATACGTAGGACCATTACCAGTAATCCAACGCATAGGACCAGTAGCTTATCATTTACAACTACCAGAAGAGTTAGCTGAAGTACATGATGTGTTTCATGTATCCAATCTCAAGAAACATCTATCAGGCGAATCCTTGGTAGTACCTCTTCAAGATATAGAGATAAATGATAGAGAAACCCCTACAAATAGAAGATCGGAAAATTAAGTTTCTCAAACACAAACGACTAGTGTTAGTGAAAGTCCAATGAGAATCCAAAAGAGAACAAGAGTATACTTAGGAACTAGAATCAAAAATGAAGTGAAAATACCCTCATCTATTTTAGTAAATCTCGAGGACGAGATTTTTCTTAAGGTGGGGAGGATGTAACAACTGTCGCTAAAATCCCTAATTAGGATAGTAATTAGCTATTAAGGAAACCCTAATTGAGACACCCAAGTGATTCTACGCAAACCCTAAAATTTTCAGAATTTTCAGAATCAGGATCAGGGCCCCTAAAACTCAGGGGGGGATAAACCCTAGCCAACGATTATCTTCATAACTAATTGTAAAAATCGAATTTTAAGAAACTGACAACACAGCAAGCCTACACGCACGAAGGGCTACTCTATGAAAATAGGGTGGTCACTCGCGTAGCGCGACGCCTAAGGGGGTACCCCCTCGCGCTACGCGACGGTGTCAAAATCTCAGTATAAATAGCAGGGGTTGGGACTTGAATTTTGGCACTTGAACGACGAAAATCGGAGTTACGTAGGTCGAGTTATAAGCAAAACAGTCCAATACACCCACACAATTATCGAATCGCTGCCGCAAAACAGGGTAATTACTCGATCGCTATTACGATTTAGTTTCCGGAATCAATATATCCAAGGAATGTCTAAGTGCCGCCCACATTGGGCTATGCTTTGTCGTTGTCGATAATTCGATAATGAGTTGAAGCATTGTACTTTGTCGTTGTCGATAATTCGATACACGAGTTGAAGTACTATACTTTGTCATTTGTCATTTTGATAAATGAGTTGAAGTATTGCACTTGGTCATTCATTGCAAATATTTGATCTCGGGAAATTATCGTAACTGCTGTATTGATCACTAATCCTGTTTTGTGTGCCTTATTGTTAAATTAGAAATAATCAAGGCTAATCAGTAGGCTTATACACTGCTCGTTAAATCTGCAATGTGAGTCATTCTTCTTTTTATCAACTGTTTTACAATACTCCAAATTATTTTCAAAGTGTTATAGTTACAGGGACTAAGTCGTGGATATCTTGATTTATTGGTTAGTGGGGTATTGTGCACATTACTATTTCTCCCAGTTAGAGTTCATTGACCTACTAGGGAGAAACGTCACTATTAGAGTTCATTGACCTAATAGTGGTATGACCATCGTCACCATTGTGACTTGTCACCATTGTGACAGAAAGCCAGATAAAAATAAGATATGAACCATTGTAATCGCTCTTATGCTGTAATTTATAACTATGGGTCATTTCCTAAAAACTGAATGAACTCACTCAGTATTTCCCCGCTGATAAAACCTTTTTCAAACATGTTTCAGGTAATCTGTTGTGAGCAAAGAAAAGTGCCAGGAAGCACTACCAGCTTAGAAAAGTGGCTCAGTGTAAATAAATAAAGGAACATGTTTTAAAAATAAAGATTTCCATGGAAATCACATTATTGTAAATTACTGGGTTTTATCCCTAAATTATGTAATGAGCAGTTTTAATACTAAAGATCCTGTTTTAAAAAGACTTCCGCTGTCGCCTAAATTAAAATACCGCGGGATTTCTGTTCCGCGGCTCCTGAAACGGGTCAAACCGGGTCGGGGGCCGTGACACTATGCGAAATACAAACCGTAATCGTTTGTGACTATGGGAAACACAAGTTTTCTCTTCGAGCTTGATGGATGTCCGTTATCTCAACACTTCTCCTTACATTACTGATCAGGAATTGAAGAACCGTTGTGTATTTGCTTGCTGATTATTGAAAATATTTGTTGAAATCGAAGAAAAGAGTAAAAAAGATGAAATGAGGTGTGTTAACGCAAAAGCAATACTTACAATTAACCAACATACATTGATTGTGGATTTAAGTTGCAACATACATCAAAGCTTCATGCAACCGAGACCGCCTTGTTAATTTTAATGAAGCAATGAAGATTGAATGTGCAAACCGCAACCGTTTTTCACTACGGAAACGGTGGCTATGGGAAATACAAACCGCAATCGTTTGTGACTATGGGAAACACAAGTTTTCTTTTTGAGCTTGATGGATGTCCGTTATCTCGACGCTTCTCCTTACATTACTGATCTGGAATTGGAGAACTGTTGTGTATTTGCTTGCTGATCTGGAATTGGAGAACCGTTGTGTATCTGAATCAGGTTCTCAAACAAACACTACTAAAGATGAGCTGGTATTGAACCAAGAATATGAAGATCACGGTGCAGACACGTGGGAAGAAAGTCAATGGACTGCCGCAGATAAAGTCAAATGTGATCAAATTTGGACATCAGATGTAAATCTTGAAGCAAATATGTGGTGCCCAATTTGTGGAACATAATCCCAGATTGTCTAGTGAAGCACTTTTATCATGTGTTATATGGTAACAAGAGTGTGCTGTTCCAAGATCAATTCCAATTGCAGTTTTTTCAACTCTCCTGGCCATTTTCAAACAAGTGGTTGTACTGATGGGGCCCTTGATTTGAAACACATAATGTGCGTTGATTGGATTGTAGATATTCGTTGCGTGCATTCATATTGTTGAGACAACAACAGATAATGAACGAATTGTTGGACTTCTTGTTCCAAATGCAGCTGATGAAACCGGAGCTGTTATCTCGGTTGTTCAGTACTTTCGTGATAAATACAATGTTCATCTTCGTTATCCTTTGTTTTCTGTAATTCAAGCAGGCATGGATGCTAAACGTACTGTTATTACATCCGAGAGGATTCAAGTGAGTCCTATGAATCAAGTGTCTGACTATTCAATTGAGAGGAATCATTGCATCACATCCCCGTTGAAAAACAGAATCGATAAATTTAGGGAACATGGGGCTGAAAGATAATAACCCAACAGTGGAGGATCTCATTCTACAGCTTCGATAAATTCAGGGGTATTCTCAAATAATGTTTCCTAGATGTTTGAAGACCCAAATGTCCAAAGTGCTGCTTATTCGTTCGCGTGACGGAAAGCTACCGCGTGACAGGAAGCTACCTTGCAAAATTAAAAAATTAAATCGACACCTTCAATACGCATCATATAGACCTATACGATGCGTATTACTTTTTGATAAGGGGACATGTCAGCCTTTGACTGACATAGAAGTTTGAACCCACCACAATACGCATCGTATAGGCCTATACGATGCGTATTGAGGGTGTCGATTTAATCCCCCAAGGTGTGCCAATAATACGACCCGTGTAGAAAATACTGAAACTAAATAAAAACTGAAAACTGAATTGTAATCATAACCGAAAAAAACTGATTCAAATAACGAATTTGGTTTTTGGTTTGGTTTGGATTTTAACTGAAACCGAATTGTGAATTTGATTTTTGGCTCCACATTTTTTATTTAGTTTATTTGGATAACTAAATAAACTGTTAATTCAAATAATTATTAAACAAAAATAATAATATTTAATAAACCATATAAATTTTATTAGCCTACATGATAAATATAAAGCTCAACTCACAAATTAAGGTCACTCATTTTTTTTTGAACGACAAATTTGGATCACTGACGGACCACTGGAGTATCATCGTGCCACCAGCGGAACCACCCAATCATATTCATTTCCACTAGGCATAATGCCTATACACCAATTCAGAAAGAAACCCAATAAATATAGAAAAACCCACTTGTGAGAATCGAACCCAGGACCTATTGGTCCCAAAGTCTTATCCCACCCCAAGATGCCACTAGGCTATAAAGTCAAGGGCAAGACCACTCATTTCTAATCTAACCTTTTTTTAACTTCAAAATATACTAGGCTTTCACAAATTTTCTAACCTTGTTTAAAATATCGTTAAGTTTAAATTGTTTGCTGAGTTGATGTTCAGAAGTTGGAACGCAAATATAAATATAAATTAGGAAAAAAAAAAGTATCTAAGTACAATTCGGTTAAATATGGTTGAAATTGCTTTGTTTGGTTTTTAACCGCAACTAAACGGAAGTGAATTCGGTTGAATTTGTGTATTTCTAATTTGGTTTAGTTTTTGGTTTGGGTATAAAATTTTGAAAACTCAATAAACCAAATAAACCGTAAATCAAACCAATAAACATCCCAACGTTGATGTGTGTTTAGCCTTACTCATTTTCAATTAAGTCTCACTTTTTAATATGGAATATATAAATTACATGGATTTGTTTTGGTCTTCTATTGGAACACACATCACTAATCTCAAAACGACATTACATGTGTGATCCATGAATCGGATAAGAGCTAACTTTTCTGTTAAACTTCAAAAAATGACAAAATATTACTTTGATGTTAAAAAAGAAAAGACAAATAATGACCAGTTAGTTGTTTAGTAGTGCAAACAAAGTTACTTTTCCTTGAATGGATTATTATTAGCTAATGTATTATACTTAGAATTATTAAAATCTAGATCATGTAATAACTATTTTAGAATAACTCATTTTATTTATTTATATCTATTATATACAGCCTTCAATTTATCTTTATTTAATAATTGCTAGAATGCAGTACTCCTAAACCACATGTATAAAAGATTGATGTATGATACTGAATTCTGATAATTAGTTAATTACGACCAACAACAGTTTTTTATGCAATCTTAATCTTTTTAACAAATTTTACAATATCATTTTCGAAATGATTTATAGTTGATTTTTCTTTAATTATTTGACAGATACTACTTATTTAATAATTTCATTAAACATTATAATTAATATCATAAAACTCAACTAAAGTAATGACAAAATTTTTTAATAAGGTAATAAAAGTTATGAATTATGTTAGATGTAATTGAGTAGGTACATTATTTGAGTAGTATGAGGTAAATACAGTTGGATGGCACCTTCGAACACTAATTCATTTTAATAATTTATTTATGTAGAAACATTACAGCCTGTCTGGCTGTGTCTGGTTCAAATTTGCATATTTACAACCTGTAACGCACCTTCTTTGGGGTACAAAAAATAATAATAACACTTCACTTGCATCTTACTAACCAAACATTTATAACTTGTACCATCTTCTTGTTTTTAAAACAATAAATGTGCTAGTAAAAAACAGTTATTTTGTTATCTTTAATTTGATAAAATTTGACTCATTGCTTGTTATATTATAATTTTATTTAAAATTTCTTCTTCTTGACTCTAGATGTGATAGAGATGAACATTCATGACATGACTCGTTAATGCGACATGCCCTGATACAAAGTTAAACTTGTTTAACTTGTTTGTGGTTAAGGGCTTTGGTTTATAAACGAGTTGACATGTTAATGACACTGTTGAAAAAGCGTCTAGATGGGTTCAACCCACTTACCCCATTTTTGATATACATAAAACCCATTTAACTAATCATGTTAGATGAATTAACAACGTGACATTTTTAGAACCTATTTATTAAAAGAACGTACTTTTATGACTTTATTAAAATTGGTTTGGGGCAAAAAAATCACATGTTTTCAAACCGATTCAGGCTCAAACTGGGTCTTATATATGAAATTACGAACAGGTTCCAAACCGGAAAACTGGGTCGAGCCCAAAAACCGGTTTTTTCACCAGGTCGTCGCGCCCAAAACGATTTTTTTTGTACCCCTCTAAAGTAACTCTCTAACATGTCGTGGGTAGTTGGAGAGTGATTTTGACCATACTCTGGTGTTTGGTCAACTGACCACTTTTGGGCCAAGCTTTATAGACGGTGGCTGTTGGGCCGATACGTTGGTTTTAATATCCACTTCTATTGGTTTAAGCTGGGGAATAAAGAGTCCAGTAAAGCATGCCGATTTGTTGGGTTATATTACTGGATTTGTAATCTCTCTGGTTCAGTGGCGGAGCTTGAACGAAAACTCGGCGGCGGCCGGACTCTTAAAATCCAAATCGGTTGGGGCCGGGCTCGTAAAAATCCAATATTTTTGTTAAAATAAAGAGTGCACATGTTAATTCATGTTGCAACATTTCATAAGTTATTTTTTAGTTGATTAAAAAGTTGTTACAACAGTTTTGTAACTAATTGTGTGACATAAGTGCAGTTTATATTCTTGAAGGGCTGAATCGTAACATCTGAGGGGTTAAGCTGTACAAGTGTGATTTAGAAGGTTAATATTGAAAATTAAGATATTTTCAATATAAAAGACTTCAACAGTTGGTTATTAGTTCATTCTGGAAGCTGCTGTTTCTCTCTCATCCATCAGGCGATTAGGGTTTTGATCAGATCAGTTGTGATCTGTTGTGTTTGTATTTGTTTGATCTCTTGTGAGATCTAATCTTTGTATTGTTCAAGTTGTACAGATCAACTGATTTACATCAGTTGATCATCTTCATCGTTGTATTGTTACAGATCTCACTATTCGTGAGATCTAGGGTTTCTGGGGGGTTTTTTCTTTGGTTTGGGTAACAATAAAAGTTTTGTCACCTTTTGTCGCTATTTCTTTGTGTTCTTGGTCTGTTATTAGTTTTATACCATTTTTACATGGTATCAGAGCTTGTGCTCTTGATTTTACGTTGTTCCGCTGTGATTTGATTATTTCTGATTGTTGATTGATCTTGGGTTATTGTTTGTTTTTTGAAGGTTTCTTATCTCAGAAACTGTTGTCTTGTGAGTTGGTTAGATCTGACGGTTGGAAACCCTAAATTTGGGTTGTGGTGACTGAAGATTCTTCGCTGGATTATTGAAGATCCGTGTTGGTCTCTGTAACCCTAGAAGGATACAGAGCAAACTGACCGGATTTGTTGGTACCCTCTTGTCTTCTGATCTGTAACTATAGCCCTAAGTGAAGGCTGTAGTTCAGATCTTGCATTGGAGTATTTTTGCACCCTCTGTAAGATTGTTTCAACTCTGTCTTTGTTTTTTATTGGTTGGATAGTTGAAGTCGGGGTAGTGAGGACCGGCACTATTGATTGCTTGTTGTTTTTTTTATTGTTTGTTTTTTGTTTTGTGCCTGTTGATAGTGGCTTCTGAGTTAAGACATGTCCAGGCACCTGTGAGTGATGAACCTGGAATCTTGACACTGACTCAGTTTCGCCTGTGTGTGAGTCTGTTAGTTTTCTTGTGATTGCTTGATTGTCTCTTGTTGATTGTTGTCTGTGATATTCTTGCTTTGGATAATTGATTGTGTGGTTCTTGTTTGAAAATGCCTGGTGATACTGATGCTAGTACTTCTCAGACTTTAATTGGAAAGTTGGATATAGGTGATCCGTTATATCTTCATCCTAGTGATTCAAGTGCTTTGACTATTGTTAGTGTTAAACTAAAAGGAACAGAAAATTATTCTGTGTGGTCTAGTGCCATGAAGTTGGCTTTAGAAGCAAAAAACAAGTATGGTTTTATTGATGGAAAATGTGTTAAGTCTGAGAGTGATGCTGTATTAGCAGGGCAGTGGGATAGATGTAATTATGTGGTTCTTACTTGGTTGTTAAATTCTATATCTGAAGAGTTATTTTTAGGACAAGTGTTCTCTAAACTTGCTTCAGAAGTTTGGACTGATCTTAAAGAGTCATTTTATAGGGTTGATGGTTCAATTGTGTATGATTTGTATAAAAAGATTAATAGTGTTTCACAAAATGGTACTTCAGTTGCTGAATATTATAATAAACTTACAACTATGTGGAAACAATTTGATGCTATGTTGCATCTTCCTACATGTTCTTGTCAGGCTGCAAAAGATTTCAATGATTTTTCAACCTTAATAAAATTAATGCAATTTTTAATGGGATTGGATGATGTTTATCAGTTAGTGAGAACAAATCTGTTAACAAGAGAACCATTACCCACTGTTAAAGTGGCTTTCTCTGTTGTGTCTAGGGAAGAGTCACATAGGTTGGCTAGTACTGGGTCAAAAACTCAGAATGTTGCTTTTGTGTCTAAAACAAGCCAATCTGTTGATCAAAAGAAAAGGTTTAACAAAGGATCTAATTCTAGTCTAAAATGCACACATTGTAATATGTTAGGGCATACTGTGGATAGGTGTTTTGAGATTATAGGTTATCCACCTGGTTTTAAAAGAAGAAGTAACAACAGTAGTCAATCTAGTCAGTCTGGAAGGTCTAATATGTCAAATGGAAGTAAAAATAACACGTTAATAATGTTACTTCTTCTGTGGGAAGTTCTGGTTTTCCTTTTACTAATGAACAGATAGCAAAGTTGTTGAGTTTAGTTGGAGAAAAAGGTGGTTCAGATAGTCAGAATCAAAATGTAGGAGGTGAGTGTATTAATGTTCCAAACTTTGTTAGTTGTTCTAGTTCGGTTGTGTTTAATATGAATGGGTGGATTGTTGACTCAGGGGCTAGTCAACATATGGTTAAAACAGACAAAGATTTAATAAATAGTGTTGATGTTTCAGAGTTTAATATAACTGTTAGTCATCCAAATGGCACTAATGTTAAAGTCTTAAAAATTGGTGATTTAAAGCTAACAAATGATTTAGTGTTAAAAGATGTCTTTTATGTGCCAGGATATAGTGTAAATCTGTTGTCTGTGTTTAGATTGTCAAAAGATAATCAAGTGAATGTTGTGTTTAATGAAACAAGTTGTTTTCTACAGGATTCCAGTTCAAAGAAAATCCTGATGAGTCGTAGTCAAAATTGTGGTCTGTATTTTGTAGGCAATTCTGGTAATTTGTTTAATGCCTGTTTCAATAGTTCTGTTCAGTCTTTTACTTGGCATAGCAGGTTAGGACATCCTTCTGATCAGGTTTTAGCAGTATTAAAACAAAGTCTTAAAATTCATTCAAATGAACATGGTCCATGTGATGTGTGTCATAGGGCTAAACAAGTTAGGGTTCCTTTTCCTCTAAGTGAACACAAGTCTAAGGCTGTAGGAGACCTGATACATTTAGATGTATGGGGTCCTTATAAAATAACCAGTTATGATGGTTATAAATATTTTTTAACTATTGTTGATGATTTTTCTAGAGCAGTCTGGTGTTATTTCTTAACTAGTAAAACTGAAGTTTTAGAAAATTTAAAGATATTCTATGAACTTGTGTTAACTCAGTTTAAAACAAGGATTAAAGTCATTAGGAGTGATAATGGAACAGAGTTTGTTAACAGTCAAATGAATAGTTTTTTAGAAACTAAAGGTGTCTTGCATCAAACAACTTGTTCCTATACTCCACAACAGAATGGAGTAGTGGAAAGAAAACATAGACATTTGTTAAATACTGCTAGAGCCTTGATGTTTCAGGGTGGACTACCTTTAAGGTTTTGGTCTGATTGTGTATTAACTGCTGTGTACCTTATTAACAGGTTGCCATCATCTGTGTTAAATGGTAGAAGTCCTTTTGAAATGATGTTTGCTTTTAAACCCTCATTATCTCATCTTAGAAACTTTGGATGCTTGTGTTTCAGTACTATATTACATGATTCAGACAAGTTTTCATTTAATGCTGAAAAGTGTGTGTTTCTTGGTTATTCAAGTTTTAAAAAAGGGTATAAGTTGTGGAGTTTAGATAATAAAAAGATATTTTTTTCAAGAGATGTTAAGTTCTATGAAAATGTATATCCTTTCAAAATTAATCAAGAACTCACTGTAGATAATCAACTGAATCATGTAAACTTTTTTGATAATATTGTATCTGAAGTTTCTAACATACCCGATGATGAAGAGGGTACAAATGGTGCTCAAGATCCTAATAGTGATGATCAGCAACCATTGTTTCCCTCTACATCAGCCCCTGTTTCGGATGCTGAATTGACTCAGCAAACTGAACAGGAGGGCATTAGTGGACAGGATACAAATGAGAGGGCAGAGGACACTATAGGATCAAATGTTGAGACCAACCAATCTGAGGGTACTAGTGTTAGAAAGTCTTCTAGAAAAACTGTTTTACCTAAAAAATTTGGTGATTTTGTTGTTGAGGGTAAAGTTAAATATGGGGTTGAAAAGGTTGTGAATTATGCAAACTTATCTTATGAAAATATGTGTTTTGTTGCATCATTGAATAAAATTGTTGAACCTGCTTGTTATGATGAAGCTGCAAAAAATGATAAATGGATTAATGCTATGAATAGTGAAATGGAAGCCTTGTATAGAAATAATACTTGGGTTTTAGTTGATCTTCCTAAAGATAGAAAGCCAATTGGCTGTAAATGGGTCTATAAGGTTAAGTATAAGGCTAATGGGGAGGTTGAAAGATATAAAGCTAGATTGGTTGCCAAAGGGTTTAACCAAAGAGAGGGTATTGACTTTGGTGAAACATTTTCACCAGTTGTCAAAATGACCACTGTTAGAATAATATTAAAGCTAGCTGTTAATAATAATTGGCCTTTATATCAAATGGATGTTAACAATGCTTTTTTATATGGTACTTTGTCAGAAGATGTTTATATGACACAGCCACCAGGTTATTGTTCAAAAGATGATAAAAAAGTATGTAAACTTGTAAAATCTTTATATGGGCTTAAACAAGCTCCAAGACAATGGAACGAAAAGTTAACTTCTGTGTTAATTGCTATGGGTTTTGTGCAAAGTATTTGTGATTATTCATTGTTTGTTTTGTCAAAACAAAGTGTGTTTGTTGTGTTACTTGTATATGTAGATGATATTGTTATCACTGGAAATAACAAGTCTGAAATAGAAAATGTTAAACAAAGATTGAGAGACAGTTTCCATATTAAGGATCTTGGTTTACTTAGATATTTTTTAGGAATTGAAGTATTATATGGTGATGGTCATATTTGTTTGTCTCAACGAAAGTATTGTCTTGAATTGCTAAATGAGTTTGGTTATTTGGGTTGCAAACCTGTTGCAACACCAATTGAGCAGAGTTTCTTAGTTACAAGTAAATGTAAAAGTGATCAAAAAGTTTTACAAAGTGTTAATGGTTTTCAAAGGCTTGTAGGAAAACTGATTTACTTGTCTTTAACTAGACCTGATATCAGCTATGCTGTTCAGTTTTTGAGTCAATACATGCATAGTCCTACACAGGTTCATCTTGATATAGCTTTAAGGTTATTGAGATATTTGAAATTTTCTCCTGGGAAAGGAGTTAATTTTAAAAAGTCTGCAAATATGGAGATAACTGGTTTTGTGGATTCTGATTGGGCTAAATGCCTTAAGACCAGAAGATCAGTTACAGGTTATGGTATTTTCTTGGGAGAAACACTTGTTTCTTGGAAAAGCAAGAAGCAAAATGTTGTCTCAAGATCAACTGCAGAAGCTGAGTACCGAGCTATGTGCTCAGCTACCTGCGAAGTTATGTGGATTATCAATATTTTAAGTGAATTGAAAAATTCTTGTAGGTTGCCTGTTAAACTGTACTGTGATAGTAAACCTGCAATTTCAATCTCTCAAAATCCTGTATTTCATGAGAGAACTAAGCATTTCGAGTTAGATTTACATTTTTTAAGAGAAAAGATTGCTGCAGGTATTGTTGAGCCTGAAAAAGTCAGTACAGATGTGCAGGTTGCTGATATATTCACAAAAGGTTTGAATGCAAACCAACATCAAATTCTTTGTGAAAGTTTGGGACTTTATGACATGTTCGCCACATGAATTATGGGGGCATGTTAAAATAAAGAGTGCACATGTTAATTCATGTTGCAACATTTCATAAGTTATTTTTTAGTTGATTAAAAAGTTGTTACAACAGTTTTGTAACTAATTGTGTGACATAAGTGCAGTTTATATTCTTGAAGGGCTGAATCGTAACATCTGAGGGGTTAAGCTGTACAAGTGTGATTTAGAAGGTTAATATTGAAAATTAAGATATTTTCAATATAAAAGACTTCAACAGTTGGTTATTAGTTCATTCTGGAAGCTGCTGTTTCTCTCTCATCCATCAGGCGATTAGGGTTTTGATCAGATCAGTTGTGATCTGTTGTGTTTGTATTTGTTTGATCTCTTGTGAGATCTAATCTTTGTATTGTTCAAGTTGTACAGATCAACTGATTTACATCAGTTGATCATCTTCATCGTTGTATTGTTACAGATCTCACTATTCGTGAGATCTAGGGTTTCTGGGGGTTTTTTTCTTTGGTTTGGGTAACAATAAAAGTTTTGTCACCTTTTGTCGCTATTTCTTTGTGTTCTTGGTCTGTTATTAGTTTTATACCATTTTTACAATTTTATACTAAAAAATCTTTTTTTTTCTCATAAATTTCCGGTAAAATTTAACACTACGAGCGAAAGCTCCGCATCACCGGTTGGCTTGGGTACTTTGTTAATTTGTTTGGTGTTATGTGCTGTGTTGCACGAGATAGATTCAATTTACTTTAGTTATGATCCAATCGCAATACTTATATAGGTTACATTGAGTTCAATCATATATGTCAAACACGCGTTTTCGTATGGTTAACGCATCACCTAATTATGTACGAGATAGTTAGAAGTTGCTTAGGGTGTAAATTTCTTATTCCTGTACTAATTGTACGGTCTCTAAACTCTTGGTTGTTTGTACGAGTGTTGGTTTTTCGACAGTTTCATATGTTTATATGTATTCTTGAACTATATGTTTTTTTTCCTTGCTTGTATGCATATATATTTTTCTTTGGTTATATGCATCCTTGAAATTCTTAAGCATTCTTATTTCCAAGTGTCTGGTTGTTTGAGTTCGCGTATTTCTAATCGCTGGTTTGATATGTTGATAACTCCTTGCTGCTATTTTTATGTTTGGAACCGAGGGCTTTGCGTTTTTGTATGCATGTGATAGATATAGCTGTTTTGATGTCATTATCGCATGTTTCTTAAGTGATTTGCTGCATGGCATTGATTGTGTGGCAATGTGACATAAATACATCATTATGGCATTGATTGTGTGGCAATGTGACAGCTGCAGGAGGTCGTATGCTTGCGAGTAGCACTTGACCACTATGATTAATGTATATAGCTAGATCGGTCCTAGGTTTTTGCTTTCGTTTTGGAGGATTGTTGAGAGGGTCCCCACATCCCATCTTCGACTTTTGTACATTAGGCTATAGGGTGTGGTCATGACCCTCATGGTCACCATGATCCTCCACATCGGCGCCATGTCACTCACTTCTAATCCATCATTCAAAACCACTACCCTAAGGGTGTGGTCATGACCCAAACCACTATTTTCTTATTTTAGTTTACTTTTGTGGAAAAGGAAAATGAAATATTGAAAAAGGAAAGTAGGCTCATGGTTGCCATGGTTTAATCCATGCCAACCATGGTGGATGAAGCAAGGGGATGGTGTAGCAATCCATTGATGGTCCTATGTGGCATTAATGACCCAATCCATGCTCCCCATACCCTTTAGCCTTAGAGACAACAACCTTTGTGTCCCCCAAAAAAAACAATAAAGTTATTTTTTTTTTTGAAAGATAAATTTCATTAAATCATAAAAACGCCACAAGCGTCCCCAAAACGGAGACCCTCGAACAAGCAGGATTACATCAAGTCTAAAGGATACTTACACCAATCATTCCAATAACTAACTTTTAATCAAGATCTGTGACGAACCCAAAAGAAAGTGGACGACTTTATGTTTTCGACGACTTCAACCACTCTTCGACACTTACCCGTGAATATTTTAGCGTTTAGTTCATTCCAAATACACCACATTGAAGTATAAATGATACCCCTGATAAGTTGTTGCTGATCTTTATTCTTCGAACCTGTTTCCGAAAGCATCAATAAGTCACTAACATGAAAGGCATAAAACGGTTGCAAACGGCACCAATTTCCAATACGAAACCATATCTCAGAAGCAAACCAACACCCTGTATAAAGGTGCGCAGCTGTTTCTGCAGCTTCATTACACAACGGACAGCTTGAATCGGCCAGCATTATACCCCTTTTCTGCAGCTCCTGTTTCGTGGGAAGGCGATTTTGAACGGCTCGCCATATCATAATCTTACATTTCAGTGGAGTCCAGCCCTTCCATTTCACTTTCGCACCGGCTGCATTGTCTCTTCTGTTAACAAAAAGCTGTTTGGCTTTACGGACTGTAAACAATCCATCTTTGTCGCCTCTCCATTCCCATTGGTCATTGCCTTTTTCCGTTGATACTCGTATATCTCCTGTAACAAATTAAACAGTTCCGCAACTTCTTCGGGGGGAAGGTTATTGTTTTTCTAATAAAACAATCTTTTACAAAAAATTTAAAATTTAATTTAGTCAACTAAATAGACTTTCCAAAATAACTGTTTAACTCCGGTGTAAATGTTTATTTTGGTGGGTTAAGACTTAAGACGATTGAGATCACCCCAAAAGGTGTTATGTGTCACTCAAATACTTTCTTGTATTATTTTAACTCAAAGTTTTCATCTTTTACAATTTATCCAACAAAACTTTATATTTTTTTACTTTTAACTCAAAACTTTTCACCTTTTACAATTTAACCTCAAAACTTTTTTACTCTCAATTTTAATCCCCTATCTTTCATCTTTCGCAAATTTCGTTTCATTCTAAATTTTGTGAGTTAACAGGGCGCAACGTGCGTTTGTGGCTCAACGTTTCTACGTCTGTTCTAAATATTGTGAGTTAACACCGCGCAACGTGTGTGTGCTTCAACGTTTTCACATCTATTTTTCCCGTTTGATAGGTTTGTCGCTACGCGCGGGTTCTAGATCAATTTAGTTATTCTTTTCTATATTTTACGTTCCAGTCTAATTCATTCGCGTTAACACGCCGTAACTTCAGTGTTGGTGTTGTTCAGTTTGCGTGACCGGCCCTCAAATTCAAAATGTAGCTAAAACAACAGGAAAATACGTCAAAACATAACCAATATGCAACAAAATAACAGTATGAATATATGTATGTTTACATAAAATAGCAGGGACCAAAATTGCAAGAATTTGTAGAAACCAAATTGAAAGGAGTTCGTGTTCATGAGATCTTAATTTTACATTCTCAAAGCATGTGTGTTTGATATAATATATAAACGTACAAATATAAAGTATTTACAGCATATATTAATACTAACTGTATAATTCAATATGTTTGTTTATGTTCAGTTATGTGATCATATTGAAAAAAAATACGCATTTATGTATGTTTTGAAATGCTACACAAATTATAAGATTGAACACTAGTTCTAGCTAAGATTAGTTCAATATACAAGCAATAATAAATTAACAACACTTGGAAATAAAATAATTGAACTGGTGACATTAATAAATATGACATCTTTACAACCTGTGATTATTTTCATAACATAAAACATTCTTCCTGAAGACAAACCATTGTTGCCAAAGACATGCAATTGTTCCAAAAGATAATAAACAGATCCAAAAGACATAACTGGTCCTAGACAGATACTAAACCACTTAAACAAAAGACACATACCCTAACTAAGCCTGTTGTTAGAATGAACGTACGTTTAGGATAGAATGAGCGTAGGTTTAGGTTAGAATGATCGACCTGATCCGAAGGCTTATTGATAGAACGTAGGTTTAGGATCGAATGAGCGCCACACAATAAGTGATCTTTAAGGATACCCAATATACTTATTAAAGTCAAAGGTAAATGTTACAATTGTAAGCGAACCTAAAAAGGTCAAAAGATTTATTGGACAAGAGCAAAAGTCACAACGTTTTCTCGTTTTTCTATGAATTTTATTTCAATTTGATTAAAATACAAATACAAATAGTCTTTTTAATCATTTTCAGGCTTAAAATATCATAAATATACTTTTAACGAACAAATTACACAAGTGATCTTAAAGGACTCCATTACTGTAGGTTTTTGGCACTATAGTAAAATTATGCATAACATATAGATAGAGTTTGATTCGGCAGTGTCACGCATCCCTCTAATGTGCTTCAACTTCTAAGCACCGTTATAATCCAGTTTGAGCCGCTATTGGAATACAGTTGGATGTATCTATGCAGTTGGATTCACAAGTTTGCACAGATAAGCCATATAATTCATTACAACCAGTAATCAATACGTGGTGTGCTGTTGTAATCAAGTTGTATGCACAAACCGCATTACAATGGTGCATCAAAGTATGTTAGCAGGGGTGTATCAAACCCCAGGATGATGATTTAGTAATGCAATGATAATATAAAACTCAATCCCAAAACCCCATACTAACGGCATACTTACAAATATATACAGCCTAAAATATCTTTCTTAAACCATCAATTGCACAAAACTCTATGAAGCTAATGAAAATTAGAAGCATCAGATCAGCGGTCGTTGAGCTTTATCCCATATTCAGCTTTCAAACGGTTCACATTTCCATCTGCTTGCGCACCATCAATCAGCTCATACTTCCTGTAGTTTGTCTGCAGGGTCTCGCTTTGCTGTTTATGCAGCTTCTCTTCTTCTTTAACTTGTAGCTGCACAAAACTTCATTTACTTGACATTTATACAATACAATATTTCACACTTTAAACCAAAATACCAATTACTACTTAGGGTAACATGTCATTTTCGTCCCTAAGGTTTTACCAGTTTTGCGACTTTCGTTCAAAGGTTTGTTTTGCATCTAGATCCAAAAGGTTTGAAATCTTGCCATTTTCATCCTGTTCGTTAACTCCATCCATTTTTCTCCGTTAAGTCATGAGTCTTTCCGTCTTTTCCGCTAACTTAAAGGGCAATTTGATCTTTTTCAAGGGTATTCAGTCTTTTTACATAAAGTGAAAAAGACCAAATTGTCCTTTAAGTTAGCAAAAAAAGACAGAAATATCCCTGACTTAACGGAGAAAAAAAGGATGGAGTTAACGAGCCGGATGAAAATGGCAAGATCTAAACCTTTTGGATACAGATGCGAAAAAACAAACATTTGGACGAAAAAGTCGCGAAACTGGCCAAACCTCAGGGACGAAAATGGCATGTTACTCTAGTCTTTACCTCCATTATATATTGAGCCTCAGCAGCATGTTTCTTCGTCAGATCCTTGATCTTCTTAGCCAGCTCAAAGTTTTGGTGACTTGGATCCATCCAACGGCACACAATCGTTCTTTGATGCTTCTTGGGCCGGTCCTCGAACATTTCAACTTGGGCTTTTCGGGCTCTCACGGGCCTGGGCATTCCAGATATCATAAGAGGAGAATCACCCATCTCACAGATGATTTCTTCAGCCTGTTTGGCTGATTCCATCTCCACCAGAGCAGCACAGACACCGCAAGACGCGAAATACGTGGGAATGAACTGAACGTCTTTCACATTCCCAAACTGATTGATAGCATTTTCTAAAACGGCTTTTGTAACCTGAGGGGATAAGTTGTCGATGTAGATCGTCTTCTTAACCTTCTCTTCAAACGCCAGGTATTCAGTAGATGGCTCCATTAGGTAGTTATAGTGCCAGATATTATCTAATAATGTAAAAGATATTACAGTATTAGAAACCAAATTTGCACATGGATGTAAAAGTAACCAAATTCGGTGAGTACAAAAACAGTTTTCCAGATAGATAACAATATTCACAGAATCACGACCACATATTGTTTAAAAAAAAACACCACAAGAACATGAAAGTAAGTTAACTTCAGGATAATATATGATTCTCACAAAAGTATGTTGATGACAGGACATTGAGAAGATACATAGTAAATGACAGCTAAATATTTATTTTCATAATATAAATAAGCAACATTTTGTTGCATTATGTTGTTGTATCATGTGCATGGGGAGTCTTTAAAAAAAATTTTGATTTTTCATTTTTCATTCAAAGGTTTTTATCTTTTCATTTTAACCTCTTTAATTGTTTTATTTTTAACCCAAAAACTTTCATGTTTTGCAATTTAACCACAATACTTTTTTATTTTCATCTTTGGTTTCCTATACCTTTTATCTTTCGCAAGTTTTTCGTTTTATGTTTCTTTCAAAATTTTGCGAGTCAACACACTGCAACGTGTGTGTGGTTCAATGTTTTTTTTCTGTTTTCCATTTAAAAGGCCCGTTGCAGCGCGTCTATTATTCTCCGTTTCGTTTTCAATGCGTGGGTCCTAAATCGACTTAATTTTTTCTTTCTACTTTTTACGTTCCAGTCTAATTTTTTCGCATTAACACACCGCAGCGGGTGTGCGTGATTCAACGATTTACTTATGTTTTTCGTTCAATGTTATTTTTTCTTTTTTTTATTTAGTTTATCTTACGAGCTCTTCTGTTGTTGGTGGTGTGGTATTGGGGCTACTTGGCACGATTTTACAAACGTGTTTAACCTATTAAAATTTTTACTAAACATAATTTGTTTCAAGTTTACTCCTATATCGCCTATACTAAAAAAATTATTTTACGTGCATATTTTTATGCACGTGTCGGTATGAATTCGATTTGCTCTGTTCGACGTAAACTTTTTTTTTTTTTTCTGGAAATGAGCCAGATCAAATATAATACGTTTTTGTTTAAAAAAACATTTTTTGCGTGCATACTTTTATGTACATAATGACTAATCCATTCGATGTTTATGATGTATCGGCGCCGCGGCGCGCGCGTACGTTCGTGCTAGTTTAATTTAAAAAACAGCAGACAATTGGAGAACAAGAAAAGCAGCAGCAAAAAACATCCATTGAGCAACAATTTACAGATACTACACCACTTGAACAAACCACTGACAAATTTTGATTAACATAAAAACAATAACAGTACAGTACCTTACTGACTTCCATAATAACAAGATTTCAAATTCACAATTTGCAACTAACAATAGCACAATGAAATTAACAAAATCGTATGCATAAAACAGTATTTCTTACTTTCAAAATCGTAAATTCACAATAAACGATCAGCACATCCACAGTAACAAAGTAGTACAGTAAAAACCGAAAAAGAACAACAATCACAAGTTCACAACTTCACAATCACACAATCATATCATTATTCTATATTCTATAACAGCAGCTACCACCTAGAAGATTTAAACAATTCCATTCTAATCAATGTAAAATTTACAAAATATAGGGTTCAGTTACCAGATATCAAAATCGGTCAAAAAACTGAGAGAGGTGGAGAAGCGACGAGTCTGTAAGGTAGGGTGCCTTCTTATTTTTCATAAAAATAAATAACCATTTTTTATGAAGTAAAAAAATCAGATCAAACTCGTTGCAAATTTGGTCAACTGGAATTTGGATAAGTATGCATCAACTATATATCTGTAACAGTTAAAAAGGTAACTAAACTGAAAAACTAATTTTTGTGTAATCTTCTTTTTCCAGTTTAGGCTCAGGTTCAAGAAAATATAAACCTATGAAAACTACATTAACTGATTAACCTACCTTAAATACCTCTAAAAGCACACACAAAACATTTGATTACGCTATTCTAACACTTTTAATGATTAAAAGCCACATCAAAAGTTCCTATTTTAGTATTTGTTTTCCCTTATCCTGAAAAATAAACAGAAAGAACAAAAATCCTACAATTAGAATCTCAAAACTCACAATAAGATCATCTATCAAAAGTAATATGTCCATCGCTAACCATCAATTAGGTAAACATCGACCGACCGGATCGACTCAAAAATCATATCAAACAAAACAATAAAGATAACTTGCCTAATCAGTACTGTGCGATCATCACATGAACACTCCACGTGATTTATAAACAAAATTGGCCTGTGCAAAATGAATTTCGCTTCATAACTTAGAGCCGTACGGATCTATTTGTAATCGTTTGTTGAACATCGAAATAAATGATCATAAAGCATGCGGTTGGAGATTTTGAAAACGATATCACTGTTTAATGTGAGATTTTGAGTTCATTCTCAGTTGACAATTGCAGCAATAATTCGTCGATTATATAGAAAACATGTAATCGAATGAATATAGATTATGAAGAACGGTAAGAAAGATACCTAAATCATATGATTGTTGAAGAAAATCGGAGCGAAAACAGAGAGAAACCCAAACCCTGGTAGCTTATAAAAACACATACTGTTTTTGTACCCGATTGTCACTAAATTCGTTCCGAATCATATAAAGCGCGTTTCCAATTGACTAATTCTGCGTTTCGGAATGCCCCGATACGCGTACCGGAAATGAACAGGTTGATTCAAACTAGTAATTAGACTTTTGGAATGCGAATTAAAATCTGACTATTCAATTACGTCGTTACATGCTCTTCTTTCCCGTTGTTTTTTAATGGTGCCAATTCACACCTGGGTATGTATAGATATTTATTATAAAATGTGTTATTTTAAATTGGATTTTTTTTAAATTATTAACTGTTTTGTATACGATACATAGTACCAAACTATATGGTACACCGCACCGCGTACCGAATTGGCGTTCCGAATGAACCTACCCCGCTTCGTACCGAATTTTAGAAATGCACGGACCGCGTACCCGTTTTCGTTCCAGGTACCGGAGCGAACCGCAATCCATGTGACTATGATTAGAAGTACTTTGGTAAGATGTCTATGACTTCATAATTATGCCTATCATTATCACTTCTTACACCATGGATTAATGTTTTTTTAATTCTATTATTTTTGCTCTGATGAATATTTTTTTTCAAAACTTTAGCATAACCTTAAAAAAATCTCCAAATTTATGATCTTAAAAGAAAGGTGATATTATTTAAATGTTGAAGCTGGTTGTTTGTTATAACGTTTTGTTGTATGCCAATGCCATATATATAGCATTTGTATGAGTTAAACATGTATAGAAAATAAAACACAAATAGTCTCTTTTAATTAACATCCCGCGCAACACACGGATATAGAAAATGGATTTTTTTTTAAAACGATGCTGAGGCGCAGCGCATACGTGGGCCCAGGTTTTCGGAGCTGCATTCGTGTCCGCAGGACGTGCGGGCACGCACGAGTTCAACCAAATTCCAGCTCAGAAACTCATTTTTGCACCCCCCCCCCCTTGCGCGCGGGTAGGACTTGTGGTAAAACATGTCATAAAGCTACAATGGAGTAGTAAAGGCTTTACCTTATAAACAACCACTCTCTTTGTTCAATGTGGGACAAAGTATTTACCACCTTTTGAGACTTTTATTCACACACCCAAAACTTACAACATATAAGTCCTAAACTTTTGCTACTAACTATTAGCTCCATGATCTTAAATGGAATATATAATAGTTTTTTTTAGTTTTATATGTGGAATCTTATTTATTTTCAAAGCATAACATATTTTTTATATATTTTTTTCTCTATATGCGCTTTTCTTAAAAAAAGCCCACGCTTTTTTTGCGCCTTGCGCCTAGGCTCCGGGCGAGGCCGATGCGCCTCGCCTGCGGCGTCAACTCGATTTAGAACAAAGAGCATCTAGTTCTAACGGAAACCAAATTTGCACGTAAATGTAAAAGCAAACAAAGTCGGTGAGTACAAAAACAGTTTTCCAGATGGATCACATATTATTAAAAAAACTACAGTGATCATGTAATCAGGTCCTAAAAACATACCGAGTTGCTTATCACTTAAGATGTGACTATGTGAGGCATTAAAGGCACCGCGAAAACCCTAACTACAGTGTATTTAATTTATACACCATTTATTCATTTCTTGATCACTAAGGTTGAATACTAGAATGAACCCTAATTTAACATGAATCTATAAATCTCAACTCTAAAATTAAAGTTTATTGCCAAAATTCTGTTCTCACATGATTGTAAAACAAAACAATGTGCAAAAATCAAACTCTAACCAGTCACCACCATTGATAATAACACATGTAGGAACATCTAAACCCTAATGTTAGAACAAAGAGCCTCTAATGCATTCTTTCCATTATATTCTCCTACCAGTTCATTTAAAATAACGCATGAGAACCGAACAGACTACAAATGCAAGTTGAAAAATACCTAAATAAAACCGAAACCCTAACCCTAGAAAACCGCAAACAATCGGAACAAATTAAACGATTCGATAGATGAAAATTGTACCTGTGGAAGTTCGATCGGAGATGGTGTGACGTAAGCAGCGGCGATACCGGCGATGATTTTCCGGCGAGATGGTTGAGAACCGTCGTGAAAGGTTTCAAGCGGCTCAGTGACCTATTGTGACGAACAAATTTTGAAGAACTTTGAGAAATTATTAAACTGAATGAATGTAAAATTTTAGGGTTTTATATATATTTAATTTGATTGATGTATTTGGGGGGAATATGAAGTTGTAGAAATTTCCTGTAGCTCGTCTCATCAGCCCATTGGGCCAAAGATGATGGATCATTTTATGCTTCTCTATAACATTCTGAGTAGTGGATTAGTTTCAAACCCTTTTGGACACTCATAATGAGGCTTGAACTTAAAATAAGTGTAATGTGTCATGCATTGATTACCAAATTATTTATTTTTATTTATTTGAAAATTAAAACAAATAATATTTCATTAAATAAATAAAAATTACATTACCACTAATTAAAGACGAAAATGCAAAATCTAGATCGGGTCAATATCTTGATAATTGAAGGTTGGTAGTGGTTGGATGGTGTTCGGGCGATAAAAATTTGGATTCATAGGCCAAGATGGAACACCAAAAGGAAGGCGGAATGGATACATGATATTCTTTTTATAAAGAACTAGAAAAGGATTTATAAGGTTAAGAGAAAGGTGTATAAAAATGAGATAGAGTTGGGCTTTTTATAGGTAAAAAAATTGATTTTAAAAAACTGATTTTTTTATTTGACCGTTGCGTAACGGTGATATTATGAAAACAATCAAAACACCGGCATTTTCATGGAAATGCCCAACCAAAACTTTCCAAAAAAAATGCCCTAGGGGCGGTGTTACCATGTGAACGGGGCTTTTTTTACCCATCCACGCCCAAACAACAGACCACTACAGGTGGTCTAATTGGTGTTGTAAAAATTTGATATACATTTGGTAACAAAAACATAATTTAAGAAATTACGCAGCTAAGATGTATATAATAAGAATATACATTTTGTAATAATAGTACGATTTAATAAGCGATGCTAGTTAGTCTTTATATCGAGTCATGGTTATCTTCGACACCTGATATATGCATCTCACAAACGTTAGCGGTTATTTTATGCTAAGTGAATATATGAATTTGAAAACCGGAGATCATTTAAGATATTTATAAAACTTGTTTTCAATAGATTTGGCGAAAACTTATGTTTATTGTAAACCTAGGATGAGTCGTCCATATCCTTATAATGGCTCCTTTGAGTGTAAAGTTTTCGTTAGGTTACACTGATAACACAAAGCTAAGTGTCTATGTAGGACCGTCATTTGCCTTCGCCTATAGGGGTTCTGTAGAAAACCTATACAATGCCATATTGAATATAGCCCCCAATTTTTCATCTAGTTTCAAATTTAAGCATTCTAAAAATGAAACAATATAATTATGTTAATTAACTTACCTTGCCCGGTAGTAACATATAACAAATAAAATAAATACACCAAACAACAAATTGAGAAGTGAAATTTTAATAAAGAATTTAGCAAGTAGATTAGTACACTAAATATGTGTTTTCTTCCATTCTATTTGAGGAACCTTCGTGGGAACTAAAGTTTTTGCCATTATGGAACACTTATCTTTTTTTTTATTTTTATATTCTGCCATTATGAAGTAAAAAGTAGATGAAATGGAATTAGTTGTTGAAGTTGCTTCATTCGAGATTAGAACCGTTAAACTTTGATCAATAAGAGGAGGCCAATTGAGGGCTTCCGGTATAGCAAAACTTTGATGAACGTGTCGTAATTTGAGCCAACAAGGCACATGGATACTGACGGAGCTTGACCTAAAGTTCTATGGGGCCAAAAGTCTTGAGACCCAATTTTTTTCCTATCACAATGTTTTGCGTTATATATTCGGTCGGGATAAACAATAATAACTCCAAACATCTAATTAACCTTCATTCATTCAAACTTCAAAGGACCGTTCTTACACATAAAAAAACTAAACATTGTTTAACAAACAAAGACCAAAATTATATATGATGGTGCAAGAGAAATGGTTACTACCTAAAAGAAGAATTAAAACTCACCCCCGACGAAGTTTAAGATGACATATGTGGGCTGCTCACTGATCCCTCAAGTATCATTTGTATAAAAACTAGTTTCAAACTTTATTAAAATTCCACTTCAAGTTTAAAAACAAGTATAAAACATTACTAAGAGCATTCACATCCAGCTCCCTAAAAATATACATACATTCCACTAAAAAACAACTCCTATATCAATATCTTTCCACTAAAAACAAATACTTTTTCTCTCTCCTTTTCAATTAAATAATATTTTTATACCTTTATCATTACATTTTTCTCTCTCCTTCACTCACAACCACTTTTAATATATATTAAAAAATTATAGTGGGTGAACAGTGTCCCCCCAAATATACAGATGAACAGTAACATTTTCTCTCTCCTCCACTCACAACCATTTTTTATACTCTTTATATTTTAAAAACCACACACACAGATTTTGATTCCCAGGATGTGAATGCTCTAATAGCCTCATTCTTCACGTCTTTTTTTTTAAACTCAATACGACAATACCTATAAAAACTTTTGACAAAAAATTGGTGGGGGCCAGGAACTTTTAGGCAAAATAATTTGTGGGGCCGACCTCTGTATTTATAAAAAAAAATCGGACGAAAATCGGAAATTAACACTACTAACCGACACATCGGCGGGGACCACGGCACCCCCTGGGCCCCTGTAAGCTGCGCCCTTGCGCATGGAGGCGTTCCTATAGGCTGAATTACGGTGCTGAGGTCGAAGACTGATAAACTATTTGTTAACTGGAGGCACGTTCTGCACTGATGACACAAGAGTCATGCAGACTGCTTCAATATTACAAGTATAGGTATGTTTCATATTTCTCTTTCAAACGACATATAAACAAACATATTCCAGTTTTCAACCATTGAAGTCGAAGCATATCTAAATTCTGAAACAGTACCCACACAAAAAGAAAACCACAAGCAGTAAACCAGACCATTTTCTCGAGGACATGATCCGTGTCTCATATCCGGCTCAACCTTCTATAATAAAGACCCCCCGCCAACACCTAGTAAAGATAGTAACTATATAATAGATACATACACCCTATCTTCCCATTTTGAGACCATGGTGTTTTGTTTATTGTATGAACAAAACATGATGTACGCAAGATCAAGGAGAAAAGTCAGCATTATCTGAATTGAAAGTGAAGATATCGATCGGGGTGGTAGTGATATCCTCTTGGATTCTACCGCCCCCGTTAGGCCATCCTTGATTGTTGTCGAGGTAAACAACCACCACAGTAATATCATCGTGAAAATGGCGCCTCACCCCCTTTTCAATTCTCATTATATCATCGTATCTCATTTCTCTTTTCTTTGCTGCCACCTCTATTGCAGCTCTTATTAATCTCTTTGCTATTCCCTGAAATAAATCAAAGTGGTTGTGAAGGGTTAACATAACTCGATGGATGAGTCGAGATTTGGATTATTTTGATCTTTAAGAGGACCAATGGATAAAAGGTTTCAGGTCTACCCAACCCAGTTCATTTCAAGTGGGTCAAGATTCGTTCAACATGAATACATTATTTCCCAAAAGAGTAAAATGCCATTTTTGTCCCTGAGGTTTGGCCAGTTTTGCAACTTTCATCCAAAGGTTTGTTTTTCCGCATTTGGATCCGAAAGGTTTAAAATCTTGCCATTTTCATCCGGCTCGTTAACTCCATCCATATTTCTCCGTTAAGTCAGGGGTATTGTCGTCTTTTTTGTTTAATTAAAAGGGTAATTCAGACTTTTTCAGGGGTAATCGATCTTTTTACATAAAGCGATAAAGACCAAATTGCCCTTTAAGTTAACAAAAAAGACGAAAATAACCCTGACCTAACAGAGAAAAATGGATATGAGTTAACGAGCCGGATGAAAAAGGCAAGATTTCAAACCTTTTGGATCCATATGTAGAAAAACAAACCTTTGGATGAAACTCGCAAAACTGGCCAAACCTTGGGCACGAAAAAGGCATTTTACTATTCCCAAAAAAAATGGACAAACTTGTTTTGGGTCAACCCAGCCTGGTCCATTTCAAGTTTCAACCCACACAAAAAGTTAGTCATTTTAACACGAATCCGTTTTGACCCGTTACTCGACCAGCCCATGTACCCTCTACTTGATATTCTCCAAATCCTTACAGAAGAGAGAAAAAACTTACATTTCTTGGATTTTTATGAACAATTTCAACAACGGCATCGTCACTGAGTTGTTCCCACAGACCATCTGAAGCAAAAACTATGAACAGGTCTTGCGGCCTCAACTTGTGAATCAATATCGATGGTTCTGCTGACATCACAGCTCTTTTTAAAGGTATAGGAGCTGCGTACTGCTGGAATAGAGGATTCCTGTTAAACTCCGGTTTCTTCAAGTACACATCACCAATCGATCTCGACACCTAATCACATAGTATAAGAAACATTAAATGGTATGACATTTGAATTGAATATTTGAATTATAAGTCAAACTTATATAACAGAAAACCAAGAATAAACGAGATTAGTGCCTGAATAATGCCTTTTAATCTCCAGACCCCACGAGTATACACAACAATATGTGGATCATCGGGATGAAGAGCTTTAACCTCCTTTCTAACCTCCTCTTCCCCAACATTATGGTCAGTCGTTAACCGTTCTGCGACAACGGTTGAAGAATTTGAGATCCTGCTCCCCGCTACTTGCCGACCCAGCACCGCCCGTGAGTCACCGACATTTGCCACATAAAGGGTACCGTTTGAGATCAAACCAACAAGACAGCATGAACCTACGGATACAATCTGGGGTCTATCCAGCCAGGATTCTCTCACTAAATTCACAAAAGCTGTTTCGGTTGCATCGAATGCCTTTTCGATCACCTCTTTGGATAATCCTCCGTGTTCAGCAGAAAATCCTGAGATGTCAATATGGATGGTCAATATATCGTCATCTTGTAATCACACTCTCTAATCCTACTTCTAAATTTACACATTTCGTCCACCATGGGACGAGAACCCAAGCCTCTAGTTTGGTAAACATGACCATGTATTTCAACTGGTTCGTATTGGGCATTTTGGTCGAAATGGATCCAATTTTTTACTCGTTTCATTGATCAATTCTCCACTAAAACAAATCTAGTGGTTGCAGAGAATTTGAAGAAATTTAGTTTACTGATCTTCAACTGTGAAGGCTCTCCCTATTTTAGGCGATTGGATCAGTCGATCAAAACCAAGTGACCTATCTCAAGTCTGTTAACGGCTTTCAGTTAAAAGATCTTTACAATCAGACTACAAATAAGCCTAAAAAAGCAAAAACACACCAAACATCGATCTATAAACCAAAAATTGAACAGATGATTATTGATGAATTGAGACGCTTCGGGAGCACCGTGAACATCAAATATTTATAAACTAAATCATAAATAACCGTTTTCTAGTGACCTATCTCAGGTCTGTTAACAGCTTCCAGTCAAAACATCTTACAATCAAACAACAGATAAGCCTAAAATAGCAAAAACATAACAAACATCGATTTATAAACTAAACCTGAACAAAATTAGGGTTAATAGAGGATAATTACTCTGTAAGCAAGTGAAGAGATGATTAGTGATGAATCAAAACGCTTCGAGACCACCATGCATATCGGTTTATAAACTAAATCAGAAATAGCTGTTTTCTAGTAACTTAACTCAACTACTCAAGTTTGTTAACAGCTTCCAGTCGTAATATCTTACAATCAGACTACAAATAAACCTAAAAAGGCAAAAACACAACAAACATCAATCTGTAAACCAAAATCATTACAAAAGTACAAAATTAGGGCTAACAGAAGCAAATTACTCTATAAGTATCTGAAGATATGATTAGTGATGAATTGAGACGCTTCGGGGCCACCGTGAACGTCAGTCTATAAACTAAATCATTAATGACTGTTTTCAGTCAAAATATCTTACAATCCGACTACCGATAAGCCTAAAAACGCAAAAACAAAACAAACATCGATCTATATACTATAACCAGAACAAATCAGTGATCAATCTATAAACTAAATCATAAATAACTGTTTTCTAGTCACCTATCTAAGTCTACAAACAGCTTTCACTCAAAATATCTTGCAATCAAACTACAAATAAGCCTAAAAACAACAAAAATCGATCTATAAACCAAAATCTGGCGAAATTTAGGGTTAACTGAAGCTAATTACTCTGTAAGTAACCAAACATATGATTAGTGATGAATCTGGAGGCTTCAGGACCACCGTGACCGTCGTAAACACCGACATAAGTCGCAGAAGGTGACGTCAGCACTTGAGCTTGATCTTCGAGCGTTGAATTTGCTTGAACAACGGCAATGGAGTACTCGCCGGAAGCGTGTGGCTTCAAGTCGATGTTCCATAGAAGTCCGTCGTCACCGCCGCTGCCGAAACAGCGCTCCAGCGGCCTGTAACAGGACTCTAGCATCGGAGCTCAACTGCCTGTTTCTCTCTCTAGAAGTAGTGTTTCTCTCTCTAGAACGCGTTTTTAACACAGAGTGAGAGAGGTTGTTGTGGTTGTTTGTTTGGTGGTTGGGTTTTTGATTATTTTGGTTCTTGCAGTGTAAAAGAGTCAAAAGACCGAAAGAACAGACGAGAGTGTGAACTTGGAGAGAACGCTAGTGGAATTTTTTTTTTTTTTTATTTCTAGAATAGGTATACATTTTTTTATATTTAAAACATGTTTACATTTTTTTATATTTAAAAAGTGGTACAAGTTATGTGGCTTTTGGTTTTCTTGGTGTGAATTAGGGGTGTGCATAGTTTGGTTTGGTTTGGTTTGGTTTAGTTCAGTTTTTAGACAAAACCAAAACTGAAATGTCGGTTTTCGGTTTTTCAAAACCATTCAGTTTCGGTTTTTACACCAGTTCGGTTTGATTTTTCGGTTATTTTGGTTTTTGAAACAAAAGTAAGTGCAATTCAAAATTTAACAATCTTTCTTATATGGTTACATTTAACTTATTATAGACATAAACCTAATCTTATAATCTATTTTTATGTTGTTTCAAAGTTTTTATTAGAACTTTTTCTTTTATAATACTTTGAAGATTGTTTAATTTTTATTTTAAATTTCGTTATTTGTTATAGGCAATAAATAAATCATCTCAATTATAAATAAACATGTTAATATTTTTATTATAAGTACTTAATATTGAAGAATAAAGTTAATAATTTTTGATAGCATGGGTTAAACACTTAAACCTAAACATAAAAATATATGGTTTTTTTTTTTCGTTTCGGCTCGGTTTTTTACGGTTATTGAAAATTGTTATCCGAAAATTGAACCGAAATTTTTGGTTATTAAAAATCCGAAAACTGAACTGGTCGGTTTGTGTTTCGATTCAATTTTATCGGTTATTTCGATTACGGTTCGGTTATTTCGGTTTCTACTCACCCCTAGTGTGAATATGAGTTTGATAAGGTAGAAAAAGAACGAGTCTAAATGTTTAAGTCAGGTCTTTAGTTGTATGAAATATACCTAAATGTAGGATTGTAGATCCTTCAAATTCAGACTTTTAAACCAAACATTCTTAAATATTGTTGAATTTTATAGTCTCAAATCTAAATCGTTAAACCAAACACTATAAAGTTCTATCGTTAATTTGGTGTGTTAACCCGAACACTATGAGGTTCTACCATCAATTGAGTTTTCATCAAGTTATGACAAATGAAACCCTAAACAATTTGTGCTACAAACTTAAACGAAAAATATTTTAATCAAATAAATATGATGTTAATGAACCGTTATACATTTTAGAAAAAAAAAAAAAAAAAAAACTATTAGTAAACGAAACAAGTTGTGGAATGAATGATTGAAAGGAAATTTATATACTATTATTTTGTAACAAAAGTATGCATTTATAGTTGTAGATTGCGTTTAAATTGTTGTATCTTAATCAAAATAGTTCTACATTGTGCTTAAATTGTTGTTCATTATCTAATTTATTTATATATTATTATTTTGTAACATTTTTGTAAATTGTGCTTAAGTTGTTGTATCTTAATCAAATAATGGTTTCATTATCTAACCAAATTCAATCTGTTTTGTATGCATGTATGGTTGTAAATTGTGCTTAAGTGGTTGTATCCTAATCAAATAATGGTTTCATTATCTTACCAAATTCAATCGGTTTGATCCATTCAAAGTTGTGTTGTTTTATTTGTAAATTTACACTCCATAAATTAGCAACAATTTTGTGCATAAGGTGTTGTAATTTATGTTTCCGGGGGTTTTCAAAAAAAGTTGATTTTTTAACTTTAACCCAAAAGCTTTTTATGTTTTGTAATTTTAACACATATAAATTGTTTTTTTTTTCATTTTTAACTCAAAAGTTTTATTATTTCAATTTAACCTCACAATATTTTTACCTTCAACTTTGGTCCATCTACTTTTCATCTATCGCAAATTTTCGTTTTACTTTCATTCTAAATTTTGCGAGTTAAGACGGCGCGACGTGCGTGTGTCGTTTAACGTTTTTTTTTGTTTCGTTCAAAATTATGCGAGTTAACACGACACAACATGCATGTGTGGTTCCATGTTTTACATTTATTTTTTTCGTTTGACAAGTTTGTCGCAACGCGCGGGTCCTGGATCGACTCAGTGTTGGTAGTCGCTGACGGTGGTGACATTAGTGCTATTTGGCATAGTTCTACGCCCCCGCCGCAACGCGGTGGGAGTTTAAATCTAGTTATGAATCAATTCTTACAAAAGGTTATCTTTTTCTCATTTTAAATAAAGGCCATATAAAAACACTACTACATAAAAAAATTATCCCTTACATAATCATCTTATATAACACAACATTTGCAAATGAGTAAACTCCCGTTTTGCTCCATGTGGTTTGATCATTTTAACGGTTTTGCCCCAAACATTTCAGAATAGCTATTTTACTTCCTGATCTATGAAGGCCTTCATGATTTTGTTCCCCGCCCCTAAACGTCATCCACTTTAACAGTTAAAGTCTGTCACGTGCAAAACACCAGAGGGGCAATTATGTCTTTTCCCAACCCTCCCTTTACAATTCCAGCTTAAAACCCTAATTGTTAAAATGGATGACGTTTAGGGGCGGAGAGCAAAATCATGAAGGCCTTCATAGATCAGGGAGTAAAATGACTATTTTGAAAGGTTTGGGGCAAAACCGTTAAAGTGACCAAACCACAGGGAGTAAAACGGAAGTTTTCTGTTTGCAAATTTTTAAAACAAAATGAATTTCACACTTTAAAACTCGCAGAAATATAACATTTAGTCACTAGTCAGTCACATACTTATCGGTTTTAATATGTATAAAGAAAACAATTTACTAAAAATATAATTTAGAAAAAGAAAAACAAAGTGAGAATATAAGCAAACTTTGAAGTCAAGAAACGAAGCGAGGTGTGGGAGGAAAAAGGTGGAGTGATAAGTGGGGAGATAAAATGCGTGTTTAGCGGGACGAAAACAAGCATCCGTAGAATTCAACGTTAGCAGTTGAGAATAAGTGGGCCCCGGCCGCCTTTGACGTTGACCCAACCGTCCCTTTTGAATCCAACCCAACTAAATATCACACATTTCTTTATTTTTTAATTGTTATTACAAATAACAATTTAAAAAAAAAAACCTTTTTTACGTATAAATATTTGTATTTTTTTTAGAGTTAAATGTCATTTTACTCCCTGTGATTTGGGCTATTTTGGCAGTTTAGTTCAAAATTTCATTTTTCATCTATTGGTACAAAAATGTTTCACTGTTGCCATTTTAGTTCGCAGGGTTAACTTTATTCATTCTTTCTGTTAACGAGAATGGCAATTCGATCATTTTATATGTAATTCTGTTAACTAGAAGGGCAATTTGACCATATAAAATGACTGAGTTTCCCTTCTCATTAACAGAAAAAATGGATGAAGTTAACCCTTACATATAAAATGATCGAATTGCCATTCTCGTTAACAGAAAGAATGGATAAAGTTAACCCAGTGGACTAAAATGGCAATGGTGAAACCTTTTTGAGCCCACACGTGAAAAATAAAACCTTTAAACTAAACTGACCTAAACCACAAAAACTAAAATGACGTTTAACTCTATTTTTTATATGTTAAGAACTAGAAAGATTGCATAATATGAAACTTGTCCCACATTAAGTATGGGAGACGAATACAAGGTTTATATATCAAATGAGTTTCCTTACTCACATGATTAGTGTTTTAAGATAAGTTTTTTGTTTTTTAACACAATACGTAAGTCATCTATTCAATCGATAATCATCTCTTTTTCTTGTATTACAATAATGTATCATGTATGCACACGTTTTTACGGTTCGTGCGGTTCTCTACTAAATATAATAGATTTAAATAGAAGTTAATTTTCTAGAGATATATTTTTATTTCCTCGTGGGTAAATTATTATAGTTTAAGATGAATTCACAAATACACTGTAGGTAATAATATTATAAGTAATGTATATATGGATTAACAGATGAATTCGCAAATACACTGTAGGTAATAATATTATAAGTAATGTATATATGGATTAAATTATGTATTCGACGACAAATAAAATGATTTTATAATTGAATGATTATCATTTCATATAAAGGAATCCATCAACGTTCATGAAAATATTCAATTGGGATACTGAGCTGTATAATACTATAGAAAACGACTCAACCTAGCATTTGCATAAAAAATACATTGTTTATTAATATAAATATATAATTATTATTTTTAAAATAACAATAGCTTAGGAGTTAGGAATACGGCAAGTTGACCTTTTCAATGGTGGTTGTCGAAATTGTAGCAAATTGAGGTATAATAATCAATAAAATAGTTTTTGTAGGCGTAAATGGAGAATATATCATATGTACTTCAAATCAAAGATTCATAAATAAGAATTCCATTCTTCCTTTGACCTTAACAACAAAGCAACGGCAGCAAGACCGGCAACAACAAAGTTTAGGATTAATGTCATTTGTATCACTCTTCTTCCTATTCTTTTTTTTAGTAAAATAATTTTTGAGTTCTTGTTTTTTAGTGGTTTTAACTATTTAAGTCCAAAATCAAAATGTTTATCGTCCTGAGTCCCTAGACGTTTTTTTATAACCTTTTAAGTTCATCTTTTTAACAAAATTGGACTCAAAACGTTATAAAATGAACAAAATGTGTAAAACGTAATATATTTATTCTACATGATGCGTATAGCAACTGACAATGGATGAAGATAATGTCACGATGAGTCGATGACTATTCTTGCTTATCGTGTACGTATTTTCATTTACTTCTATATAATAAGTTGTTGAAGAATATGAAAACTACAATACATAATGGTAATAAATGTTGTTAGATGTGAGTTGATACAGACAACACACATATTGCATAACATATTTTTAGGCATAATCACAACTCAATATTAAACTACATTTCTAAGCATGCATTCACAACAAATTATGTTGAACATGTTGTTAACGACTAAACGTTTCACCTTTGGATGAGTTGATCAGGGGCGGATCTACCCTTCAAGAAGGGGTAACCTCCGTTACCCCTTGACGCTCCGATGGTAGTGTAAATTTTGGAAAAATTTAACCTTTTTTTGATTTCGTTACCCATTTTCTTTGAAACGTTGCCCCTATAATAATTTTCTAGATCCGTCACTGGGGTTAATAGTGTCTGACAGTGGCGGATCTAGGATTCCGGCCAAGGGGTAACGTGTTATAAATAAGCCGTAACGAAATCGAAAAAAGATCAAATTTTTCCAAAATTTACACTAATTTTTCCAATTTTTTTCCGACCAAGGGGTAGCGGGGGTTACCCCTACCATAGAGGTAGGTCCGCCCCTGGTGTCTGAAGTTGTTCTAGCATTATTAGTTTAGTGACCACATATGACATTTTTAGCACAACATGGATCGAATGTAATATATGTTTCTACAAGTTTGCCTAAATAAAGAGATGTGGGCAAGAGAAACATAAAGTAAACTATTTTGAAAAGGTATACATAAGCCACTACTAAAGTGATCATTTATGATTTCTTTTTTCCCAACATTTCTTTCTATCAAGATAATACATACCCCAAGCAAGCATAACAGACCACCAATTTGCATATACTGTTCACAAAATAAAAAGGTGGAAAACAACTTCCAGGTGTTATCAACTTATGGAAAGATACAGACTCTTAGAAATATATGATTGTTGAATTGATTTGTTTCCAATTTGTCATCACGGCAACAAAATTGAGAATACGATGTGTAGCTACCAATACACATCGTGCTAGAAATTTTCTTATGATGTAATAGTTAAAAGGCATTCAGAGGCTTGTAAAATTTATTCAATCCGTATAGTACGAAGAAAAAGCATGAGAACTAAAGGAAAAAAAAAAAAAAAAAAAACTCATTCCCTTGCATACAAGCACTAAACAAGAAAAAGGCCCCATCATTTTTTGTCGGAGTGTCATAAGCAAATGCGGCTATAAAGTGGTATATTTGACAACGTTGCACGACGCCATTCACATGAGTTATTTGTAATCCAACCATAAACAATTAAGATTATAAATACGTTCTATATGGTTTTGCTATTACTTTTTTTTTCTAACGACGAATTTTTTGTTTCTTGTAAGACTTGAATTCAAAATTTCAAACAGGTTTTGTCTTTCCATTAGACCACCAACCCAATGGTACTATATTATTAGGGGGTAGGGGTGGTCATCATTTGTACAAATTTCATCACTCACAACATCCAATCATGTTCCGTCATTTATCAACCATTATTCCATCACTCACAGCTTTTTTTAGTGGAAATGGTCATCACTTCTGATGGAATTCCATCACTCACAACCTGTTTTATTTTTTTTTTTAAATTATAAATTAACAATAAAACACTAAAATTATAAATTATAAATTTCATTTAAATTAAAACATACTAGTTCAATTAAACATATTAGAAATATTTTAGACTACAATTAAAAAATATACATAAAGAAACTCTACTCCTCGTCCGAATTAGGAAATTCCAAACCTAAAGAACCTACTAGTTCGATTAAATCATATCTCAACCGAAAGTGAGTTTCTTCATCACTCAACCGTTGTTGGATATTTTCGGGAACGTGAACTTGTGCCGGAGGATCCGGCACCCAATCTTGAGATATCGGACGTCCGTCTTGTTTGATTAACATATTGTGCAATATGATACATGCATATACTATGCTATGTATTGATTTCTTATTCAACGCACGAACCGGTCGGCTTAGAATGCCCCGTCTACCCTTTAAAACACCAAAAACCCTCTCAACATCTTTTCTTGCCGATTCATGCAACTTTTTGAACGCCTTTTCTTTAGCCTCGACGGGAAACGAAGGAGTTTTCACAAAAACAGACGATGATGGGTAGATACCACCCACAAGAAGAAAGCCTCGTCTGTAATACCGTCCATTAACATTTAACATAGAATGGACAGAAGGGTGTGGTACCATCCGTTACGGTTTGGAACAACGGCGACGTGTGCAAAACATTGATGTCGTTGTTTGAACCTGGAAAACCAAAATATGAATGCCATAACCATAAATCATTCGACGCCACCGCTTCAAGTATGATGGTTGGTCTTTTAACGTCACCTCTAACATACGCCCCTCGCAACTCTCTTAGACAATTTCTCCATTCGATATGTGTACAATCGATGCTACTGAGCATCCCAGGAAAATGCCATCTAGCCTCATGTGTGGCGTAAATACGCGAGATGTCGTGTCTCGTCGGTTTACGTAAAAACTCTTTACCATACAATTTAATGACTGCGTTACAAAAAAAATTGCAGACATTCACGCGAAGTTCTGTCCGACATAGCTAGGTATTCATCAAATTGATCGGGAGGGTTACCTGTCGCAAGTTGGCGAATGGCGGACGTGCATTTTTGTATCGGCGTGAAACTTGGTTTGCCCCTCGCGTCGTAACTTTCTTGAAACCATTCTTCAGTTGCTTCGATGTCTCCAACAATCTTTAAAAATAATTGTTTTGGTAAATGAAACCGATCTCTAAACGTTTCAGCATTGTAGACCAGATTCTCCACAAAATAATCGTTCATTAACACTTCGTTGGCATGTAACCGATCACGATCCATCATTTTCTTCTTTGGGCGGTTCGAACTTCCTTCAAGATCGTTATACACCGACACGAAAAATTTAAGCGTTTCATTGTCGGAAGACGATTGGCTATCGCCATCGCTGTCCATCGGAAACGTCGAATCCGTAGGAAAATCCATTTGTGAAATATGCAGAATGTGTGATATTAGTTTGTGTTTTGGTATGGGTGAAATGGTATAAAAATTGTAAAGTATATATAGATTATTTAAAGGTTTTTTTTAATTAAACATAACATTAAAAAAACGGTCAAAACCTTGCAAACGGTCGGATTTTAAAGGTTTATAACGCGTCATTAATATAACGCGTTGAATATATGGGTGGCGGCGGTGTTTGATTTTATTCCACGCGTGAAGAATGGCCATCACGCGTCCGCCCCGGGTGGCCTTACTATTATGTGAAAAATACTGCAGATACATACCCTTCACACTTCTAGGAGGAGGTATGTCGATTTTACCTTCAGGGCGTCTTAAAATTTTGTACAGTTTACAATTCCAATTGCTTTGACTTTGTTGTACATGTTGTTTCAAAACCTATACTCATGGTAAAATTACAATCTTGTACATCAGATTTCCTTTATATAGTATTATAAATATAGATATACGAAAACATTATTTAGAACAAGGCGACATTACATTACATTAATCTGTCACATGCCTGGCAGGTGATATAAATATCTAGAATGTAACAAAAGGCAAATAAAAATCTAAAAGAAACGACCCCACCACTATAAATCCAGTTTCTTTTGTTGGACACGCAAACTACACGCTTATATTACCTCGTAATCTTACAAGGACAAAAGGGCACACACGGCGTCTTTAGCATAAAGAATCGATAAATGATTAGTATATTTCTATGTAAAGTTTATAAGTAAATTAATTAAGTAATTCTACATTCTATATTATAGTAGTCGGTTAGCCCCGTGTATTATACGCGTAGGGCTGTAAATGAACCGAACCTTCAGCGAACAGTTCATGAGTCGTTTGGCGGGAAGTTCGTTTATGTTCGATCAATTATTAAATGGACGAACACAAGCAAAAATATTCCGTTCGTTAAGATAAAAAACAGAGGTTGCTTCGTTCGTTTACGTTCGCAAACGTTCGGTAATGTGTTCATTTATATGTTCACTAGTTTATGTTCATTTATGTTTGTTCACTTAAAGGTTTTTACGTGTTATATATTTATCCAAGTGGTTTTAGTTTTTTTAACATTTTAAAACCCTAAAAAGGTTTATATGTGTTATATATTTATCTTAGTGGTTTTAGTTTTTTAACATTTTAAAACTCTATTATACGTCTCCGTCAACATCCATCATTTGACCATTTCAATTTCAGTTTGTCTTAAAGCTTGAGGAAAACTTCTTAATTTTCGTGTTAGTTGTGTCGTTTATGACAATTATGTCAATTATGTTCGGATAATTATGTTAATTGTTAAGTATTTATTTACTTTTTGTAGATTCTTCGTAATCTTTGTGATTAGAAATGCAAACTTTATTCTAAGATGAATATTTTGATGTGTTGTAAAACACCATCATTTATCCGTGTATTTTATATATAATTTTAATAGTTTTTGAGTCATCTTTAGCCTTTATAGGATTGTATTTTATTATTTATATTATTACAAGCCCCAATACGAAAAGAATTGGAAAGGGCAAAACGATGATTAAAAAAAGAAAGAAAAAAGAGACAACATTTAATAAATAAAAATAAAAGAGATGCAATAAGCTAGAATTTATTTCTAATCAATACATGTATATTTAAATATGAATTCTTGAAGATGGTGAATTGGTGTACGTCAACAAAATTTGCAAGAAATGTATTGAATTTATTTTGTAGGCAATATTTAACGGAGGTGAACTTTTATGCTACAAATTTGGAGGTCACCACACTTAACAAATAATATAGAAAAGATGAGAGATGCAAGTATATATTGAAGAGTAGGTTAAAACCCATGTGATATACGGTTTTGGGTAACATGAAAAATTGAAATAAAAAGTTATAACAAATAAATACATATTCTAATTGCAAATTCTTTATTTATAATTACATATCATATTTACAATCACAATTAAGAAATCTATAGATACAAATTACAAATCTCTAAAAACTTCTTCATAAACAACATTCAATGTCGTATTCGTAAGTTTACCATCTTTATAAACAATTACGAGTTTGAGTCATAATTATCGATAGCGAATAGCGACGAGGTACCTATATGCTATGTAGAGATAGCGACGAAATAACGCCTGCTATTTTGTGTTTAGCGATAAGGTAGTTAAAAGTTAAAGAAATAAAAAATAGCTATTTGTAATTTTTTTATATATAATGTTAATTTTATACTTTTTACGTATAAATTTTGAAGTTTAAGGACTAAATGTAAACTAGTGATGATAGAGGAGGTTAAATGTTAAACTACACAAACTAGTTTTACACTTTTATGCAAATTTTTACAAGTTTTAGGGACTATATATTAACTAGTGAAAAAATAGAGGGGTTAAAGGTTAAAATCCAAAAAATTATTTAACCCTAAAAAGCTAAAACACAGAACACACGCGACCGCTCTTTTCTCTTCTTCTTCCTGACTTTCGGTAGGTTTCCGGCAGAAATTACAGCACCGGAGCCGGAATTCGTGGTCGGAATCCCGCTATAATCACGCTATGGAGTTGCTAACTAACATATTGCGAGATATGGTTGATTCGCTAAGAAGCGCACGAATAGCGAACACTATGTTCGCTATTGATAACTATGGTTTGAGTCCATCTCTGCTTTTAACTCTGGACAAAGCGGCATAAAGCTGACCATGAGAAAAGACTGGTTATCTGAGAAACATACATACTTTAGATAAAGATTGACCTTGACTTTTATTTATCGTCATGACGAAGCATACAACATAAAACTGAACTATGTAGTCCAGAGACCTTATTTAAAAAAAAAACCAATTAAACTTTTTTCGACAGCTGAATCTACTAATAAAAAAAACATGAGTTTGCATGTCATTTAACACTTGTGGATGGAAAAAGACTTTTGTTCCTGATAATTTTATCTAAAGAATGTGAAAAGAATTGGTCTTTATGTAAAGATGTAAGTTTTTTTTTTTTTTTTTTTTTAGCTTTGGTGCTTTCTTTACCAAAATCTAATCAACAAACTTCTAATAAATTCTTTCTTTTGTGTCATTACTTTAGATGATCACTTGATTATTTATTTAGAATTTTAATTGAAAGAAGGGGACTGTTTAATTATTATCGTTACAAGGGTTTATTAAGTGATCAAGTGATTGGTTGCCATTTATTCTACAAATGAGTACAAATTGCTATGAGATGTATGGAGTTTGTCCTCTGCATCCTTAATCACCATATTATAACTATATGATCTCACTTTCATGTCTGATTAGATCATGAAAATATGAAACTAACATGAATCGTCAATTTCTAGGGAAAAACTTATAACACAGTGATGACTGGTTATAGTTAACACTTTAAGAATTGTAGTGATAACAAGATCTCAAATATTTATTGCAGGTTATGTGGTTGCTGAAGCAAGACGCGTAAGAGAGAGACGCCTTTTATGCTGTTGTGGTATTGGTATGGGATGGTGCTTGTAAGTCGTCATCTTTATCAATTCAGATATATTGTTGATTATGATTTGGCACGTAATAAGGATTGATATGTTAATTCGATCTAATCTTGCTAAAATCTTTATGAACGTTCACACTTGGTTTCTTCGTGGCTATTATACCCTGCCACCCTGGTATGTTGGAGCATGTGCGTCCGATATGATTGCCATGAGAAACCTGGATATATTGCATGCCTAATCGCTATAGAGATTTCCACTTCTCATATCTTTGGTTGTTTTTTACCCGTTCAACCCATTCCAAAGGTATTTTATATCTCGCTCTTTACATTATCCAACAACTTGTGAGTATGACTGCATACAAGGCTTTCTTTTATGTTTGTTTTCCACTCCATATTTATGTATTTTAATTAGTTTTTTTGAAGGAAAAAAGCATAGATTGCAAGTATTCCACACTAATGTGATATTGCCGACCATATGGCGTTTGCCACCTCGAATTGCACGAATAGATGTCCCGCCTCTTTTGGTTCATTGCCGCACATGATGGACTAGATTTCAACTCCTCTTTTATTTCTTATTGATATGTCACTCTCTCTTCTAAAGAGATGAGTGTAATGGTCATTAGAATTTGTGTTTTATGTTTCAATGACTTTAATGAGAGTTGGTTTTTAGCCTATTGAAATTGAAAATATTATTAAAAAAGGGAAGTTGGTTTTTAGCCTACTGAAAATATTATTCACATTTTGCAGGGAGTCATGAATATCGTGCTTCTGATTTAAGAGATAAGATGGGAAGACAATGGTCTTCACCTCAGAGAAACTTTCTTTCAATATAGTAGTCGTTCATGTGATTTGGATTTGTAATTGTGGTGATTATACCACTTCTTATTAGTACTTTTATGTATATACAAGCTAGGTTATGGGCAATTATATGGACCCTAGTATATATCAGGGGTTCTTTTGTTCCTATCATAAACTTTTTGGTTGTGTATAAAATTTAGCTGTTAGAAAAAAAATATGAGCCCTAAATGAAACTTTTCACATATGGCTTTTAAATTTTACTTGCAGTTACTTTTATTATTATTATTATTATTATTATTATTATTATTATTATTAATTAATTAATTAATATGGTTATGATTGGGAATATACATAAAAGTTGGGCCTCCTAACTTTTGGGAAGGTAGGCTTACAGATAGACAATAGTAGAGTTGGGCCTCCTATCTTTTTCTCTATCTTAAATATATTTGATTTTTAGTTATGAGATTTTTTAATACTATGTTGTTTAAGTTTTAAAATATTACTTTTAGAATTACATTTCAACATGTACGATCTTTTCGTTTCATGTTCTCAACATAAAACTTCAAAATATTTGATTTTGAAATTTAATGTTTTAAATTTATTTCATAATACGGTTACAGTATTGTTTTTTTATTAATATTTGATTTTGAAATTTAATGTTTTAAATTTATTTTAGAGTAAATTACGTTTTTGGCTCCTGTGGTTATATCACTTTTACTATATTAGCCCAAAATAATAATTTTTAACATATCTGCCCCCATGATTTCTATAATTAACCATTTTGGCCCCTAAGTCTAGAGATCACGGGGGCCAAAATGGTTAGTTATAGAGACCATGAGGGCTAAAATGGTTAGACTTAAGGGCCAAAATGGTTAGTTATAGAGACCATGGGGGCAGATATGTTAAAAATTCTTATTTTGGGCTAATATAGTAAAAGTGATATAACCATAAAGGCCAAAAACGTAATTTACTCTTTATTTTATATTACGGTTACATTATTGTTTTTTGATTATAGGATGATAGTTATATGTTTAATATTCAAATAATATTCAAAGTCAAAGTCTATCCTTTGATCAACTTTATTTTCTCTCTTATATATGACTAGCATTTTTTCATTGTTTTCTTTCTTTTATATATGATTAGTGTTTTTATTTTTTCAGATGTTGTTAACGTTTAATTAATATACCTTATTCGGCATACATTTTTTTAATTTTTAAAATTTATATATACAAATGTGTTTAATAAAATTAAAATGCCCGACCCTGTAAGCATTCACAGGGAATAACCTAGTTACTCTATT
The DNA here is from genome assembly GCF_002127325.2 of Helianthus annuus. Taxonomy (NCBI): domain Eukaryota; kingdom Viridiplantae; phylum Streptophyta; class Magnoliopsida; order Asterales; family Asteraceae; genus Helianthus; species Helianthus annuus. The sequence continues at coordinate 105,422,777 of NC_035439.2, read as the reverse complement.
ATTTGATTTGCTTTGATAATTATAACTTTATTTTCATTTTATTTACTTTTAGAAACATATATTGGGGGCAATTTTTAATCATGTACAGACCTCTATAAAATACATCTATAATTGGTGGTGTAGCTTTTCAAGACTCATCATGATCAGTTAGTAAATCCTACCAATGGCAAAAATAAAGTAGGGTCAGAGGAGAATAAGACATAGACAACCTTACTTCTATCTCATAGGAATAGAGAGACTACTTCGAGTGAGACCCTTAGCTTCGTAGTAGTTTTACATCAAACTTTGGACATAAAACACATAACACTCAACAATCAGGACAACCACATGATGCATGATTAACCATCCGTCGTGTTGAAAGTATTTTATTTTCCAGTTATATTAGAAACTATTTATTTTATGTTGTTTTAATATAATTTTCTTTTATTCTGTATTTTATTGGGCCTGCTGTTGATGGACTGCTCAAGAGTTATTTTGGGCTTATAAGACTAAAAGACTAAAATGGACTGTCAAGCAACAGATTGGATTTAGTGGGCTGGGCTCTCCAGAGTAAAGACTTGAAGCAGTGTGGAGCTCCAAACATTAAAAAGAAACTCTATTAAAACTTGTTAATGTAGTTTAACTTTATCTATAGATTAAATATTATATATGTTAACAAAAAAAGCATGAACACATAACCAAACAAATATTTCAAACATTTATATTTGTAACTTTGCTAGAAAAGAATATCTAGAATCATCAACATTTTTTTTTTTTTTTTTTTTGTAAAAGTGGGGACCCAAAATTCACAATCACCTTTTAACTACATTCCAATATTCAACACCCCCTTCTAGACCCATTAGTGGCCAAGAATCATCATCATTCATCAACCATTACAACCCACAACTCTAAACCAATATTTTCTCCTGTTTGTTAACCAATATGGTTCACAATGTCACCAAAAATTTGATTGTGAGTGTATATATAATCATAATAAGATGAGTACCATGTGGTTGATAACATGCCTCAATGAGAAAGAAACTGCCAAGGTCCAATCTTTGTCAAACTGTCCAATACCATTTGCACCACCACACACATGTACCACAATCCTGACCTCACAAAGTTCTTGATAAGCTACATATTGCTCATTTTTTACCATTTATTGATACCCATTTATGAATATGGTGTTAACTTGTTAAGTATTTATGTACACAAGTTGTTTTCAATCAAGAACATCAATAACTGGCATGAACATTAATTCAGTTCAACCTTATGCAACAAGAGTGGAATGTGCATAGTTTTTTTTTTTGGGTGAATTTTAAGGTTTTTGTTTATTTTTATGTGTAGGGCATGATTGAGGTGCCAAATCATCAACATGGTGGATGTTTATCAAGAGGGTGGTGAGCTGCCCATGACACTTCACATGCCTGCTACTAAAAAGGAGCTTACCTCTGATGCCATGAAGAGAATTAGTGAATGGTTTGCTTTCTAATCTCTGTCTACTTACTTTTTAGTGTTTGTTTGGTATGAAAATCCATGAGAGTTTACTAAATATAGTAAGAATCATTGTAACACGTTATGCAAATCCCTCATTGTATGTTCGTCCACAAGAGAGATACTGGCCCACATTGGCGGATCTTGAACTTAGTTTTGGTAAAATCAGAGGGGGGCCGCACTTAAAATCAGAGAGATACTTGGCCAATATTTTACACTACATAAGAAATTTTTCGGTAAAACTTGCACTACAAAACGAAAGGCCCGTGAAAAGCTCCACCTTTGCTAGGCCACGAGAAATGCCCAGTCTCGAATATCATCTAACGCGTTTTGGGCGTAGTGATTGTGGATGAGAGGAGAATCATAGTTAAGCATGCTCGGTGGGGGTAATCCATCCAGGGCGGATGACCTTCATGGAAGCCTCCACTCGAGCAACCAAAAAAAAATATATTGAGCTCTTTGTGGGTAAAACGGACAATATTGGTTGGTATAAGAGGCCGGATGTTACAATCATAGAGGAGAATCTTTGAAGACCCCTAACATTTTTTATTCAAAATTTTCAGGATTTCATCACAAGATGTCCCAAGTGATGTTATTGTTAGTGTAGGAGGTGTTTCTTTTCCAACACACAAGGTACACTTTTTTGTATTCTCTTGTTGTAACTTATAACTCACATTTTAATATAATTTCTCAACTTCTTGTATGTAAAGATTCAAATTTGGTTTTGAAACATCAGTTTATTGGGTGCAGTTTGCTTTAATCTCAAAGTGTGGTTACATAAAGAAACTGTTATCCGACACCAAAGACGCCGATCTTTCTGTAGTCGAAATCCCCGATATCCCAGGCGGGCCCGAAGGATTTGAACTCGCCGCAAAGTTCTGTTACGAAACACATTTAGAATTATCTTTAGACAACATTGCAATGGCAAGATGTGTGGCAGAATATCTTGAAATGACCGAAGAATACGCAGTAGGGAACCTTGTATCGATAACTGAAGGGTACTTGAACAAAACCGGGCTTCAAAACTTATCGGGTGCAGCTTCCATTTTGCAGTCATCAGCAAATCTGTTACCGGTGTCTGAAAAAGTGAAACTGATTGATCGTTGTGTAGACACTATCGCGTGCATGGTGACCGATGAAAGTCAAGTTTACGTTGTTGATTGGTGGGCTGAAGACTTGATCGGTCTTAGAATTGATATGTTTAAACGGGTTCTTCTTGCTTTAGTTTCGAGGGGGTTCAAACAGTTTGCGCTTGGTCCGGTTTTAATGCTTTACGCGCAAAAATGTCTTCGAGGTTTGGTAAGATCCCTTGCTTGTATGTGCATCGAACTTGACTGCATTTTGGTTATAAGCTTTCAGATTGTTTTCAGTGCGTTGGAAATTTTGACGCGTTTACTAGTTAATGGGTCGATGTAGATTGTGTTTTTATTTCAAACGGTCGAAAAAGACATAAGTTTGCTAAAAGGGAACCAGTCAAATGTGTGAAATGGTAGAAGTCGCCAAAAAGTCTATTTTTAATGCATACATGATACAACCTCTTAAATCAGTTTTATTTCTAGTATTATTATTATTGTATATATTAAAAAGGAACTAACCTGAATAGTAAACGATTTTTATAAGTATTTACTTAAACTTTTGAGTAAAATGTCATTAGGTTTGGTCAGTTTTGCGACTTTCGTCCAAATGTTTGTTCTCTTCATATGGATCTAAAAAGTTTGAAATCATGTCATTTGCCTAAAAAGATAATTTTTAATGCATACAACCTCTTAAATCAGTTTTATTTCTAGTATTATTGTATATATTAAAAAGGAAAAGTTCGGAATAGCAAACAATTCTTTAAACTTAAACTCTTTAAATAATATTTAATTTATCATTTAATTCTGCGTTAGTTTTTATGATTTTCAATCGATGTAAAACACATGTTGATTATTATACCGAGTGCATGTACGCCACGCCGCCACGGTACCAGCAGGGGCGCAACTTCTAGTGGGCGGGAGGGTTCGTATAGAAAATTTTGGGTATATACGTTTTTGACCCCCCCCCCTCGGTTTTATAGAAATTTTTGGGCATATACGTTTTCGACCCCCGAGTTAGAAATCTCAAGCTTCGCCATTGAGTACCAGTACGTAAACGAACCGAAATCTCGCCGCGAAGCGCGGTGAATCCCACTAGTTTTATACTATTACCGTATAGTTACCACCAAATATTGAACACATTTTCATTAATCAAACAGGACTTCTACTCAAAATCAAGGAAAAATCTTGACCCAAAACAAGAACATGAGAAGAGGATTATTTTAGAGACAATAGTCGGCCTCTTACCGCGCGAAAAGAATGCAATGTCGATAAGCTTTCTTTCAATGCTGCTTCGGGCTGCCAAACATCTAGACACGACGGTTGCGTGCAGGCTAGATTTGGAGAAACGAATGGGCTTACAACTTGGGCAGGCGGTTTTAGAGGACATATTAATTCCTTCATTTTGCTTTGATGGTGACACATTGTTTGATGTTGATACAGTGCAACAAATCATGATGAATTACTTTGAATATATGTCTAAGGATTCGGGTGATATGAACCACGCTTATCCGTCCCAAAGTGACAATGAGAACGTCGGCATGCTGATGGAAAGCTTTCTTGCTAAAATAGCGTCTGATCGGAATTTGTTGGTTTCGAAGTTTATAAACTTTGCTGAGTGTATTCCGATGGAGGTACGGGTGACAGAGGATGGAATGTATAGAGCTATTGATATTTACCTGAAGGTATGATCTAATTTTCATATTTTGTTACCATTTACAAATTACATGTATATATGATAACTTAAAGGGCAATTCGGAAAGGTTTGTTTTTCCCTTAAGTTTCGCTAGTTTTGCAACTTTCGTACAAAGGTTTGTTTTCCCGCATTTGGATCCAAAAGGTTTGAAATCTTGCCATTTTCATATGGCTCGTTAACTCCGTCCATTTTTCTCCATTAAATCAGTGGTATTTTCGTCTTTTTTGATAACTTAGGAATCAAGAATACGAAGGTACGAGCCTATAGAACAGATCCTGTTCAAGTAAGGTCATAAAAAAATGTACCCAAGAAGTCTTTTTTGATAACTTAAAAGGCAATTCAGTATTTTCTCTTGATGTACAAGCATTTAGCATAATGTACAAGTATTCAAAAAAGACGAAAATACCCTGACTTAATGGAGAAAAATGGATGGAGTTGACGAGCTAGATAGAAATGGCAAGATTTCAAACCTTTGGATCCATATGCGAAAAAGAAATCGCAAAACTGGCCAAACCTCATGAACGAAAATGGCATTTTACTCAACAAGAGAAGAATGTATATTAATGGTCCAGTTATTTCTCAACTTCATATGTATTTCTACATCTAGAGTTGCAATTTGACCAAATTATTATGTTCAAATCTTTAGGCTCATCCTGCTATAAGCGACATGGACCGAAAAAAGGTCTGCAGTTTAATGGACTGTCAAAAGCTATCACGTGAAGCCCGAGCCCATGCAGCCCAAAACGAGAGGCTTCCGGTTCAAACTATGGTTCAAGTTCTTTACTACGAACAACAACGTTTACGCGAAATGGACAGCAGCAGCCCAATCACTGATCTTGTAACATCCCACACTACCCTCGAATCTCAAAAATCAGTATCAGATGAAATCTCGCGCTTGAAAAAAGAAAACCAGGAGCTGAAATTCGAGCTTATAAAGATGAAAACACGATTGAAAGAGATCGAGAAGTCAAATGTTAATAAACCGAAGGGAAACAATGCGAATGAAAGCGGTGGTAGTAAGGGTAAGCCACCGTTGCCTAAAAGGTCGTTGATAAGCTCGGTAACGAAAAAGCTTGGGAAGATCACACCTTTTCTTCATGCTGATGGGTTTTTGCCTTCAAGTACTAGAGGCAGGAATAAACCGGATAAAGATAGAAGACATTCAGTAGCTTGATATGCTGTTTTTTGATGGTTTTAGTGTTGGTGCATATATTTTCATCAGTAAATAATTTCTGTAAAACACAATTTTACATGATATATCTATACATGGGAGTGTGTGTGTGTTTTTTAACTTTGAGAAAGTGTTACCGGAAAACTCATGGGACCCCGCCAACACCCTGCTAAGTGCTAACCAATGAGGTGACTGTTGTTATAAACTTAGGGTTATTGGATTTTATCACACCCATGACCCAACTATTGGCTATTGGCCGCTGTCACCTCCAACTATCACTTTGACGGACGTCACCCCCAACCTAACACTTAGTGTGTTCTGTCACCACGTCGTTAACTAATCACTAACTTTTGATAATGTTAATATACTTTTGGGGGTGTCACAGGGATCTTAGGACACCCCCAAAAGTATAGTAACATGATAAAAAATTAGTGATTAGTTAACGACATGGTGACAGAACATACTATGTGTTAAGTTGGAGGTGGCGGGTGTCAAAGTGATAGTTGGCGGTGGCAGCGGCCAATAGCCAATAGTTAAGGGTGATAAAATCCAATAACCCATAAACTTATGGAATGAAGTTGCTAGTTTCCAAGCTCAATTGTGTAGATTGTGATATTCAAGTGTCTTAGGCATAAAGGAGCCACAATGATCCATTTGGAACTTGGTGGTTAAACTATACTGTAGGTGGTCTTGCGAAAAAATAGCTTGACGTGAGGATAACAAAAACTTCACACTTCCCTATCTTCGTAATTTTGTCTATACAAAAGAACAAATGTAAAACAAAACGATCGTCTATTCAAGAAAAAGATTTTTGACAAGTTAATTGTTGCTAACGGGTCCAAGAGCCTCGTTTTTAAGGTTAGCAACATAGCATCGACGTTCAGCTTGAAGATTTCAATCAAAATGGTGTTCAGAATTTCGATTGTTGCAAAAGGTTTTCCACAATGCCGATCATTCCAACCCATAAAAAAGTTGGTGAAAGAGTAAGGGTTTATGCATAGGCAGTTTAAAAGTAAACAAACTGTTTGTTTAGCTAAGCAAATATAAACACCCTCAAAACACAATAAGTAGATAAACAATTTCAATAACCAGTGCTTAAATAGTTGGCTCTCGTTACGTCCAAACATGCAAAATCACAGGCCAGTTTATGATCATTGTCAACTAGAGCAAAAAAAAATTATCAAACATACCTGCAACCAGTGCACTAAATAAAACCTCATACCTACTTTCTTCCTCTGTTCAGCCTCTGCAAGTGGTAATTAAGTGTTCCCCATGGTTTTCTTTTTTTGCCCATCTGCAAAACGAGAGAAATTAAGTACTAAATAAAAGTCAAACGTCTCAAAGTATTAAGGTAACTGTAATAAATATAATCAGTGTAAGATAATCAACTGTAATTATATACGCTGTTGGAGATGATCTTTGAATAATCCTTTATTGTTTGAGTTATAGGAATTAGAAAATCAGTGAGCGTTTGACAAAAATTTACTTTTAATATAGAAAATTGGATTTTAATAATCCCAACTTTGACCTATTGACCCGGATTAACCCCAACTCAGAAAATGTTTACATACAGTCCCAACTTTGAACAAATATTTCGTCACTAATCCCTTACTAACTGAAAGTTAAACTAGTTAGTTTGTGGCTTTGTGCTGACATGGACTACTTATGTGGCAAAAAAAGTCAAAGTTTTGATGATGTTGGCTGCTTATGTGGCAAACTTTTGATGACATGGATAGCTTATGTGGCATGTGTTAACTTTCAGTTAGTGTGGGATCGCTAGAGGAAAATATGTTCAAAGTTGGAACTGTTGGTAAACATTTCCTGAGTTGGGATTAAAATCCAATTTCCCTATTAATAAACCAAACGATAAAATGACCAAAAATGACATTCTTGTGAAAAGAAGGGTAAATAGGTAATTTTGTTTTGCCCTTCAATAATCAGTTTTGTTGCACTTGGTATAGATTATAGAAACTGATAATCTGAAGCGAAAAATGTTTATCTAAACTTTGAGAACCGATCACTAAATATTCAGGTTAAGAACTTAAATCCAAACACCCCTCAGGTGTCGTGTATTTGCTAATTCACACCTGAGTCTCCATGCACGAAGCGAGTAATTGGCGTTGACGAGTGCATTTTTCATCAACGTTATGATTAAGGGACAAACACCCAAGATAACTCAGCATGTCCTTCATACAAGGTTTTGCCAGACCACCAAACTTCTTTGCATTTATATGTAGCTCACCAGCCTTTTTGCCCATGTTTTTCGAGTACGATCTGTAAGATGATCGAATAACAAGACTTTAGGTATTTAAATATCGATAAAAAGACCATTAAAAAGCTGTGGCAGATGAGCATTCAAATTTCAACAGGTTCTACAAAGACCTACCGCAGACTTATATATATATGGGGGTTGGTTGACGTACGATATTCCTTAACATACGCTGCGTACGAGATGAAATTGCGCACATTATAAAACTCAAAACCCTAATCACGCATGTTGAGAAAACATAATCAGGCATGTTGAAAACCATAATCACGCATGAACATAATCACGCATGTTATAAAACTAATCATGCATGTTATTATTTCATCTCGTACGTATTGTACGTTAAGGGATATTGTATTTTACACTTTCACTATATAGAGGAAGGTTAACGTACAAAAGCTCTTAACTAGAGGTGGCAAAATGAATGGGTTGGATTGTATTGGTTGTTGGGTCAGGATGGGTTTGGGTTAGAATGAGTTTGGGTCAAGATGGGTTGAGAATAAATCAATAATAATAAAAACTGAAAAAAATTAAAAAAAATTAAAAAAAATTAAAAAAACGAAAAAAAAAATTAAAAAAAAGGAAAAAGAAATAAAAAAAATTTAAAAAAACGATCTGCACTTTTCCTGCATAACATAACTGATTTTATGATGTACCTTCGATCTCAGCTTAATACATTTGAACAGTTAAATATATAAGCAGATTAGTATGCAGAATAATAAAACAGGTTGTTTCATTGTTGTCTCAAAAAATTGTTTCATGAGCAGTTGTATATATGTCATGTACCAGTTAAGTAATTGGCATTTGCTGATACTTGAGAAATCTTGATGAATACTTGGCTAACTTTAGTTTTGTACAAAAACTTATGGATGTGTAGCGCTACCGGCGTATAGTGCTTTGCTCAATCTTTGTCAAATTTCATTAATAAGATATAGATCAACACATTAAATAGGTTACCACAGGAAGTGGAGTGGGTGTCGTGGTGCTTGTAGGTGGTGGTTCTGCTTCGTTTAGGCACGGGTAACGAGTTGACATATGAACAGAGAGGTTGAGATATGCGATTCAGAAAACTCACGGACTCGTATCAGTGGTTACGGTGTTCATCACTCATCAGTGGTGGTTGGGTGTCATGAAGATGGTCAGAGGTGCTTGGTTGTTCGCTTCTAGGTACGGACAAACACTTGGTACTGACCAGGCCTGGACCTAGTGTTGCGGGTCGGTCAGGTAACCAATAGAGGACCCAGGGCGATAATGTGTTTGTAGGAGATGGGTACATCAGACTCAGCTGTCACATTGGAAATCAGCCATGAAAGCAATAAAATCATATGTCAAAGATTTAGGATCCTAATGTGATCCCATCATACTAACCAACACAACCCAAATACAATCTGTAAGCTAAAACCCCACAATAAAACAAAGCAAGACAAACTAACAAATCCACACGACAGTCGGCAACAAAGCGAAAAAGAAACCAAATTTAGGATCCTAATGTGATCTCATCATACTAACCAACATAGGGTCAAACCAACACTCGAACAGTAACTCCATTTTCAGCCATCAACAAAAGTTAAAGCAAATTAGAGGGCAAAACAAGACCAGAACATGTAGAAACTTGCTTAAAGCAACAACCACATTAACCTCAATCAATCATACCACAAACTACAGTTTCCCAAAACAAGAATCTAAGTATCCAACAACTCGGGTAGTACAAAACTACAAAATCCCAATGTGAATCCATCAAACAAGACAACATACAACTCAAACGACATCCAACCGTCATGAATATTCACGGATTCCTAACTAGGGTTTCGATGCGTATTTGAAATTGAACAATTAAGAAGAAGTTTCGAATGCATAGTGAATTTACAGAAAATAAATCAACCAAAAGTGAAATTCATACCTTTCAATCGATCAAGAAGTGTAGAATAGATTGTTAATAGGTTGATTTAAGGGAGTATTTGGGTAGAAATTGAGAGCGTACTGGTAGAGTAGAAAAGATGAGAGCGTAGATGAGTTGTTAGGGTAAAAAAGATATTGGCCCATCCTTCCTGACCCATTCTCTTTTTCTTAATGGCTCATCCTGACCTGGTCTGTTTTAATTCTGATTTTCTTATTACCCATCTAGACCCATTAATAATTTTAATCAACCCAAAATGACCCAGCAGCTTAAAATTAAAGTCCAAATTGACCCAAGTTTAGGTATTTGGGTAGAAATTGCCAGGCCTAATATATATGAATACATTATTTCCAAACATAAAAAGTTCATTCAGCAAAATGCTCAAAGCATTCTCTTAAATTCAGCAGCAGATAACAACTATTATAGCTTAAGAAACTTAAATTGCTGACTCCACATCATCTCACTGGCTTGGATTTAAAAGGAGAGAGATGCACAAAAGCGACGAGGTCTAAAACCGAGGCACAAAGCACAAAAGCAGTGGGCTTTTCGTATTAAGGCGCAATGTGATTACAAGTTTTTTTATATATCACATAGGTTTTTAGCATCCCTTTTCCAAAATATAGCTATAAATAAGGTTTATATATAACTATAACTTTACCTACATGTACAAGCCAAAAAACCTATTGAACAACAGTACAACACTTTGATGCATAAAAACACTCAAAGTACAGAAGCGTGCGCCTCAGACCCCGAAAACTGCGCTTTTCTTGAGCTTTGTGGAAAAGGCACGCCTCGGGTGACATAAAGCGCTAATGCCTGCGCCTTGTGCCTCAGGCGTGCTTTTTAAAACCCAGCTCACTAGTGATTTGTACCATGCCATAGATAATTTCATAAGCATCCTTCTTAACACTACTAACATGCATAATCAATCATCATGCACGCAAACGTACAGATTCATGTGTCCGCTATCGATCAACAAGTGACAATGACCACTAAAAACATCTGGTACACAGCACTTCACTGTGATATCGTGCGATTCAAACAAATCATGAGCAAAAGAAAATAACTTTTTCTCTATTTTTAATGCTTTTAGTTACGCCCTGGCATTTCTAGAATGTAAATGTTATCTCGTAAAGATTGTCATTCAAATCATAGTTATTAAAGGCACTAGGCGCACTCAAGGCGCGTAGGTCTCGCCTGAGGCCTAGGCGCAAGGCGCAAAAAAGGCGAGGGCCTGAGGAAAAAAAAGCGCACAATGAAAAAAAGTTTAAAATATTTTATGTATTAGAGAATTAATTCTATTCTTCAAATAAAAAAAACTAAAGCTATTATATGACATTTAATATCATCTGTTTGGTAGCAAAAGTTCCGTTTTCCTTATATAAAAGCAGAAATCTGGCTAAAATCTTGCCGGAATTTAGAGAATTTGGCCAGAAACTCTCCGGAATCTAGGAATCTCGTCGAAATTTGTGCCTGAACCATCACCTAGAGAATTAAAGCGCAAATGCCTGACTTAAAGCGCAATGGTCTCGCCTAGCTTGGAAAATGGGCCTAGGCGCAAGAGGCGATGACTTTTAATAACTATGATTCAAATGACTTCTAAGGAATCCAATTTCAAATGTTTGAAGGACGATGTGCCGTGTCGCATTTTGTTTCATCATCTAGCGTTATCTAACTTTACTTGTACTTTTTCGTCAACTAACCATATATAGTCAAATTCAACATCGTATTACAAACAATGAACACCGGAACGTCCTCGAGTCCTACATTCTAACTTTAGTTCATCAAAACTACAAAAACCTAAGTCAAATTCAAAACCTTAGATATGTGATTGTTAAAATCACAAAATCTGGTGATTCAGCAATCACTAAACTTCAAAACTGAAACATAATTCGCGTAATTAACAAAAGTGTTCACTTAATCTATTCAACTTTCTGATATCATAATTAAACACATTCCTATCGATTCGAATGTCACCAAAACCCTAATTCCGTAAAACAAACTGAATCTAAAAGAGAAAAGCAACGTCTTAAGCATCAGTTCAATATAGAAATACTACAACGCGGATCGTAACAATACCATATACGATTACATCTAAACTAATTGGAATTAAAGAGTTCAATATTGAATCATGAAGTGAGTGCTTACGAAGAAAGGAGATACTTAGGTCTGAAAATCGGAAGAAAATACGGAGACTGGAACCTTGCGGCGGAGCGTCTGGTGGAGATCGTCGACGGCGAATGGTGGAGGCGGTAGGGATGGATGGAGTCGAGATGAAACAAATTAAAGATCACGAATTTCACATTAGACCTTCAATTTAGCAATAGTTACAATCATGGTCTTTTCTTTTTTCTTCGATAAATAAAGCATCAATCAATACGGATTTATCATTAAATGGATTTGCCCGCCAAACAAAAAATAAAGAGATTCGAGTAAGGGTGCAAACGACCCAAGTGGCTCAAGATAGGCTTGAGAAAAAGCTCGAAACGAGTCGAGTGTTATCGAGCCTGAGCTGCGTTTGAGCCTAAAATAAAGCTTGTTTATTTATCAAGTCCGAGCTCGAGCTCGAGCCTAACATGCGATGATTATAAGCTCAAATATTTCTTAGAAAACTATAGGGGGTTTTGGTCATTTACTCAAAGTTACTTTGATCATATGCTTTATAGAGCAGTTCACTTGATAGTCAGAAGTTCAAAGTTCAAGGACCATAAGTGTCAAGTTAGATTCTCGGTTTGTTAAAGTTTGTTAATAGTTGTTAACGTTCAAATCGGGGCTATATAAGCAGTAGATAGATCTCAGTTTAGGATTAATCATTTATGTAAACGTTTCTTGTAATTCGATGTATCAATTTTCATCTGATCATCAATAAGAGAATCATTGGTTTAAATCATTATTTCTAGTATCATTTATCACCACGTGACATGTGAAGCTCATCAGACTCGTCAAGCTTAGTGCGATATTACTATTTATTAATATTTAACTAGTCTTCCGCGTTGTGGGTCGCGGGCGTAAAACTGTGCTACCATCATGGGGTGGAGGGGGCGTAAAATTGTGCTAACTGAACTCCGATCAAAACCAGGGGAAAACGTAAAACAAAAACATGAATTTATAACACCAAGTGACCAAATGAAAACGTACATAAAAGTAAGGACGAAAATGTATTATATTTGAACCGATGCATTTCAAGAAAAAAAAAAGCCACGTCGAAACATAAACCAATTGTATTTATACTGACACGTACATAAAAAATGCATGTAAAACTTCAGGGAGATATAACATTTTACAATGTTTCTAAAAAGTTAATTGGTTATAAGTGTCTTTCAACGGTACACACAAAAGACAAAAAGCTATAATAATAATAATAATAATAATAATAATAATAATAATAATAATAATAATAATAATAATAATAATAATATACAGACAAAGTAGATACTTTTCATTAGAGACTAACGAGCCGAGATCGAGCTCAATCTCTCATAAGTTAATCGAGCTCGAGTCTGGTTGGGCTCGGCTCGACTCGTTTGTACCCTAGTTTGGAGCCAATCGAGACTAAGGATATTGACTCAAGAAATAATGACGTTATAGAATTCAGACCTAACCATTAAGTAAGAAGTAATAGGAACGATGGAACCTGTGAATTCAAAAGATTTTAGTGAAAATGAATTCAAATTATTCATTGATCGAGATGGCGAAACCGGCCATATATCAATTAATCTATTCAGAAAAAGTTATGAACTAAAAATAGAACTAAGATTAAAATAATAAATATTCACATGCTAAACCTTTATTTTCTTGAATCGTTAAAATTGAAGTCGCGGCTAGAAGGATGCTTGAAAGAAAAAGAAAGTGTCAAAAGGAATAAAGATGTTAGAAAAGCCTCGTAAAAGCCAGGGGATATAAGTTTTAAGATAATATTTGATATCTAAAACCTCGTAAAAGTCAGTGGATATAAATTTTAAGAGAATATTTGATATCCAAAACCAAAGTGATCTCTATAAATTGTATATGATATAACATTGTATGTAGTGAATTTTTATGAGAACGGAAAGGGTATGGTCCCAAAAACCTTGCACAGGCGCATAGGACCATACCACAACCTTATCCCAAAACATCTTGGACAAAGACCCTGCGCAGCCGCGCAGCGGTCCTAAACAGGAATTGGGAAGAAACAGTTCAAAAACAAAGGAATATGGTGTAAGAAACCTTGCGCAAGATCACAGGACCATATCATAGTCTTATTCCAAGAACACCTTTAACAAGACCCTGCGCGGCTGCGCAGCGGTTCTGAACAAAGATATGGAAGAAAACAGTCTTCGATAAACCATGCGCCAGAGAAAGGAGAAACCAATATTTAATTAACACCCTTGTGCGGGCCCGCGCAAGGGAGCAGTTAGACTTGAAGATAAAATCCTAAACATCTCCGCGCGCCCAAAATCAGGACTTGAAAGCATCTTTTTTGTTACAACAGAAAAGACATGTGGCAAGGGCATAAAGGTTCACAGCTGTAGATCTTCTAGAAGACTTTCTAATGCATATCGTGCACAGCCATTCAGTTATAACCAACTATGACGTGGCATAATCTGGAACGCTCATCAGATCATGGGGATGGCACTCGTTTGAAGATTAATCTACAACAAACCTACTTTCCACGTGGCATCTCCCCAGCCGTCGATCACACTCAAGATCCGTGTATATGGATGTGACGTTAGTGATTGACGAAAAAAGGAATAACCGCTGACGGAAAATACCTTCCGTTACTTCCTCCGTCACACCAATTTCCCGCCAAACCCGGCTATAAATAAGACGTTACAGTTTTGATCTCACAAGTTACTCTCACTTCACTTTTACTACTTCTTCTTCAAGATCACTGTACTTATTCTCACGCCAGAGGGTGGTCACGGAGAGAACCCTCATTCTCCCCGTGGCGAGTCTAACGACTTTCTGTTTTGCAGTGATCACCGGAGAAGGAACCCAGCCAAACCCCCGAATCAGCGAGAGGATTAACCCTTTTTATGCAGAGACTAAACCCCTGATCTGATTAATTCCGGTCATTCTGATCACTGTTTCTTCAAGAACCATTGTATGTTGTGAATTTTCATGGGAACTATTTGATAACTAAAAACAAAGTGATCTCAATAAATTATATATAATATAACATTGTATGTTGTGATTTTTTACGAGAACCATTGTATGTTGTGAATTTTTATGAGAACAATAAATATAAAAAAATACACACGTGTAAATGCAGAGATAAAAATAATTGGCCCAAATAGAAAAAATGAGATAAATTAATGAAAAAAAGTATTTTGGTCTTTTAATAGAAGCTAGCGGGATTTAACTTGCGTGTTGTCATAAGGGTGCGATGAAAATTCAATCGGTAACGGTTTTGATTCGTTATGATATCGGCACATGCTACCAACGCCCCGTGACAGGTCGGACTAACTTTAAACAAAAGTTTAATAGAGATATAGACGATATTTAAAATAAAATTTATGTCGGTATCGGTTTGGTTCATTACAACACCGGTACGCAACGGATGCTTAGTATAACAACCGAAAGAGAAAACAAAAAAACTTATTATATGCCCAAAAAGATACCTAATCGTGTTTTTACATCAACCGAAAACCATAAAAACATATTTCAGTAACGCTTCGATAGTACCAATACAATATTCACTCAGAAACGACATCGTACCTATATTGTCATAACAAAAAAAGTAAATTCCACCACCCACGGTTTTAGTGGTGTGTATAATGTAATGAGAAAGTATAATGTACTTCACGCCTTAACGTACATTAACGTACTTCACGAAATATATAACATGCGTAATTATTTTTTTGACCAAAATAACGTGCGTGATTTTGGATCCCATGCATGATTATGTGGTCCCATGCGTGATTATGTGGTCCCATGCGTGATTATATGTTCCATGCGTGATTATACCCCTGATCCAACGGTTACCATTGTCTCCTACGTGAAGTATGATAAGCCGTGAAGTATGTTAACCTTTCTCATAATGTAATACTTACTTTTAAAACTCAAAATATTTATATAAAATTGAGTGGCCTAGTGTGGTCACTGAAAAATTGAGGGATCATTATTAAACTTTGGATTTAAAAAAACACTTAAATTGTGATGTATAAGTTATGATTTGTTGAGTGAAGACTTGAAACTACACATGAGGAGAGAGCCTCTTGTGGTAGATACAACTATTTTTATTGATACTTTATAAATCTAAAAATATAAAAATTACCTGATTCGTTGTTTTTTTAGAACGACAAATTAATTTATTTAAAATCGCTTATACCTACTACGCCTTACAAAATTTAAATCTTCCCCTTTTCAAATAGAGAGAAGATATTTTACCATCACATCATGTCCCTTGAGGACACTTAACTCACGTCTAGTGGATGTTATCAAAGTTCACTTGATATAGAGATAGCCCGAGAGAGTATAATATGCGTGAAACTCTCTCATGATCTCAACTATAAAAGATATATAAGAAAAGATATATTTAAATTGAATATGTATTTACTAGGGGTTAATGCAATGTTATTGATTCGAACACATTGGAGCTTCCCAATTCGATTGAATAGTTAAATATTAGATTCAATGTACAAATGATTGTTGTTGTTGGAGCTTCAACCATACTGGGTATGGTTGTTGTTGTTGTTGTAATGTACAAATGATATATAGTTATACTTAATCAAACTCATCAACAGAAAGTTTAGTTGATTATGCATATGCATGATATATGTTGGATCTTCACATTCAACGTCTCAAAATGTATTCACAAGTGAAATAAGGAGCTGTTTGTTTACTTCTTAATGATGCTCTTAATGGTTCAGACCTCTTACTGGTTCAACACTTAACGGTTCAGACTGTTTGTTTCACGAGCAGATGTGTGAATGGTTCAGACATTTGCCTCTGAATAGTTAAGATTTATACAGAGTCTGAATGGTTAAGACCTGTAATCTGAATTGGTCAGACATTTGCCTCTGAACGGTTAAGCATTATACAGGTTCTTAATGGTTCAGGCCTCTTACTGGTTCAACACTTAATGATTCAGACCTTTTTCTGGTTCAGCACTTCACCATTCAGATGTTGCCAAATAGCCCCTAAAACTTTATAGTAAATTAAGGCACGACTCAAGGAATAGTGAACCCAAACACTTGCTTTGGGCCACCAGCTGAGTTGTTGGGCCTTAAATTAAAAATTAAAAAAAATAGATATACATGAAACTATACTTCGAATATCTTGAAGCAGATTGGTTAGTTCTTTCGTTGTTACCAAGGAGATTGGTGTTTGAATCCTATCAAGATCTTTGAGCTAGCATTAATTTATTTAATAATAGGTTTTTCTGTCATCATTTCACATTAATTGTTTTTTTTTTTATAACTTACACGTACTAAATTAAAAAACATATACTAAATTAAAAAAATTTGATTGATTTGCCCAAAAAAATAATGATGCTTGATTAGGTTTGTGTCATTTTGTACCTTTTTAAATTAGTTTTGTAAAACCTACTTAAAACATAGTTGGTGACATATCGCCTATATGATGAGTCATGGTGGTCTTTAGCCTAAGGGGTTGTTTGTTTACCTCTTAATGGAGCTCTTAATGGTTCGGACCTCTTACTGGTTCAACACTTAATGATTCAGACTGTTTGTTTCACGAGCAGATGTCTAAATGGTTCAGACAATTACCTCTGAATGGTTAAGCATTATACTGAGTCTGAATGGTTAAGACCTCTAATCTGAATTGGTCAGACATTTGCCTCTGAACGGTTAAGCTTTATACATACTCTTAATAGTTCAGACCTCTTACTGATTCAACTCTTAACCATTCAGATGTTGTGAAACAGCTTGTGTTAATATTAATTAATATATTAATTTATATTCTATTGTCTTGTTATTTCTATATTTTTTCAAGATTAATATATACAAGTAATGAATGAATTATTATTCACATCAATAGGCTAACAAGCAAAACTGATAGTCATATGTATGCACAGTTGCACACTAAAATAATATAAGTTTAGTCCACACGCTATGACGATATCATTAAAATATTAATCAAATTATATTTCCATGTATCTAAATAAACATCGTAGATTCAAATATATTATTTGTTCATGCGTCCAGGTAATAACATGTTCCCCGCTCCATGTTCAAAATTATGTTGATCCATGGTTCAAAAAAAATATTTGATATAAATATAATATTTTTGTTTAAAATTTAAATAACATTCCCTTCATAGAAATAAAACATGAAAAGTTTGAACGAAATTGATTTTACCAATATCATGTAATTATTGTTATTATATATATACATTATCAACTAGGTTATCACCCGCGAACTTCGCGTGTAGGAAAATTACTTTATATTAATCAAACTATGTCAGAAACTTGTTTTATAATTGTTTTGAATTGAAAGTTGTAGTCATTAGGGTTGCTAACAAACTTGTTTTATAATTGTTTTGAATTGAAAGTTGTAGTCATTAGGGTTGCCAGTAAGGTCAGAAACTTTGGGCAAGAACCGGAGGTAGAAATTTGCCTCACTGAATGACCCACGACACAAAAAAAAGAACTTTTATTTATTATAACAGATTATTAGAACTTTATTAATATTGTGTCCGTTCTTTATTATAACACTTAACTTGTACAAAAACTAAAAAACTATAATGAATTATCCAAGGCTTTAACACCACCACTGTCACCAACCTTTGAAACACACAAACACAATATATTTTGATATGCACAATCACATTAGTTGAGTACCACACATATGGGCCAGACAGGTTGAAAGTTGACTGAAGTGCAATCCAAAATTTCAAATGCATAGTCTTCAAATCTATTTATTATTGTTATAAGAGTTAATTACTGTTTTCGTCCCTATGGTTTGTCCAAAATCACTATTTCAGTCCATTAGTTTAAAAATTGCGATTTCAGACCCTGTGGTTTCACTTTCGTAACCATTTCAGTCCCTGTACTAACATAATAAATGGATTGAAATAGTTACGAAAGTGAAACCACAGGGACTGAAATGGTTACGAAAGTGAAACCACAGGGACTGAAATCGCAATTTTTAAACTAATGGACTGAAATAGTGATTTTTGACAAACCACAGGGACGAAAACAGTAATTAACTCTTGTTATAATATTATTTACGTAACTATATTTGACCTATTAATTACATATTATTTACGTAACATACTAAAAGTGGTTTTTGAAACTTTAAAAGTTAAACATATGAGATAAAATCTTACTTCATAATAATAGATTGTCAATTTGTAAATAAAATTATTACCTCAAAATTAAAAATAAATCTATGTATGGAGTATGCATTGGTAAACATACACGACATTCTCAAAATTACAGAGACAAATTTCAATAGTTTGTTTGATTTACAAAATATTTTATAAATTGATATTAACAAAGGAAAAAAATTAAAGATAAAATATAAATTATTAATGTTTAGTTTATTAACAAATTCGAAACCTTAAAGATATATATACTTTGATTTTAAAAACATAAGAAAGTACTAAATTTTACGTTATTGATGGTTTTAAATTCATTTTGTTTGTTTTTAAAAATAAATTAATTTGGAAATTCAAATTGATTGTGTAAAAAAATATTCATGTGTCTTTATTGATCAAATAAAACATTGTATCCAAATGACTTGTTTCCCAAATATCCTTTTAAAGTATGTTATAAAATTCTTAGGTGGATTGTATGTAAAATCATAGATGTTTACATTGCTTGGATTTATGCTTATAATTATACTGTCTTTACATAAATTAGAAAAACTTTTTTTAAAAAATAATATGTAGTGGATAGATTAAATTGATTTCCAAAAGCAATGAAATTTAATTAGTACCTTTAAATAACATGGCTTGATATTATGATTGCAACTTAGTCATTACTTTGATAAGTCACATTTAGAAGATATATATTAGTATCATAACAAAATCCAATATAACTTTATATAGACAAAATGGTCTAATTAAGTTATAGACATACATATTGAAAACATTAATGAGTAGCATAGCAACGGATACGACAATAAACATAAACAAAGGTACTTGTTCAAAACACAAACGTTAACCATCCAACAAAATCTTAGTTCATATCAACCACCACTTAACTACGAATTATAGATATATATAGTTTTACTAACCAGATCAGACGTTTTTCAAGATTATGGTGTTTTTTGAAGTAACAAAGATGAAATCAAGCATCACACCATCAATCAAGTTGTTGTCAGCCATAAATTGACGCCAGTTCTCGACCGAATAACGTTTCGCACATCCCCTTTTTTCGGTCTTGGATGTGTAAACAACAACATGTCCTTCCAAGTTCTGAACTTTCAATGAATGTATCTTCTTCGTAACCCCGGCTCGATTAGCAACTTCGACAGGAAGACGCCGCATTTAACAACATACATTAAAAATCAAAGCTATTTAAAATTACTTAATAATTACCAAAATGTAAATCAAAAGTTTAAGAAACGAAAAATCATACCAGCCTATATTCTCCTTTTCGTGTAACGTCAAAAAATTCAGCATCTACGGGAACATTCCCTGTTTGACCTTTCTTGGCAAGGCTATGCTTCTTCAATCTGGAAGTGCCAACCGAGGGTACATTTTGCTTTACCTATATGATTGGTTACACATATAAGTAATATTATTCTAATGACAATCATTAGGATTAAAAATTTAGATGATGATGTGGCATTTATAATACAAAGTAAATCATTACCACATGCTTGTATTCAGTTTCACAAAACTTTGAAACAATTGATGTTTTAAAGTTGAAGGTACTATGAAATCCTTTGCTTATATCTTTATTTGTGTGAAACAATTCTTTGCCCTTTTTATCCTGCTGGATGTTTAAATAATAAAGTAAATACTTATGATGGTAAAAACAAAAATTTTTAGTATAATACCCAAAAAATAGCCTATTGTAAGACATGGTGATTTTTAACACGGGTACATACCTTTGGAGTGCAATCAACAACATCTTGTTTCCTTTTCATTGGTTTCACAACTTCTTCGTTAATGATGATACCTTTTTTTTTATGAATGTTAGGACGCTGTGTCTATACACATTTCAAAGTAACATAAATAAACCACTTGATTATGTGACATCGTTAAATTTCATATGAATTGTAACCATTATAAAAATTTATTGCAATATAAGATTACCCTATTGACTGTTGTTTGTTCATGTCAAAAGGTGTGGCCAGAATGTATATCAAATGCCTAACAAAAAAACATTGAAGTGAATTATGGGTAAGTAATTAATAAAATCTTGTGTATATAAGAAAAATAGATAATTACCTTGTCTAATTTATCAACAAACTGATCATGACTTATTTGAACGACCTCATCATCATCAGAATCAACTATGCCACTCAAAACAACAGGAATACAATCTCGATAAACTGATAACTGAAAGGCAACGTTATCAATCTTATTAAAGATCAATACATCTTCATCAAAGATTTTAAGCCTTTCGCAAAGAGTCATCCATCCGTCTGTGAATGCATAGCAGTTATGTATTTTAGCAGATTCCACATTCCAGCGAGTACCAGCAGCTAGTATTTGATAGGTGCCGTTTAGTGTGTGTTTTTTATAAAACTTTTTAATAAAAGCATCTGGAATTACCTGCATTAAATAAAACATGTATCATAAGTTACTACGCATGTTGTTTCGATATAGTAAATAGAACTAATACTATACTATTACATAAATATATAATAAATAAAATGTATACAATTAGATTAATAATGTGCAAAAGGAAAAAAATATACATACAGTTAAGCCCAATTGTGTGTATCGCTGATATGTGAAATACGATTCACCACATACACCGTCAACAAAACACGAAAGTTCAAACACATCATGTCGAATAGGTTTGAAAAGCAACAGTGAATCCTTTGACAATTGAAGGCCTTTAACAACTACTGCCCAACCATCAGCCAAAGCCGGTCTAGACTCTAATGTTTTCATCGTTACGGTCCAAGACTTACTGTTAGTGCACTATGTCTGTCGACTACGTCTTTGTTCAAGTCTTGCATTGTTAAGGGCACGAAGTTCAAGAAAAAGATTAAGATAGCTAATTCCGTTTGAATGGTGCATGTGTAATTCCGCACGGAATTAACATGTAATTCCGCTTGGAATTGTTAATTCCATTTGGAGCTAATTCCGTGTGAATCCTAATTCCGCATGAAGTAATTTCGTGTGAACTTTGGAGCGGAATTAGATGCTTATAAATAGGGGACTTGTAATTTCGTTTGTAAGAGTCCGTGTATGTGTGTTTCTGACGGCGAAGCTCTGCCAAAGTTGTCTCGTGGTTGTAAACGTTGCTAAATCAATAATAGAGACTGTTTAATTAAACTCTAGTGTATTACAAGCTAAATGAAGACCGAATCACTGAATTCCGCCTCTGATTCTGTCTGAGAATTCTTCTGAACGACTCGTTCGGGTCACACAACGATCCTACAAGTGGTATCAGAGCTCAGGAGGAAGAATTCTTACTGTTTAGCTCGTTTTCACTAAAAATTCTGATTTCTACACCTTCTTTTTCAAATTAATCAAGATTTAATGGTTGAAATGGACTGATTTTTACATATAACAATCGAAATACAGTTTTAATCAATCCTTGAGAAAATCAGACTTTAAAATTAACCTAGAACTTGATCAATTTTATAAAAATCAGATCGATATGCTGACGTCACCATAATTCCGCACAAAATTAAGGGTAATTTCGTCTCAGATAAGTAATTCCGTTTGAGAGGTTTCAAAGGAAATTACTTAATTCCGCTCCAGTTTGTAATTCTTTTTGAAATTGATATTTCGTTTGAATAATTCCGCACGAAATCACTAATTTCGTTTGAAATCTTGTAATTTCGCTTGAATCCTAATTTCGTTTAAAACTAATTTCGTGTGAAGCCGTTGTGACAACCGCCAATTAACGGCTTCTAATTACGCGATTAACAAACGTTTAAGTCGATAATAAGTAGTGTTTAAGGCACGGATTAACTTAATTAGGTTTTTGGAGTCTCTAGGAACGCCTAATCGACTTTACAGCGCGTGTATGACGATCTGCGGAGAAACCATTGAATATTAAACGATAACGAACTGAAACCGTACAAATTACTGACATCACCGACAAATACGTTTTATACGTATAATTTAAACCTATGGATTTCTTTTTGCAAAATTTTTATGCTTTCGAATGACGCAAAGCGCAAACGAGAGCGAAAAACGTGGAAATCAGAACGCACCGTCAATTAATAACGAAACGGAAGCGCCGCATTCGAGTTACGTCACAATGTTAATATATTATGATATATCTAACTTCGTTTTCAAATTTTATTATTCACAATTGAAAACGGAGCGAGAAATGGATTTTAAAACGACAAACTACGAAGTTTACGCGATTTAACTCGACCGACGCGCATACGCGTCTAACACGACAAACGACACTATTTTACGCCTTTTAATCCTAAAGTTTTATCTTCGACGTTAAGTGGAGCTCGGGTTTTGATAATGGGCCACGCAGAAAATTTGGGTCACTTAAATACGGGGATTGGGCTTGTGGGCCTTGGGCCCAAGCCCAAGCCCATTAGGGAAAACCTACCTATTTAAGAGAAGTGTTACCCTAGTTGCCTCATTTGGTTTCAGCCGACACCAAGCTTTCCCTCTCACTTTGAGCTGCACCTTATCTAAATCAAACATACACACAACTCATGAATGTTCATTTTCTCCAAACAAATCCCATAACAACCTGCTCTCCTCCCTTCCCCTCTCGATCTCCATTCCCTCCTCTCGATTCAAGATCCGGCGAACCCAAATAGGAGTCGGCCAGCCGACGGCTGCCGGTGGTCCCCTCCGATGAGCAACCCCCCCCTCCGTCAGTTGAAGAAGATGACCACTGAGTGGTGGTCAGCGGCGACGAGATCAGAAGCCGAGAGAGGAGGTGCCGGCCGCTCATTTTTCTGGCGCCGTACCCCCGCCTGTGTTCGATGATGATGACGACAGACGGTGACAGTGTTGTTGCCGTAATTTCTGCAGGTAAGAACATCCCTTTCTTTTCTGTTCGTTGATTTTTCCGATTGATAAACTGGTTTCTTCTTACGTTTCTCATGATGTCGATGATGCGGATGATGATGTTGATGAAGACTAGTTAACAATGATGTCGGCAGTAGACGTGAGGATGTTGTGGTTTGAGTGATGTTTCAGTTTTGGGTCACGAGTTTGGGATACGGTTCAGATTTCGGGTTGGTTCAACTCGGTTTGACCCGGTCAAACCAGTCAACGGTAAATCCCGGTCAGAACTTCGGTTCAGGTGTGGTCAACAGCGGTCAACTTCGGGTTCAAGTCAACGGGTCAGAATTGCACTCCATGTCGACTCGGTCAAAGCGAGTCGACTCGGGTCAACTCAGTCGGTTCCAGGTCAAAGCAGTCAAAGTCAGTCAGGCTACGGGTCAACAGGTCAACGGCTCGGTCAAAGTCAGATTCCGGTTCGGTCAACATTCAGTCAACGCCCGGTCATCTCGCAAGACCCGGTAAAGTTTAGGCGTAGCGAGTAGTTATTACGCCAGTTTACATTAGATTTTAGACTTAAACGCGACCCGAGCTCGACCCGAATTGATTAAATATTAGTTTATTTTGGATATACTCGACGAAAATTTTATACATTAGTGATTACTACGCTTTTACATTTGACGTTTTGATATATTTGACGGAAACCTTATATTTAATGTTGTTGAATGACTGATTGAATTTTGAAAAAAAAAACGGCACTTTGATTGTCGGGTTATTTCAAAAACAGAGGAAACTCTGTCCGATTTTTGTAAAAATCCGAAACCAAAACATAACTATGTTGTTAAACGGCACTTGTCGAAATCCGAGTTTTTATTATAAAATAAATATATAGATATATTTATTTTGGTAACGTTTTACGAATTTCAAAAACAAAGTTATAACATTCCATCAAACTTGAATTACTACTTAATAAAACTCGAGGATTTCTATAAAATAGATATAAGTAATTATATTTATTCCCAGCGTTTAGAAACATCGAGACCCGATACACTTTTACAAATAAATATAATTATTTATTTTATTTCAAACACTAATATTTCTGAATACTTTTAAACAATGAATATAATGTTACATTTATTCCAAACGTCGTTGGTCCGTATACTTTTGTAAAATAAAAATAACGTTTTATTTTTATTTTGAACACCAACTATTCGAATACATATATGTGAATATATATATATATATATATATATATATATACACTTGTTTACATCTTACGAAAACTACAACGGTATATTACCGCAACACATACGACATTTCGGATACGTACCACTATTCACCTACGTTTTCTATTCGCGACAACTAACACGACTTCATAAGTATATTTATATTTATATATATAAATATATAACTTATAACACTCGAAAACTAAGTCGATTTCACGACTTAGTTTTATCCCGGTTATAAACGGGATCGAGTAACAATAGTTTGGCTATTTCGAATCAAGACAATAACACTAACTTAGGGTCGTTTAGTTAACGACTCGGTAGAGCTCGGACACGTAGTTTAACTACGTTTAAATTAGAAAACTGATAAGTTATTCCTTGATTAGGAATGTTTTAGTTGCACGCTAGCGAGTTCAAATTCGTGGGATGACACTACGGAATCACACTAAGCTAGCTTTGCACAGGAATATCCAGGTGAGTTCATAACCCCCACTTTTTACTGTTTTACATTTTTATAAATGTTTTCGGGGGTGGAAAGACATGCAAGTTTTGCAAAAGTAAACAATTTTTCGATAAGCGAAAACCTCATATTTCTAAACCATATTGCGAATGGATTTCAAGGAACTCAAATGGTTTACGAACGGTTTATACTAAACATACCGGTTTTACAAAACAAACGCGTATTTTCACAAACGTGCATGATTTTCATGACTAGTGACAGGAATGTCCTAGTTACTACAACGGGACTGGGTTGTTCTGCGTACGAACAACGAGACAACCCAATGGGTTTATGTCCCCCTTTTTCTTTTGAAATACATATTAACTAGGGTATGATTAAGCTATGGAATGAACTCTTGGATCACGTGCGAATAGGCGCTAACTTAGGCACCATTAATCCTTTTAAGGACCACGGAACAGGGGGTAGATCTATCGGGTACGGGCGAGCCCCACTCACGGTCCTTGTGCGGCCACTTAGAGTGCTTTTGTGTCCCTGTCGAAGTGAATCGACACTTAAATCGTCTACCGGGTTGAGTGCTTCCTATGTCGGCACACATATTAATGTCTTAGCTACACATTAATGATCAACATGTTCATAGACGCATTACATACCTACTTAGAAACTGAACTTTCAAATGTTTTTAAGATTCATTTGATGTAAACTCACAAATACATGGATTTACAAACTTTGGTAACGTTTTTCAAATTATACCTAAGTAAGAGGACGCGCTGATCCTGCTTATGAAGGTTCGTTTGGGCTCGGCCCATTCTCTCTCGTGCAATGCACAAAGACTATTGTGGGCTAGACTCACAGTTTTTCATATATCATGCCAAGAAAACAATTCTACTATATTTTCTCAACAACTTTGAAACCGGTTATCAAAAAGATTTATTTTAAATCTTTTCAAAACAAACTATGAGCTCGCTCAACTTTATGTTGACTTTTTCGCATGTTCTTTCTCAGGTTGCATTTTTAAACCTAAGGAACGGTTGGAATAGGAGAACCCATGGGAATTCAAGTACCTAGTAGGCGTTCACTGTTTAGAAGTCTTAGCTTTTTGCTTCCGCTGTGCAATGAAGATACCGGTCCAGTCACGCCAAGCTCTGATATTTCGGGGTGTGACAGATTGGTATCAGAGCTATAGGTTTCAGCGAATTAGGTTTTTGTAGAGATACCTAGGCTTTAACCTTACTTTCCTCTGGGAACTTAGATTCTTAAGATTTGAAACACACAGAACGCCTAAGACTCGAATATAGGTTCCAACCGTTGCCAAAAAAAAAACAATTATTCAACAATTTTGGTTTTAAACATACACGAGTGTTGTGTTGATACACGTTACACGAATCAATTACACGCAAAAATCAGAACTTTAAGATTTTTGTATAACACGCATTTAGGACCTTTGGAAAGTTTGTGTCGATACTCATTAAAGGTCCTCACTTAGAAACCGTGACTATTAACTCGGGCAAACGCCATTATATTATGTCGTCTATGCTATTTCACTTACCCGAGTAGGTAACCTGCGCGGAATGAAACACTAGTGCACACGAATACATGAAACTCAAATTATACGTCAACAGATGTCGGAGCACATCACATTCTACACGGAACGAAACACTAGTGCACACGTATACATGAAACTTAAACTATACGTCAGCGGACGTCGAAGTATATCACGCACGACTTTCAAGGCAAGGCCTTTGGAAAACATGATTGGGCACAATAACAACGACGCTAGTCCAGTCAGCGGGAGAACTACTGATTGAAATGCGGCAATGGGCCACGTGATATTGCAAGTGACACGAATCACGCCAAGGTACGTTGAAACAAGATTTAATAACGATCGATACTTAGTCTAATGAGACTCACAACTACTGACGCTGCAAAAGAAGTCACATGTCTTCGTATCCCCCTATTTCACTTATGGCGATCACGCTATGTTCGAAATTCCAGGTAAGATCCTCAAATTTCTTTTGTTGAAATTTCGACTTTTTGCACATAGTGAGTAGATTTTCCTACTTCTACTCCCCCTAACGGTCATTTCATCACGAAGATTTTACTTCATGATAGTAAACAGTCAATCGTTTCAGTTCTTGACAAATTCATTTGATACACATGCATCGCTTGTTGCGTATGTGGTTTCACTCCAAATTGTTGTTTTATCAAAGCTCAAATATCATTTCGCTATATAAATGATCTTTGCATTATTATTTGAATGGCTACATTATTGCAAAGCGTTGACTCTTTGATATCGAGTCAACGAACTCGTTGAAACTCCTTCCCTTTTCGAGTTACATACATGGTTTTCGTTGTAACCATGTCGAAACTTTCCTGTTGATACTTGCATTCATTGTTGGAATGTGCTTAAACCAAGTTTAATTGTTTGAACTTGCTC
The DNA here is from genome assembly GCF_002127325.2 of Helianthus annuus. Taxonomy (NCBI): domain Eukaryota; kingdom Viridiplantae; phylum Streptophyta; class Magnoliopsida; order Asterales; family Asteraceae; genus Helianthus; species Helianthus annuus. The sequence goes on along the minus strand of NC_035439.2, from coordinate 105,395,026 downwards.
ATAATATACATTCAATTCGAGGTTCCATATGATGGATTGAGGCCATCATATTCAAAATAATCCCAACAAGCACCTCATTTGCTTTGAACCATAACAGGCTTGTTTGGTTTTCGACTTCATTGAATCATTTCCTTGATCACGATCACCTTGTGGTGACGTTCTCACAAGTTTGAAGCTTGCGCTAATCTCGTTGCTCACATCATGTACGGATTTAATTATTTATTTACTTGTTTCTTGATATTAAATCCACCTTGTTGGTTTATCATATTAAAACAATCTTAACACAATCGTGTGTTAAGATAATGGTACACAAATTCATGTCATATTCAGGTGTACCTCTTAACGGTTCTTTCAGCATCGATCAAACATTTTGTAATATTTATTGTCCTTTCATTTTCAATCGAAGAACATTATTTATTTTTTTTCGTTTTCAATTGAAAATCCTATGAGAATTGTTTGAAACAGACATTCAGATTTACTTCGTTGAATCTCTCACTTGCTTTCAAAACAAGGTGATGCTTGTTCAGTCACCAGTATTCTTAAATTATTTCAATCATTATGACACCTTGTGGTGCTGGCATAGATTCGTAGCTTGGGCTAATCATGATTGAGCGCTTCATGCAAAACACGGTGATACTTTTTTGATCACCATTATTATTGAATTATTTCACTCACTACGACACATTGTGGTGTCGGTATAAACTTGTAGCTTGTGCTAATCACGATCAGTCGCTCATGCGAAACTATATATGCTTTTCGTTTGACTCATCATTTAAATGGACCTAATGCAACTATGTATTAAGATGATGATACACCAGGTTCGGCTGTATTTCATTTCGGTGCATCCTTGCAACACGTTGATCTTATTCATTTAACGGTTTGATTGTTCACAAATCATTTTTATGATTATATTTATTTGAACTTGTTACATTCGAGTTTCAATCATACAACGACCAACACAAGTTTCTGTTGGCAGTGAATTCTATTGTTTCAAAAATTAATTTGCATATTTTGAACATTCATTTGGAATTCTATTGCTCGAAATTCCTCTTTTGTTGAACCTTGTAAACTTACTCACATTAGTGATAGTATCACTACGCTTCGTTCACTTGACATCGATTTCCGTAACAAACTCAGCTTAGGTTCTTAATGATGCAAAGTGTTTTTACACTCACGTAATCTGAAAGTCTTGATTCGATTACGCGTTCATTCACTTTGGTATTATTCGGACTTACCTAGGAACGACACAACTCTGATGAGATAACATAGACTAAATTTCAAGGACGAAATTTCTGCAACAGGGGGAGAATGTGACAACCGGCAATTAACGGCTTCTAATTACGCGATTAACAAACGTTTAAGTCGATAATAAGTAGTGTTTAAGGCACGGATTAACTTAATTAGGTTTTTGGAGTCTCTAGGAACGCCTAATCGACTTTACAGCGCGTGTATGACGATCTGCGGAGAAACCGTTGAATATTAAACGATAACGAACTGAAACCGTACAAATTACTGACATCGCCGACAAATACGTTTTATACGTATAATTTAAACCTATGGATTTCGTTTTGCAAAATTTTTATGCTTTCGAATGACGCAAAGCGCAAACGAGAGCGAAAAACGCGGAAATCAGAACGCACCGTCAATTAATAACGAAACGGAAGCGCCGCATTCGAGTTACGTCACAATGTTAATATATTATGATATATCTAACTTCGTTTTCAAATTTTATTATTCACAATTGAAAACGGAGCGAGAAATGGATTTTAAAACGACAAACTACGAAGTTTACGCGATTTAACGCGACCGACGCGCATACGCGTCTAACACGACAAACGACACTATTTTACGCCTTTTAATCCTAAAGTTTTATCTTCGACGTTAAGTGGAGCTCGGGTTTTGATAATGGGCCACGCAGAAAATTTGGGTCACTTAAATACGGGGATTGGGCTTGTGGGCCTTGGGCCCAAGCCCAAGCCCATTAGGGAAAACCTACCTATTTAAGAGAAGTGTTACCCTAGTTGCCTCATTTGGTTTCAGCCGACACCAAGCTTTCCCTCTCACTTTGAGCTGCACCTTATCTAAATCAAACATACACACAACTCATGAATGTTAATCTTCTCCAAACAAATCCCATAACAACCTGCTCTCCTCCCTTCCCCTCTCGATCTCCATTCCCTCCTCTCGATCAAGATCCGGCGAAGCCCAAATAGGAGCCGGCCAGCCGACGGCTGCCGGTGGTCCCCTCCGATGAGCAACCCCCCCTCCGTCAGTTGAAGAAGATGACCACTGAGTGGTGGTCAGCGGCGACGAGATCAGAAGCCAAGAGAGGAGGTGCCGGCCGCTCATTTTTCCGGCGCTGTACCCCCGCCTGTGTTCGATGATGATGACGACAGACGGTGACAGTGTTGTTGCCGTAATTTCTGCAGGTAAGAACATCCCTTTCTTTTCTGTTCGTTGATTTTTCCGATTGATAAACTGGTTTCTTCTTACGTTTCTCATGATGTCGATGATGCAGATGATGATGTTGATGAAGACTAGTTAACAATGATGTCGGCAGTAGACGTGAGGATGTTGTGGTTTGAGTGATGTTTCAGTTTTGGGTCACGAGTTTGGGATACGGTTCAGATTTCGGGTTGGTTCAACTCGGTTTGACCCGGTCAAACCAGTCAACGGTAAATCACGGTCAGAACTTCGGTTCAGGTGTGGTCAACAGCGACCAACTTCGGGTTCAAGTCAACGGGTCAGAATTGCACTCCATGTCGACTCGGTCAAAGCGAGTCGACTCGGGTCAACTCAGTCGGTTCCAGGTCAAAGCAGTCAAAGTCAGTCAGGCTACGGGTCAACAGGTCAACGGCTCGGTCAAAGTCAGATTCCGGTTCGGTCAACATTCAGTCAACGCCCGGTCATCTCGCAAGACCCGGTAAAGTTTAGGCGTAGCGAGTAGTTATTACGCCAGTTTACATTAGATTTTAGACTTAAACGCGACCCGAGCTCGACCCGAATTGATTAAATATTAGTTTATTTTGGATATACTCGACGAAAATTTTATACATTAGTGATTACTACGCTTTTACATTTGACGTTTTGATATATTTGACGGAAACCTTATATTTAATGTTGTTGAATGACTGATTGAATTTTGAAAAAAAAAAAAACGGCACTTTGATTGTCGGGTTATTTCAAAAACAGAGGAAACTCTGTCCGATTTTTGTAAAAATCCGAAACCAAAACATAACTATATTGTTAAACGGCACTTGTCGAAATCCGAGTTTTTATTATAAAATAAATATATAGATATATTTATTTTGGTAACGTTTTACGAATTTCAAAAACAAAGTTATAACATTCCATCAAACTTGAATTACTACTTAATAAAACTCGAGGATTTCTATAAAATAGATATAAGTAATTATATTTATTCCCAACGTTTAGAAACATCGAGACCCGATACACTTTTACAAATAAATATAATTATTTATTTTATTTCAAACACTAATATTTCTGAATACTTTTAAACAATGAATATAATGTTACATTTATTCCAAACGTCGTTGGTCCGTATACTTTTGTAAAATAAAAATAACGTTTTATTTTTATTTTGAACACCAACTATTCGAATACATATATGTGAATATATATATATATATATATATATATATATATATATATATATATATATATATATATACACTTGTTTACATCTTACGAAAACTACAACGGTATATTACCGCAGCACATACGACATTTCGGATACGTACCACTATTCACCTACGTTTTCTATTCGCGACAACTAACACGACTTCATAAGTATATTTATATTTATATATATAAATATATAACTTATAACACTCGAAAACTAAGTCGATTTCACGACTTAGTTTTATCCCGGTTATAAACGGGATCGAGTAACAATAGTTTGGCTATTTCGAATCAAGACAATAACACTAACTTAGGGTCGTTTAGTTAACGACTCGGTAGAGCTCGGACACGTAGTTTAACTACGTTTAAATTAGAAAACTGATAAGTTATTCCTTGATTAGGAATGTTTTAGTTGCACGCTAGCGAGTTCAAATTCGTGGGATGACACTACGGAATCACACTAAGCTAGCTTTGCACAGGAATATCCAGGTGAGTTCATAACCCCCACTTTTTACTGTTTTACATTTTTATAAATGTTTTCGGGGGTGGAAAGACATGCAAGTTTTGCAAAAGTAAACAATTTTTCGATAAGCGAAAACCTCATATTTCTAAACCATATTGCGAATGGATTTCAAGGAACTCAAATGGTTTACGAACGGTTTATACTAAACATACCGGTTTTACAAAACAAACGCGTATTTTCACAAACGTGCATGATTTTCATGACTAGTGACAGGAATGTCCTAGTTACTACAACGGGACTGGGTTGTTCTGCGTACGAACAACGAGACAACCCAATGGGTTTATGTCCCCCTTTTTCTTTTGAAATACATATTAACTAGGGTATGATTAAGCTATGGAATGAACTCTTGGATCACGTGCGAATAGGCGCTAACTTAGGCACCATTAATCCTTTTAAGGACCACGGAACAGGGGGTAGATCTATCGGGTACGGGCGAGCCCCACTCACGGTCCTTGTGCGGCCACTTAGAGTGCTTTTGTGTCCCTGTCGAAGTGAATCGACACTTAAATCGTCTACCGGGTTGAGTGCTTCCTATGTCGGCACACATATTAATGTCTTAGCTACACATTAATGATCAACATGTTCATAGACGCATTACATACCTACTTAGAAACTGAACTTTCAAATGTTTTTAAGATTCATTTGATGTAAACTCACAAATACATGGATTTACAAACTTTGGTAACGTTTTTCAAATTATACCTAAGTAAGAGGACGCGCTGATCCTGCTTATAAAGGTTCGTTTGGGCTCGGCCCATTCTCTCTCGTGCAATGCACAAAGACTATTGTGGGCTAGACTCACAGTTTTTCATATATCATGCCAAGAAAATAATTCTACTATATTTTCTCAACAACTTTGAAACCGGTTATCAAAAAGATTTATTTTAAATCTTTTCAAAACAAACTATGAGCTCGCTCAACTTTATGTTGACTTTTTCGCATGTTCTTTCTCAGGTTGCATTTTTAAACCTAAGGAACGGTTGGAATAGGAGAACCCATGGGAATTCAAGTACCTAGTAGGTGTTCACTGTTTAGAAGTCTTAGCTTTTTGCTTCCGCTGTGCAATGAAGATACCGGTCCAGTCACGCCAAGCTCTGATATTTCAGGGTGTGACAGCCGTCTTGCAGGTTAATTCCGTTTGAGGAGGAATTTCGTTTGAAGATTTTGCGGGAAAAGTTCTTTTCGTGTGAACTTTGATTTCGGTTGAAAACTGAATTCGTGAATTTTGAAGAGTATAGTTAAAATGTTTGATGAACAGGAGAACAAGAATCTTGCAGATTTAAATGATTGGGCTAGTGAATCTTGGTTTGATAGGAGAAATGATAAAAATGTTTGGATTAAAAGATTCGAAAACTTCTTGTGTATGAAACATGAATCATTGGAGAAGTTGGATAAATGGTTTGATGATTTAATTGACAAGTTAGATAGATACAAGATAAGGTTTTCAAATGATGAAAAAATTTCAAAATTTGCTGACGCATTACCTTTAGAATGGGATGAAGTTTTAAGAAAATTAAAAGAGGATTCTGATTTTTCAAAACTTTATCTACATGGATTCATTCGAAAGCTTAAATCATACAAGTATGATAAAGAAACAGAAAAAGAGGAGTTGATGAACGAAATAAAAAAGGACTCAGAAAAAATAAATTTGAATGTGATTGTTGAAATGAGAAGAAGAGTAAAGGTGTGTCTTGCTGCAAAAAAATGTTATGAGATACGATATTAAGAGAGGTTGTTTTATTGATGAAAATATGAACCCTCTTGATTTCGTTAAAATCTTTTGTGCAGGAACATACAAGTTGGAAACAAAGGAAATCACAAAGAAAGAAGCTGATGTTGGAAAGATGAATGAAAAATGCTCAAAATGTGATAAATCTGGAGCAGACAATGTCAAACTTTTGAAAGATATGGAGAATTTGACATTGAAAAACAAAACCTTGAAGTTTGAGAAGAAAGCTGATGATGAACAGATTCTGGAGTTGCGCTTGAACTGTGAAAAACTGAAATCTGAAAATGACAAACTTTTGAAGAATGTTGAGAGTTTGTCATTAGAAAACAAAAATTTGAAAAAATTAGAAAATGATTTTCAAAATCAAATAAAAATTTTAGAAAATGAAAAATCAATTTTTGAGAAAAATAACTTGGAAAAGCAAAAAGCAATAAATTCTCATCTTGAGAATATTATTCGACTTGAAAAAGAAGCCGAATGTGATAGAAATAAAATTGCTGTGTTAGAGAATAAGTTGAAAGGTTTTGTGACTTCTGCATCATATGTTTGTCCAAAACTAATCAATGCTGTTCCAATAAGTGACAATGTCACAAATTTTGACAAAGTCAAAATTGAAGATTGTGATGAGAAAACTGATGATGAAGATGAAAAAAGAAAATTATTTTTGAAATTAAAAGAAAAATTTCAAGAAACTGATTTGCAATCTACATAAAAAGGTGAATGTTCAACATAGAAATCTTTGAAGAAGATTGCAGAACAAAAACAAAGTATTAAAAATTCTGAAAAACTTCTAAACAAGAATAAAAGCTCATCAGTTCAATCATCCAATCGTGATAAAAAAACCACAAAAATTGGAAAATCAAAACTCAAAAACAGTTGGTAATAAGTGGTGCAGGTTTGACCACAGTGCTTCAAAGCCAAATCTAGCTTTCAGGAAGAGTCATGACGGGTGGTCCGTAGGACAACCCTTAAAAGGTCTAAACATATGCACATTCCATGTTTTATTCGGTTAATTGCTTGAACTTGGTAACCACTCTATGTTTGATGATGCAGGTCTTAAAGTACTTAAGATGAGGGATTTATAAAAGATTAGAAGGATGGCGGAAGTTGGCGAAATCGAGAAGTGAGGAAATGGCAAATTGATGAAGAAACAAGGAGAAAAAAGCCACTCAGCACCGTAACCTACGGCTCCCAGCCGTAGGTTACGGCTCCTATCAATTGACAAAAAGACAGTCGTAAGACATGAGCATTGGGCCGTAAAGCATGTTGATCGCCGTAACCTACGGCAGGTGGCCGTAGGTTACGGCCCTGAGCTGATTTGCATGACTTCACTGCCAGCCGTAACCTACGGCTGGGTTACGGCCCTGAGCTGATTTGCATGACTTCACTGCCAGCCGTAACCTACGGCTGGGAGCCGTAGGTTACGGCTCCGACTGACACTTTCTTGTAACTTCCACATTAAATGCCGCCTTGAAGATGTTTTATGGTCCCTCATCATGGGTATTCGGTTACACCTGAGTGGGACACGAATGAGGAGTAGAAATTAGAGAATTGGAAGCTTGAAAACATCATCTTTGAACTATCTTATCACTTAATCTCTAGTTAATTATTGTTGGTGAACTTTGTAAACATTATTCTCTTCTACTTTTTGCTACAATGTTGGTCCAAGCCATGAGTGGCTAAGTTCTTTATGGTCATCCTAGGGTGAAGGTTTGTATGAAACAATTGTGTTTTGATTCCATATTTCTAGAATGGTGAACTCTATCTATGTCTTGTTTATCATGGTGTGTGATTGCTTATTTGTAAGTTGTTAATTCTTATGATATTCTAGTTTGAAACCATACGTTCTTGATGCCGTTGGCAATCGAGATATCATGGGTAGAATTAGGATTGGGTAAGGGTTGATTGGTCATCGGGTAACAACCTCACGTTCTAGGAATTTGAGTACTTCGTTCCCTTTTATCACAATAAGTAATTACACACGAACTATGTCTATGTAGTTCTTTCTAGTGGATGATATCACAATTGTTGAAGCAAACTGGAAACCTAGGATGGTCATTCGTCTCCAAATTGTTTACAAACTCAACTTACATTTCGCAAATTAATTAGTATTCTTAGTTTTAGAAACCAATCCCATCAAACCAACTCTGGAATTTACTTTTATTTGCATTTAGTTTAATTTTAGTTAACATAGTAAAATTCAAATAGCACATTTTCCACAAACTCCCTGTGTTCGATACCCACTTGCCACTATCAATATAGTTGTTATTGGGATTAAATTTGATTGTGACCACGACATCACGTCAAATTTTGGCGCCGTTGCCGGGGAGTAGTGCGCAACGTGTGTTATTTTTGCTTTTCTTAAGTTTGTTATTTTTCTGGTTTACGCTGGGTGTGTTAGTGTGCAGGTATTTACAGGTGCATGCGTACTAGAAGCTCTCACAAGCTTTCACCATTGGCATTTGATCCGGAAATTGAACGAACTTTGAGAGCAAATAGGATTTTGTTAAGGGAAAACACAATCAGCGGTTCACCAACAACACCAATCACACCGATTACACCACTTCGATACATGGATCCACCACCACCACCACCCACTACGGGTGAATCCACCTCATCATTTATACCAACATCCACTCAACCTTCACCAAATACCACCATTCCACCAAATATTACCGAACCCACCATACTTCAAAATGTCACACCAACCAATACCACACAACCCATTACTACCCAAGAAGAACCAACCATCACATTTAACCCTTCCACTACTATACCACCATTATCCCATTTCTTCCCGGGTGCGGGTCCGTCATATTCAAGTCATACCATAGCACCAATTTCGTCTATTGTCCATGCTACACCGTTTCGACCATCAAACCAGTCGGGTTTCCAATACTCGACTCTTCCATTTGGGCAATCTTCGGGAATTCAAGGAGATGGGTATGATGAAGGATTTGAGGAGTTCGAGGGTTATGATGAAGACGGGTACGCTTATGGGGGTGATGGAGAGCAAGGGGAATACGGTTATATGCAAGGCCAAATGCAAGTAATGCCAAATGTGGGTGGAGTGCAACAACAACAACTCATACCCCAACATGTGAGGCCTAGGCCACAAGGGCCACAAATGCAACGTCCCATACCATTGCAACAAGTTCGCCCACAAAATGTGCAACCACAATTCCAAAGGCCAATTCAAAACCCACCAGTGCCACAACAACAATTTCAACAACCAATTGCACCACAAGGGCCTATACAAAGACCAATGGGTCAAGTTCGTCCAAGGGGTCGGTTTGGTGTACCAAGGAGGCATCTTAGAGAAAATGCGAGGGGTATTGAAGCGCATTTTAGGCCGGTGATCACTCACAATCCTTCACCGGTGGTTATTCCTCATAATAACCAAGGAAGAACCTTTGAAGTAAGGACTAATTCCTTACAAAGTTTGCCGAAATATAAGGGTATAGCGACGGAGGAACCTTATTTTCATTTGGAGGCCTATCTCAATTTGCAACACTCTTGGGAGTCAAGGTTTTTCGGCCGATGATGTGAAGTTGGTCTTATTTCAATTCTCCTTGGAAGATAAGGCAATGAAGTGGTTCTACACTTTGCCTTCGGCATCTATTTACACTTGGGGGGAAATGCAACAAACATTTTTAGATGAATTTTATACCGCCCAAAAGACTAATGATGCGAGGAAAGGGTTGAGAAGTTTCCAACAAAAACAAGGCGAAATGTTCCATGAAGCTTTTGACCGCTTAAACATGATGATCAAAAATTGTCCGCATCATGGAATCGAGCTTTGGGAGTTGATGAACGCCTTCCATGAAGGGTTGTGTGCCGAAGATGCACGAGATTTGATGTCCATCACAAATGGGACCTTTGGCACCAACTATGAGAATGAAGATTGGGAGTTCTTGGAACAAATGGCCATTACTTCAAAGAGGAAAGCTCAAGCATCAAGGAGAGCACGACCGGCCATTACCCGAACACACGTGCATGCCGCCGAGGATGGTAATGTACAAACTTCTAACCAAATTTATGATGTTTGTGCTATTTGTAATGAATTAGGTCATGCGGCTGAAAATTGCCAAGGGATGTTGGATGGGCAATATGAGGAGGTGAATGCGTTGCAAGGTTAAGGAGGGGGTGGTAGAAATTACAATAACATGAATTCTAATACTTACCACCCCGGGTTGAGGAACCACCCAAATTTTCGTTATGGGAACCCTTCGAATCAAGCAAACCCAAATTTCCAAGGTAACCAAGGTAATTATGGTTCGCGCCAACCTTACAATAACCAAAGTGGATATCAAGGTGGGAACAACCAAGGATACCAAAGGCAATATCGAACGAGCCAAGAACAAGGAGGGTCCTCGGGTGGAAATGAAATGATGGAGATGTTGAAGAGCATGCAAGCGGAAATGCAAAAGAGGAACCAAATGGATGATGCTCGCATACAAAAGGATGAGGCCCGAGACAAAGCAATCCAAACTTTGACCACCCAAATGAGTCAACTTGCAACCGAAGTGTCCGAATTGAAGAAAAACAAAGGTCAATTACCAAGCGACACTAAGGTAAACCCATCTCATGGTACTTCAAGAGGTAACAATGTTAATATTCATCATGTAAGTGTTTTGAGAAGTGGGAAAGAGTATAAAACCAATCCTTCACCGGATTTGGTTGATGGGGTGGTTGAGGATATAACGGGTCAAGATAGTGAGGAAGAAAATGAACCACCCATTGTTTCTTCTAAAAAACCCAATTTTGAAAAACCCGAAGTTACTAAAGAAAAAGAAAAAGTAAATGAGGGTGAGGGGTCAAGTGAAGTACCGTTTCCTTCGGCTTTATTAGACCCGGGTAAAAAAAAATTTATTTCAAAACGAGGTCCTCAAAAAGAGGAAATGTGGGAGGTTTTTAAACAAGTCAAAATTAATCTTCCTTTACTTGAAGCTATCAAGCAGGTACCCGCTTACGCTAAGTTTCTAAAAGAATTGTGTACTCAAAAGAGGCAACAAAAAGTACCTAAATTGGTAGACTTAACGGAGCGGGTAAGTGCGGTATTGAAAGGAGACCTTCCTCCTAAGTTACAAGATCCGGGAACACCCCTAATAAACATTCAAGTTGGAAATTTTGAAACCACAAGGGCGTTATTGGATCTTGGAGCCGGAGTAAGTATCCTACCGGGGGGGTTATATGACCAATACGATTTTGGTCCATTGAAGCGAGTTGAGACAACGGTTGTATTAGCCGACTTGTCTCATAAACTTCCCCGGGGTATCGTACGGGATGTGATAGTTAAAGTTGATGAATTTTATTATCCCGTTGATTTCCTTGTGCTAGACTACTCATCCGCGGACCTAATTCAACAACAAAATGTTATTTTGGGTCGGCCATTTTTGAACACCGCACATGCTATTATTGATTGTCGATATGGTACGGTCGACATGACATTCGGTAATAGAAAAATGAGATTAAATGTTTTTACTAACGGTACTAATGTCTATGGTGATGAGTGTTTCTTAGCAGATTTCATAGATGGTTATGACCCGAAGGAGTTCGAAGAAGAAATTTTGGGTTCTTGTGTTTGTGATATGTCTTTGCAGGTTCACGCATGTGAGTTGGAGGTGGAAGAGAAAGAGCAAGAGGCTCTTGCGGTGAAAGAAGGAAGACCGCCATGGACCCACCAAACGGACTCTTTACCGGTGGGAATTGATTCGGGTACAAAGCCTTCTTTGGAATGTCCACCAAGTGTGGAGTTGAAGGAGCTACCAAAACATCTCAAGTACGCATTTTTGGGGGAGAATGACACTTTACCGGTGATCATTGCTTCCAATTTGGCGGTAGCTCAAGAGGAGGAGTTGATACGGGTATTAAAGGCTCACAAGGCGGCAATTGGGTGGACGATAGCCGATTTAAAAGGTATTAGTCCATCCATTGTGATGCATAAAATTATCACAAGTGAGGATGCGAAGCCGACTCGTGAAACCCAAAGAAGGTTGAATCCAAATTTGAGAGAGGTGGTAAAGAAAGAAGTTATCAAGTGGTTGGATGCGGGGATCATTTATCCCATTTGGGATAGTGCGTGGGTAAGTCCGACTCAGGTAGTGCCTAAAAAATCCGGCATCCAAGTAGTAAAAGATGAACAAGGTGAGCAAATCGCCACCCGCTCGGTAACCGGGTGGCGAGTGTGTATTGATTATAGAAAATTAAACGCCGCTACCTCAAAAGACCATTTCCCGTTACCCATCATTGACCAAATAATTGAAAAACTTTCCGGTCAAAAATATTATTGTTTTTTAGATGGGTACTCGGGATATAACCAAATTGCTATTCACCCGGACGACCAACACAAAACCACATTTACATGTCCATATGGTACATTTGCTTTTCGGCGAATGCCATTTGGACTATGTAACACCCCGGCCACATTCCAAAGATGTATGATGAGTATATTTTCGGACATGGTCGGGGAATCTCTTGAAGTGTTTATGGATGATTTTTCCATCTTTGGACCAAGTTTTGAATCTTGTCTTAATGAATTAGAAAAAGTTTTAAAAAGATGTGTTGAGACAAACTTGGTACTAAGTTGGGAAAAGAGCCATTTTATGGTTCAAGAGGGTATTGTGTTAGGACATATGATTTCGGACCGGGGAATGGAGGTAGACAAAGCAAAGATTCGGGTAATTTCATCTTTACCCCCACCAAAGAATGTTAAGGGGGTGAGATCCTTTTTGGGACATGCGGGGTTTTATCGAAGGTTTATTAAACGTTTTAGTGTAATTACAAACCTTTATGTAACTTGTTATTAAAAGATGTTCCCTTTGATTTTACTGACGAATGTTTGCAAGCGTTTCATGTTTTGAAGGAACAGTTGGTGAAGGCTCCTATTTTGCAACCACCGGATTGGTCAAAGCCGTTCGAGATTATGTGTGATGCTAGCGACACGACCATTGGAGCGGTTTTGGGTCAAAGGGTTGATAAGAAACCGGTGGTGATATACTATGCAAGCAAAACTTTGTCCGAGGCGCAACTCAACTACACCACAACCGAAAAAGAATTATTAGCGGTGGTGTATGCCTTGGACAAGTTTAGATCTTACATTTGGGGGAGCAAGGTGATAGTGTATTCAGATCATAGTGCGGTCCGATATTTGATGGAAAAGAAGGATGCGAAGCCCCGGTTGATTCGTTGGGTGCTTTTGTTACAAGAATTCAATCTTGAGATTCGGGACAAAAAGGGATATGAAAATGTTGTTACGGATCATTTGTCCCGAATCCCGTTGGAAGGTGTTGATGACCCAAGTGAAATCAATGAACGGTTCCCCGATGAACACTTGTTGGCCGTCTCTACTTATGTTGCACCTTGGTATGCCCATTACGTTAACTATTTGGCTAAGGGTGCAATTCCAAATCATTGGACTAAGAAGAGACGACAACAGTTTCTTAGTCAAGTGAAGCAATATATATGGGATGAACCCGACTTGTTTAAAATCGGGGCCGATCAAGTGATACGAAGATGTGTTCCCGAAACTGAAGTTTTAGAGATTTTGACCCATGCTCATTCATCGGCATGTGGAGGGCATTTTAGTAGGAACAAGACGGGTTATCGGGTGTTATCTAGTGGGTTTTATTGGCCCACGATTTTCAAGGATTCTTGCGAGTATGCCTGGAGTTGCATCAATTGTCAAAGAATGGGGAGCATTTCGAAACGTGATGAAATGCCGTTACAACTGATTTTGGTAGTAGAAGTATTTGATGTTTGGGGAATAAACTTTATGGGTCCTTTTCCAAACTCAAATGGTTTTTTGTACATATTGGTTGCGGTTGATTACGTGTCGAAATGGATTGAAGCTATTGCCACAAGGACCAACGATCATTCCGTTGTATGTAAGTTCGTGCAGTCCAATATTTTTGCTCGATTCGGTGTGCCTCGGGTGATAATAAGTGATGGTGGTTCGCATTTCAAAAATTTCAATTTCGGGAAGTTGCTAAAGAGATATAATGTGAACCACCGTGTGGCTACACCGTACCACCCGCAAACAAGTGGTCAAGTGGAATTATCTAACCGGCAAATTAAAGAAATTCTAATGAAGACGGTTAGAACGGATCGGAAAGATTGGTCAAGCAAGCTTGATGACGCATTGTGGGCTTATCGCACGGCTTACAAAACTCCACTTGATACCACTCCTTATCGAATGGTTTACGGGAAAGGATGTCATTTGCCTATGGAGTTGGCACATAGGGCATATTGGGCAATTAAAACAGTGAACGCGAACTATGATGAAGCGGGTCGGGCGAGAAAGCTTCAATTGAATGAAATTGAGGAGATAAGGGATCAAGCGTATGAGTGTGCATCCGCATACAAAGACAAACTAAAAAAAGTTCATGACGCGAAGATAAAGAAAAAGAACTTTGAAGTGGGTCAAAAGGTGTGGTTGTATAATTCAAGGTTGAAAATGTTCGCGGGGAAACTCAAAAGCAAGTGGATGGGCCCTTACGTTGTCCGACGAGTGGGAATGTTCGGTGATGTTGATATTCAAGACGAGCAAACAAATAAACAACAAACGGTGAACGGGCATCGGCTCAAATCGTACTTGGAAGGTAACGATATCAACAATCTCGAGCTCGACAAAGTGGGTTACATTTTACGCCCAGTGGATCACGAAGAAACGTGAAAGAGGCCCAGGTTTGGTATTTGTAAATATTTAGTTTAGTTTATTTCGTGTTGAATAAGTTCCGTTTAAACCGGTGTTCGAAACAAGTGTGGGGAAATTTTTACGGATTTCCCGAACATAGTGTTGAGGACAACACGAGTTTTTAACGGGGGGTAGGGTAATAAATTTCATGTTTTCAAAAATCATAAAAATTAAAAAAAAATATTTAAAGTTTTCAAAGTTGCCAGTTACCGCCGTAGCTTACGGCATTGAGCCGTAGGTTACGGCCCCAAGTGAAAAAAAAGAGCCTTACGGCTCCTGTACTCTGTTTTACGGCGACACTCAATTGCCCAGATCCAGCCGTAGCCTACGGCTGGGAGCCGTAGGTTACGGCTCACACTGAAAATGTATGTTTTTTTTTGTTGTTCGGCGCTTAATATATATAAAAAAACCGAAAATATTAAATAATAAACATTTTAATAATAACAAAACCCAATAACCCCATCCACTCATTCTCATCTATCCTTCCCCAACCACAACTTTCCTTCTCCATCTTTCTTCTCCAAAGAACCCTAAACCTCCATTAATCCCCAACCTTCATATCTTCATAACTCTCTCAAATCAAGTCCGATTCCAGTGATTTTTAGGTCCATTTTGAGTGAAATTTCACAAGGAATTCAGATTTACTCTTGAATCTTGAAGAATCCTTTGTTTTGGGGTCGGATTTGAGCCTAGGGGGTGCCGAAAATTTGGGGCTTTTTGTGGGTTTTTGTGTGAACTTCAAGTTTTTGTGATTCTCGTCTTCTACAACACCAAGGTATGCAATTTCTTGTCATTATTTGATGTACATTGAGGTTTGTAAGTTGTCATCTTTGTTTTTGCTTACATACACAATTGCTTGTACATGATAGATGTAGGATTTTGTGAACTAATGCATGTATGGGTATAAATGTGTTGATGTTTAGTGGAAATTTTTGGAAAAATTCTGATTTATGGGGACATCATGCCGAAATTTTGTTTGAAAGAATGAAATTTTTGGTTTTTGCACATCTATACCCATAGTATGAAGCAAGTGTGGGGAAGATTGGGAAAAATACTAACTTGATTTGTTTGTGCGGTTTTGAATGTGTGTAGGCATGGTGAAGAAAAAGGGGAAAGAAATTGCAAGTTCTTCCAATGCACCTAAAGGAGATAATGCTCAACAAAAGAGGAGGAGGTTGACCCGGGTTGGTGACCCGGACTCGGAGGAGGATGCACCTCCAAGGGGTCCGAAGCCGGCTTGGACATCCGGTTCATTGTTAGACCAACCCGCGGAATGGAGAAAGGATCTATTCCATGAACAAATGAACAAGCTTAAACAAAGGGGCGAAGCATTTATTTGTGAGAAGGAGATCCGGGAGGTTGATTTCGGGCCATTCGGGGTCACGGCCAAGTTTAACGCATTAGGTTGGGGGGCGGCTATGAAATGCTATGATGGTGAGGTGAATAAGATATGACAAGCAGATTCAAGAGTGGGTGGCATCACTTGAATGTCCCCCATTCAAGGCCCCAAGCAAGATGCGGCTAGTTGGATGGTGTAATGGGGTAAAAGTAGAAATGCCGTACGATTCTTTGCGTCAGATAGCAAAGTTTGATGATGGGCCGGCCAATGAATACATCTACCCGAGTCTCAAAGATCTCTACCACGAGCCCAATAAGCATCCGCAATGGCAAAATATGCTTGATTACCTTTTTCCTTCCGGGTACAACACATGGGAAGTTATATAGAAGCAATTTAAGGATGGAAGCAAAGCTATTGTTGATATTGTGCATGTATAATGTTGTTCCAAGGCGGGGTGACAAGATGGAAGTGCGGCACCAAGAGGTACCGATCCTATATATGTTGATGCATGGTTCTCCTAAGGTCCCATTTCGATTCCTAGTATTGCATAACATATGGTTGGGCAATAATAGTGGGGAGAGGAAGATTATACCTCATTGCCGGTTGATTACGGCATTGCTTAAAAAATATGGGGCGATTAAAGGAGATGAAAAGGGGTCTTACAAGAGGTTTAGACCATTCGATCTTAAGAATCTTGGGCCGGGGTGGACTTACACAGAATCGGAGAGGTTTCATAAGTTGAAAACAAATGGGAGAAGGTGGAGAGCATGGAAAGTGGATGCGAGACCGTTACGACCGGGAGAGGCAGAGGAACCTGAATCAACGGATGATGAAGTGAGTGGAGATGATGATTACCGTGAAGACACATTCATGGTAGATGCTCAAATAGGGGGTGCCGGTCAGGCGGGAATGCATGGAGCTGGCGTACAATCTGGTTATGTGGGGAGTGCATTTGATTATGCACAACAGGCTTATGATCCATACTGGGCCCATTCGGGGGATATGGGTCAAATCATTGAACGAAGGCGGCCACCCACTTTCGGTGAATGGAGTGAACCAAATCAGATACTATTTGATCAACAAACGTTCATGGGTGCTAGTGTGGAAAGGGCTATCAAAAGAAGTTATGAAAGAAATGAGCAATGGAACCGTGCTCATAGATATGCCCATGAAGAGGAAACAAACAACCGTTACTTGGATGATCGTTAGAGACGCATGCATGACCAATGGCATGCGGGGCAGCCAGTTGTAGGAGATCCGCCCGTTGTGGACTACACCACATTGCCACCAAATGATGGTAGTGTGTCATACCCCACCCCACCATTGCACCATTCTCAGTGGGTGGATCCGCATGCTATGAGTTACCAACAGGCGAATCCAAGTAGTGATCAAGGAAGCAGCAGTAGCGGTGGAGCATTTGGCTTTGGTGAGTGGACGGATATGATGACATCCATTTTCGGGCCTCGACAGCCGAAGTACTACTAGCCAGGTTGTATTTTGCTCCTTTGTACATTTTTGTATATATGTTTATGTGGTATGTTTTTGTTTATGGTTGGGAGGTAGGGTGGTGTTTTGATGTTGATGTGTTTGTTGGGTTGTGAAAGTTGGTGGTGTTTTTAGAAATAAAATAAAAAAAAATATAAAATAAAAAAAAAAAGAAATTTGGGGTTCGAGATGTAAAGCAAATGTTGGTGTTTTTGTTGAAAGCGATCTTTCCCTCAAAACCATACATTGGGACAATGTATCCCAAGTGTGGGGATGGGGGAAATTTTTGAGGTTTTAAATTTTTTTTTTTAAATCAAGCAAAACATTGTGAGAATTTGAACACCTTGGATTAACTCTAAATGATGCACCGGCAACCCTTGATACCCTTTTGTTCTTGGTGAGAGTTGAAGCCACACATGTAGATAAATAAGACTTGTCTTTAATGAGAGTGGCAACGGGCGGGGGTGCATTAGAACTTGTGCCTCGATACGGTTTGAGTCCTTAGTTGGACGTGAATGTGAAAAGGATAAGGGCAATTAGGTAGCTTCGTCTTGGTGAGTGCGAGTGTGGGATTTGGGGAGTTGGACCTCATTAATTATATATATGAGCATGGTTGCGAGAGGGGCGGGGGTTTGGACATTTAGTTGCCCAATTTTGTACCTAAAGCCTATCGTTTGTTACCCCTTAGCTAGTTTCCTAAAAACTCACCCGACTTGGCCCGGTCTTATAGTGTTAGTAGTTATTTTAGTAGTGTGTAGATACGTTCGATGTTATGTTGAATGTTTGAAAAAAAAGAAAAAAAATATGAAAAAAAGCAATGAAAAAAAAAGTAATGTTGAGTTGTCCTGTATATAAGTTTAAGTTTGTTTGTTTGTTTATTTCATTATGTAATAAAAGACCGGGCAAGTCCTTCGCTACTTCATATATATTCCATGTCCTACCCATTCACCTAGCCTTATTACAACCTTAAAAGCCCCTTTGATTTGCATTCATGTTTGACACTCGTAGGAGGAGGACTGATTTAGGTACAAGCCTATAGTTGTGCAACCGCCCGTTTGCCTTTTGTGTGTCTAGTTTACAAATGCTAGTGCTTACTTGTAGCCGAGAAGAGAGATTTAGAGAGGGGTGCATTGTTTTGGGTGTTAAGAACGGGTTACTAAAAGGACAACATGTTTTTGTTTGGTTTATGTTGATCGCGTATGTGTGAACATGGTTTTTGAATGAGTTGCTTGGGACAAGCAATGGGTAAGTGTGGGGATGTGACGGGTGGTCCGCAGGACAACCCTTAAAAGGTCTAAACATATGCACATTCCATGTTTTATTCGGTTAATTGCTTGAACTTGGTAACCACTCTATGTTTGATGATGCAGGTCTTAAAGTACTTAAGATGAGGGATTTAGAAAGATTAGAAGGATGGCGGAAGTTGGCGAAATCGAGAAGTGAGGAAATGGAAAATTGATGAAGAAACAAGGAGAAAAAAGCCACTCAGCACCGTAACCTACGGCTCCCAGCCGTAGGTTACGGCTCCTATCAATTGACAAAAAGACAGCCGTAAGACAGGAGCATTGGGCCGTAAAGCAGGTTGATCGCCGTAACCTACGGCAGGTGGCCGTAGGTTACGGCCCTGAGCTGATTTGCATGACTTCACTGCCAGCCGTAACCTACGGCTGGGAGCCGTAGGTTACGGCTTCGACTGACACTTTCTTGTAACTTCCACATTAAATGCCGTCTTGAAGATGTTTTATGGTCCCTCATCATGGGTATTCGGTTACACCTGAGTGGGACACGAATGAGGAGCAGAAATTAGAGACTTGGAAGCTTGAAAACATCATCTTTGAACTATCTTATCACTTAATCTCTAGTTAATTATTGTTGGTGAACTTTGTAAATATTATTCTCTTCTACTTTTTGCTACAATGTTGGTCCAACCATGAGTGGCTAAGTTCTTTATGGTCATCCTAGGGTGAAGGTTTGTATGAAACAATTGTGTTTTGATTCCATATTTCTAGAATGGTGAACTCTATCTATGTCTTGTTTATCATGGTGTGTGATTGCTTATTTGTAAGTTGTTAATTCTTATGATATTTTAGTTTGAAACCATACGTTCTTGATGCCGTTGGCAATCGAGATATCATGGGTAGAATTAGGATTGGGTAAGGGTTGATTGGTCATCGGGTAACAACCTCACGTTCTAGGAATCTGAGTACTTCGTTCCCTTTTATCACAATAAGTAATTACACACGAACTATGTCTATGTAGTTCTTTCTAGTGGATGATATCACAATTGTTGAAGCAAACTGGAAACCTAGGATGGTCATTCGTCTCCAAATTGTTTACAAACTCAACTTACATTTCGCAAATTAATTAGTATTCTTAGTTTTAGAAACCAATCCCATCAAACCAACTCTGGAATTTACTTTTATTTGCATTTAGTTTAATTTTAGTTAACATAGTATAATTCAAATAGCACATTTTCCACAAACTCCCTGTGTTCGATACCCACTTGCCACTATCTATATAGTTGTTGTTGGGATTAAATTTGATTGTGACCACGACATCACGTCAAGTGATGATTACCACAAAGCCAGACAATGTTATGATATGAGTGTTTGGTGTGAAAGTGATGAATGGTATGATAACAGAGTGTGTTACTACTATGGTGTTCAAGAACACATTGCTGTTAACTGCCAAAGTTGGAGATTTGAAACGAGAAGATGTTTTGAATGCAATATCAAAGGTCACATTGTCAGAGATTGCCCGAGGAGATCGATGGGAAGATCGAGGGTTGAATCTCAGAGAACGGTAAAGAAATCAGTCAGTGTCAAGCCCAAAGAACAGAAAGTGGAAGAAAAGAAAGTAAAGCTTTCACAAGGGCAGAAAGACAGACTAAGGAAAAAGAGGAAGAAAGCGAGGGAGTATTTGGAAAGGATTTTGTCCTCGGGTAATCATGTTGGTTCAAATCGCTTCACTTGACAACGGAGTCAAGTAAAACGAATTCTTCAGATACAAATCTGAGGACAAAAGGGAAGGAAAAAGAGAAGATAAAAACTGGCAATGAATTTGTTTCGTTGGAAACAAAGGAGTCACGTGTTGGCAATAAATCTGATTCCACAAAATCAGAGGAGCCGCAAGTTGAGGTAAAAAAGAAAGAGACAGTTCCGTTAATGAATGATGAGAATTTTCCACCATTACGAGCTGCAAACCTAAAATCAAAAGGTGTTGATGCTGAAAAAATGTTTAATAGCAACGTTAAACATATTTTTAGTAAGATGGCTGATGGTAAAGAAAAAGGGGTGAAAGAATTTTATGAAGCAAAAAGAAATGCTCAAACCCCGAGTAGAAATACTTTAAATACACCTAAGGCTAGTCAGGCTTGGGTGTCATCATCTGTTGGTTGAATTCCTGACTTGCCGGAGCTTCCAGGTTGGTAAGCGTGAAGCAGGTCTCGGCATCATTCTTGAGAAATTCACAGGATGGTAGCTGTGATATTTCGTCTTACAAGTGGTTAATCAAGGACATTAAGTTGTACTTGATTTTCTACAAGTGATAGTGGTGTTTGACCTAATAATGTTAAATTTTTCAAAATGGTTAAAAGAGAACAAGGTGATGAAGTGAACCCCTAACCTACAAGTGGTTGGTAAACAAACTAATTTTTCCGGAAAAACCATTTTGATTAAAACAAACTTAAGTGTTTTGAAATCATAATGGGAAAATAGTTTGTTTTAAGGGGGAGTTCTGATTGTTTATGCCATGTGGATGGAGAATTGAAGCAACTCTAATCATGTTGTCAGGTTTGTACAGTTTGTTTTCAAATTTTCCCAGAAAATCAAAATTGAAACATATTTTGATTTTAGGGGGAGAAAAATTTTAAAAAATATAGAAAATTTGAAAATGTCAAAAACATTGAAAAATTCAAAAATGAGTTTTGTTGTGAAAAGAGGAAATGATAGTAAATCAGTGGACTATCACAGCACGCTAAAGAATTGGAAAGTTAAAATGTGATAAACGATCTCACTAAAGATGTGACGATAGGCTCAGCTAGACTAGTAGATTTGCGATAACGATACAAACATAAATGAAAAAGCCTAGTTCTAGTGGGAAACACGATTGAAAGCATAGTACTTAGTTTTGTCCTTCTTGATTGTGTACCTACTCAGTAATAGCTGAATGCCAAAAAGCATAAAAACAGGTTAAGTTTGTGAGCTTTCACAACTTTGCTGAAAATGACACTGTGATTGTGCATTTTATTTTGCAAAGATTTAAACTTGTTTTATTTCTTTATTTTGTTTAAGCATTGGACATCCTCTGCGTATACGTGAGTATCGAACTGGATGTTATTGCCTAAACGTTCTGCTTTATTTTCTTTGGTGTTTCGTTTAAGCTTTGGATCACCTCTGCGTATACAGAAGTATCGACCTGGTGGTTAAAGCTTAAACAACTTCAACCTGTTTTATTTTTCTTATTTTGTTTAAACATTGGACTTTCTCTGCGTATACGGAAGTATCGACCTGATTGTTAATGTTTAAACATTCTGCTTTGTTTTTCGCACAAATCACAGTTGATCAAAGTTTAAAGGCATTACTTGAGTCAGTGTATTGCATGATGAGGGGATATGCTGAGATCGTGGGGTCCATAAGAATTTAGTGCAAAATTAATATACTTAAACGTATCGGTAAGCATTTTGAAAGTTTTTAGATTGAGTTTAAGAGGACAAATATATCGTCAATCTATGTGAATCGTTTAGAACTTAAAATGTTTAAAGCTTAACGGTGCTAGTGATGTGTCTCAAAAACTGATATGATCCTCATACACAATCTCACAAAAATATTGTCTGTATATTTAAATTCAAAAATCCAAAAAGATTGTGTTTAGTTTAAATTTTGAAAAATACAAAAAGATTTTCGACAACTGATGTTGAAGAGCTGATTTTCAAAATTCCTAGTGCTGAACATGTTGAACAGGTTTGGAGAATGTGATTCAATGAAAAATTTATTTTTGAGAAAGACAGTTTGATTAGTTAATCAAGATTATTAATTTGATTTTGATGTAACTATTGAGAAAAACTTATGAGTTTGTGAGAAGTTTTTGTGCAGATATTGTTAAAATAGCTAGGATGATGATTCCTGATATTCGATTTCAGGTGTTCAATCCTATGCTTCAGGAAAATAATTCCAGACTGCGATCCCATCTGATTGATAGGGGGAGTCTAATGATGGAGGAAATGAGGAGTTCTTGAAGTTGAAAAAGACCGATCAAGACTATTGAATCAACAGGCTGAAGACTTGTACCAAAGACTTCGTCAACATCCAAGGGGGAGTCTGTTAGTGCACTATGTCTGTCGACTACGTCTTTGTTCAAGTCTTGCATTGTTAAGGGCACGAAGTTCAAGAAAAAGGTTAAGATAGCTAATTCCGTTTGAAAGGTGCATGTGTAATGCCGCATGGAATTAACATGTAATTCCACTTGGAATTGTTAATTCCGTTTGGAGCTAAATCCGTGCGAATCCTAATTCCGCATGAAGTAATTTCGTGTGAACTTTGGAGCGGAATTAGATGCTTATAAATAGGGTACTTGTAATTTCGTTTGTAAGAGTCTGTGTATGTGTGTTTCTGACGGCGAAGCTCTGCCAAAGTTGTCTCGTGGTTGTAAACGTTGCTAAATCAATAATAGAGACTGTTTAATTAAACTCTAGTGTATTACAAGCTAAACGAAGACCGAATCACTGAATTCCGCCTCTGATTCTGTGTGAGAATTCTTCAGAACGACTCGTTCGGGTCACACAACGATCCTACACTTACCACATTCATGACGGATCTGGAGATCAATACGTGGCCATGGTCGACCCCAATGGTTATAAACAAAAGTGAGAGGTAACTCCTGAATACAAAGATAGTACTATTAAGTATATAATGAAGTTAAATAAATATTATATGAGTTAGGCTATTACACATCAGATTATTCAGTCAAACATAAATAATCATACCAGCTTTAAATATTTTGGGTTTTCTAGAATCTTCACAAATGATAAATTCATGATTTCATCTGAATTAATAACATAGATATATTAGATCTTACATTAAATAACATACCCGATTGAACTGAAAGGTTAAGAATCAAAAAAATTACAGATTCTTGAATTATCATTCATATATTAAACAAATAACACATCTACAAATCAAAAAATACTTTCGGCTTCATGGTGAAAAATAATATTAAATATATTTATAAACTATAATGGATATCAAAATCGGCCTAAAACACCAATGAAATTCCTTGTGGAAGTACACAAACTCTTATTGAACATAGAAACTACACAAACTCTTCAAAGAAAGAAACATGGAATTATACAACATTTATACTTGTGGAAGTAAAATTAAAGATAAATATGGTTCATTTACTTTGTGATTAAACATTTTATAGCTATTGAAATTCCAATACGATCATAACAACAGAGACGTTTGAAGAGATTGAAGGTGCAGATACTTACGGTTGTGGAATATGATGCGACGAAGGAAGATTGATGACTTGATTTTGATTTGAGCAAATGCTTGTTTGAAACCCTAAGATGGATATAAGCTAATGAGGAGAAGATTGTAGAAATATGGCTAAAAGGAGAAACGGTGATGATGATTGAAGTAAGTTCGAGGATGGTGATGATGAATTCAGGTTTCCAATGCAAATCAAATCAACTTTAAAAATTCAACTAATTATAAAATACAATATGAATATTAATATTATAATATAATGAACGGAAATTACATGTCGTTTAATTTTAGGATGTTTATATTTATATTTTTCTTTAAATTTGTATATACAAACATAACAATTTCACAGGATCGAGATTTTAGAAATATACAAAGTTTTTATATAATTTCACAGGATGTCCACTCCCACATACAATCTTAAAATTATCAAATGAATAAATATTTAAATCCTTTTTTAAAAAAGATTTGGGAAATATGACACTTTATGTCACGTCCCCCGACCCCATCCTGGACGGAATCGGGAGCCGCGAGCAGTCCAGTGGTACCGGTGAGTTATTTTGAAAAATATTGCAGCGGAAATTTTATCAGGACCATGAGTTAGGAAAAATATCAGAGTTTAGAAACACCGGATTTTATTTAAATAGATGGAATAAATTCCATTGTTACAAAGGTAGCTTTTAATAAAAACAATATTTCTTAATTTGATTTAATTAATAAAATAAGCCACTTCTTGAAGTCTTTTAGTGCCGGATCCAATCCTTACTCCAATCTACTGTAATTACCTGAAACGCGTTTTAAAAAGGTTTTGTCAGCGGGAAATACTGAGTGAGTCATTCAGTTTACTAAAACGACTCGTTTGTTATAATTTACAGTATTAAGAGTTTTTACATATGTTTCTGATATCTACCAACTACCCACAGTATTTGTCACTCGACCGGATCTGTGACTGTGGTCATATCACCATTGGCTGCCCCAACGAATGACGTATATCACTTAATTTTAGGTTCGCCCACCTAACGTGATAAAAACAGTAGTCACTACGTCAAAAACCACCTATGGCCACACATATGGCCGAACCGTCCAGCCACACTTTTGATTAAATGTGTGGCTAATGGTCATTTCTAACATTTATCGCCACACATTTTATGTATTCATGTGGCCATTATATAACAACTCAAACATTTAGCCACACTTTGAGGAAAAAACTGTGACGTTTACTAGTCACACTAAAAAACGTGTGGCCAAATGTGTTCTACGAACACGGTAATTGTTTTATGTGGCCAAAAATACATGTTTTTGAAACCTTTAGCCACATTTTAAGTAAAAAAATGTGACATTTATTAGCCACGCTAGAAATGTGTGGCAAAATGTGATCTACGGCCATGGTATTTTTTAATGATGTGGCTAAAAGCAAATATTTGGGAAAAAACTAAGACATTTAGTAGCCACACTATAAAAAGTGTGACTAAATATGATACACAACCACATTATTTGTGTGACGGTGTGGCTAAAAGGTAATATATATGGCCACATATACTATTTTGTGTGACCGAAGGTTAGACAATAGTCACACTTAAAATTACAAGATTTTATGTGGCTTTATATAAACATTCGTCACACCATCGTTACTTTGTTTATTTTTGTGTGACGAAATAATAGTAAATGTCATATAAAATATATGTGATCAAAAAGGTTAGATAAGAAATTTTAATGTGACTGTACATAGCCATTAGCCTCACCATTGACACTTTAATTTTGTTTTGTGTTACAGAATAATAGCAAAAGCCACGAACAAAAAAAATTGTGTGACCAAATAATATACAATAGCCACACTTATATATCTAAACTTTTAATCATCTCGTAAGGGTTCCCACCTCTTACCATACCTGTTCTTGGTTTCAATTTGAGAAGATCGACTTTGTGAATCCCTTTTATCTATGAGATTAGCGTTAGTTCTTAAACGTGCATGTGTAATTTTCTGTTCCCTCCGTACCGGAGATGATCTAGGTTAATTTCTGAATTGTTCAATTAGGAGAGTTTTAGATCTGCAGATTTGAGTTCAAGTGAAGCAGATTTGAGGCTTGGTTCTAATTGCAGGCCACGGGGATTGGAATTTCCTATGATCCCTCCTCATATTACGACCGGAAAAGGTGAACTCTCGTCTAGGGTTTCATATTGGGGGAATTCAAACACATTGAATTATCATGTGGTTAAAATGGGTTCTCTTTATGAAAGCGTATAAATTGTTAGTTTTCAGAATTAATTTCCATGGATGTTATTTGACATTGGTTTTAAAACTGAAGTTGATTCGGTTTGTTTAGTGATTCAGTGATTACAGTTGTATGAGATTATATTATAGAATTGGAAGATTTTCACTTCTCATCTTGTTTAGTAAACATTAATGTTGTTTGATTAATGGAAAAGAGTTGATGATATGAATATCTGCTTGTGGCGCAGCTTGTTGCTCGTCTACCTACCATTAGTTTGTAATCATATTGGAAGTTGATTGAATATAGTTAGACAAGAAAGATGTATATGGCCATTGCCTATAGGATAACATATTGATTAAATTTTGTAAATTCCCCCAAGCGTTTGTTGCAAGTTGCATTTTTTTCATATTTAAAATCGTAAATCTGTTTACTGGCAACTTTTGTTCTGCGTGTGTGTTGGTCTTTGGGCTGGGGGCTTAGCAATGCATATAGGTATGCACTATTATAGCTAACGCGTCTTTTTTATTCAAATGGATTACAGATCCAAAGTTAATATATTGTTTTTGCAGCCTGGTGCAAGACGTTGCTGATTGGTATAGAACCGGAGCTGCAACGAACAACTGGAATGAGTGACCAAAGCTATTATTACTGGTGTCGAAATGACTGGAATGAGTGACAGAGTTTGTGTTGACCTTTGCAGCCTCATGAAACCTGGTATTCTCAGCCCATCTGTTCTGGTTTTCTGATATTTTTTTCTTTATAAATTTGATATTTTTTAATAAATTCCTGAAATATTTATTTGTAGGTTGGATCTTTTGCTAGAGGATTATTTCTTGTTCACTCACAGTCAAACTACATTGCTACCAGGCCTTTCGCAGTTAACACTGTGAGTTTTTGTTGAGATCTATTAATTTACATCATTTTTTATCAATAGTGACTAATATCTTACCAACATTTACACAGTCCCGTCCATGCCTATATGGCGATTTCAGGAGGTAAAACTTGCTACCTATCAGCAGGGGCGGCTGCACCCACATAATGTGGTCGGGGTCCTAGGACCCCAATAATTTCATTAAATATGTGTTTTATAAAGTGGCCCAATACTTTGGCGAGTCGAGCTCGAGCCGAGCTTTGGCTCGTTCAAGCGATAATGAAGCATGCTCGAGCCGAGCTTTTAGCTCGTTTGAGGTTGTTCTCAAAATAGCCCGAGCCGAGTCGAGCCGAGCCGAGCTCGAGCTCAAATAAGTGTGCTCGAACTGAACCGAGCTCGAGCTCGAGCTTCATAAAAACATGACGAGCCGAGCTCGAGCACAGTTGAGCTCGGGTTCGGCTCGGCTCGTTTACATCTCTAGGCCGGTGGCATTACTTGTGCATGACATTAGACCTGGCAAACGGGTCGGGTTGGGTCATGGGTCAAAACGGGTTCGGGTCAAAACGGGTCATGGTCAAAACGGGTCAGTTAAAAAATGGGTTGTTTTGGTTCGGGTCGGAACGGGTTCGGGTCAGAGCGGGTTCGGGTCAAAACGGGTCCGGGTCAGAACAGGTTTCGGGTCGGTTCAGGTCGGATAGAAAATGCTTTTCAGCACTTTGGATCAAATTGGTCACAGATTTTAAAATGCTGTTCAGTGTTCTAGGTTGTTGACTTTACAAAAAATCAAATATAATATTATCAATGGTATCAATTATGAAATGAACAGAACCTTCAGTCGCCGAAATTTGTCGTTTTGCGCAGAATCGAGTCATTTACACTGCATTTACACTTGCAGAATCGACACTTTTCCGCAGAATCTGTTCGACGGATCCGTTTCGCTGATTTTTTGTTCAAGGTTTGTTTGATCGAAAACAGCGATAAGGGATCGACGTGTACCGTTTCGACGCGTACCGTTTTGACCCGTACTGTTACGGATCAGTTCTGTTTGAATTGTTTTGAGTCTGAACAGAACCTTCAGTCGCCGAAATTTGTCTAGTAGTGGTATGCGAGGTAGCTCAGGCAGCTACTTATGTTGTCGGCGATGACAATGGCTGGACGTTTAACTATCTATGACAAGTTTTCGATATAGCAGCTGCTATCACCAACACAAAAACACCTCGGTTTAACATTCCTATGTTAGTGATGGAGATTTATGGCTGGTTATCTGTGCTATTCGCCAGAATACCTGGAAAACTTACACTTATTAGCCCTCCGGTACTTCCATTTTCATGTTTATTTTACGATATTCCCCGCTTGCGGTGTGCATATATAATATATATTAGTTATTGTTTTACCAGTGTCTTGATCTGCACAATATGTTTGCATAAATTCAGTGGCTAGTATCAATTTCTAGGTTGTTGACTTTACAAAAAGTCAAATATAATATTATCAACTGTGTGGCTTATGGTACAATTCATTTGTCAACGGGAAAACAAAGCATTCATGGAGTTCCACTACAAG
Organism: Helianthus annuus; assembly: GCF_002127325.2. Classification (NCBI taxonomy): domain Eukaryota; kingdom Viridiplantae; phylum Streptophyta; class Magnoliopsida; order Asterales; family Asteraceae; genus Helianthus; species Helianthus annuus. The sequence goes on along the minus strand of NC_035439.2, from coordinate 105,366,487 downwards.
ATAATTGCTATAGAGTTTCTATTGATAAAGTTGTAAAAGAAGCAGCATTTTTACCGGTAGAATCATGTGAGGTCAAAACAGTTGGGGATGCACTAAATACTTTTGTTGCTTGGCCAAAATACCTTGTCAAAACTAGCCAAAAGGTTTGTTCTTTATTAATATATGATTAATTACTCTAGCTATTGATATTTGTTTTCATGTTTTTTGCTTCAGATACCAAATCTATCAAGCATTCAAACACAAAACTCTACAACTCAAGTCGCTAAAAAGCAAAAGATATGTTTTACAACGCTAGATGGCATCAAAAAACAGGGAGCAAGAAGAACAAGAAAAACACTTTAAACTAGTACTTATTTTATGTTTACAATCATTTCCTTTTGCAACATTTGTAGACAATTTTTGATTAGAAGTTTAGTTTTTGGTATTATCGTGCACAGATTTTGGTTTATTAATTTTAATATTATTTGGTTTTAGGTTTTCTCATGTTTATTATTGTTTTTTTTTTATTTGGATATACACGTGTGGCTAAAGGTTAGCCATAAGCCACACTTAAAAGCACAAAAGTTCCTGTGGCTTTACATAAACATTAGCCACACCATTGTCATTTTATCTTTTTGTGTCACAAAATCATAGTAAACGTTATGTAAAAACAAATTATGTGTGACCAAAGATTAAACAATAGTCACATAGTAAAATTACAAATTTTCATGTGGCTTTACATAATTAGTAGTCACATCATCGTCACTTTGTTTATTTTGCCGTGACGAAATGTTAGCAATTGTCATGGGTAAAAAAGATTATGTGTGACCAAAGGTTAGACACTTGTCACATTTAAAATTACAAAATTTCATGTGGCTTTACTTGTTCATTAGTCACACCATCGCCATTGTGTTTATTTTGGTGTGACGAAATACTAGCAAAAGCCATGGGTAAAAATATTATGTGTGACTAAAGATTACACAATAGCCACACTTAGAGAGAAAAAAAATTTCATGTGGCTTTACATAACTTTTAGCTACACCATCCTTATTTTGATTTTTTATGTGACAGAATGATAGCATCTGTAATGCACAAAATGAATTTGTGTGGCCAAAGGTTAGATGATTGCCACACATAAAATCATAAAGTTTTATGTGGCTTTACATAATCATTAGCCACATTATCCTTACTTTATGTGACGAAATGATAGCAAATGTCATGAGAAAGTAAATTATAAGTGACCAAATATTAGCCATTGCCACACTTAAAACCACAAAACTTCATGTAGCTTTACATAAACATTAGCCACGCTATCATCACTTTATTACTTTTGTGTGACGGAATAATAACATATGTCATGTGAAAAAAAAAATGTGTGACCAAAGGTTAAACAATAGTCACACTTAAAATTACAAAATTTTATGTGTGACTAAATGTTAGACAATAGTCACATATAAAATTACAAAGTTGTTTTTTAGTGTCTAGAAATATTTTTTAGCCACAGCTATAGTAAACAGATGTGACTAAATAATAAAACGGTCACACTTACAGTAAGTTCATGTGGCCATTCCAAACATTTAGTCTTACTTAATAAATAGAATGCTTAATTACAACAACTCTTTTTGCCACATTTTTTTTAATTGATGTGGCTAAAACAAACTTTTAAGTGACTATATAATATAAACAACCACATTTACAATAAATTCATGTGGCTGTTGTTACCCTTTAGCCACACTTATTGTACATAATGTCTGATTTCCAGCAAGAGATAGTGGTACCCTTTAGCCACACTTTAAAGTTGCTACGGCCACTAAACGTGAATGTGGCCGTATGATACCTATGATGACTGGACCTTTGGTCACACTTGAGTTGAAAAAAAAAGTGTGACAAAAGACGTATGGTCACTCTTTTTTTGTGTGGCCGTAGCCCTATTTTGGCGTAGTGAGTAATGTGCATAATACCCCACATACTGGCTGTAATTTGGTGATTACATAAACTTAATCACTGTAATTATAATTCTGAAAATAATTTGGAGTATTGTAAAACAGTTGATAAAAAGAGAATGACTCACATTATAAACATGCAGATTCATACGGCCAAAGTTTAGTCTACAGATAAGCCTTGATATATTGCAGATTTATACAGGCAGAGCTTAGCCTATTGATTTAGCCTTGTAACCTAGTGCACACGAACTAGGTAGGTAACTTAATACAACACGATCAAATTCTCACAACGAACGACAAAGTGCGATACTTAAACATCCATCGATTTAACGACGAACGACAAAGTATAACCCTAATGTGGGTGGCACTTAAACATCCATTGGATATATTGATCGGTCGGAAAATGAATCGTAATAGCGATCGAGTTAATACCCTGTATCGTAGCAGCACCCTGCTATACTAATTAGTGATTCGCGTGTGTGTAGTGGGGAGTATTTTCGGTAGTTAAACATATAGTTTTACAGAATGGAATACGTATTTGTGTAAAACCCAAATCAAACCTTAACGGTAGTCACGAGATTCGAACCTTAACGAATTTCACAAAGTATAGTCTTATTCAGACAGTACTTTGGTATCCATTTAATGAACTCGCAAAGTATAGTACTTTGGATTCCGTTTAACGAAATTCACAAAGCACAGCACTTCGGCATTCGTTAGATGGTTCCTGAATCGATCGGACAGAACATCGCTTTGGTGATTATTGGTTAGAACACCAACGTATAGAGAAAAGAAGAAAGAAATGAGCAACGAAGAATGAAATCCTAAGTTCCTATTTATAGCAAGCAAGCAAGCACCTCAACAATTTCTTCTGATCGATGTGGGATTTCAATTGACATGCCTACCTACCTGCTTGACATGCCTACCTACTTGCTTGACATGCCTACCTACCTACTTGACATGCCTACCTACCTGCTTGACATGCCTACCTACCTGCTTGACATGCCTACCTACCTGCTTGACATGCCTACCTACCTGCTTGACATACTTGGGTGTGTTAATTAGGGTTTCCTTATTGGATAATTATTATACTAAATATTAATTTTAGTGAGAGTTGTTACATCCTCCCCACCTTAATAAAAAATCTCGTCCTCGAGATTTGGACTATGATATTTTCTTTAGGTTTCTTCTTTTAATTAAGAAAAATAATGTATCGTGGAATGGAATCAAAAGATATTTTGAGGGGTATGAAAATTTAAAAAAAATGATTTATAGAAACAATTGGATTCATTATTCGAAATGAACTTACTTTGATCAATTGAGGGAGATTCCGAATTGATAAATATCTATTTGTGAATGGGAGTATGGAAAATGATTTGTTAATGATTATCCGAAAATCAACATCGTTTACTTAAATGGTACTGGACAATAGAATTTAGTGTATCGTAATCTGAGTATATAATTGTATCAAGAATATGACAAATCAAACGAATGGCGTATGAATAGGGTTTATTATTAGCACAGGCTACAAATGTATATGGATACTGCAAGGTATTGTTATGATAAATTTACCGTTTTCGAAATTAATTGAGAGTTTCAAGGAAGCGAATCTAGATATTTCAAAAGATGAGACATTCCGATGAAATGATATAGTTTCCAAGATGATTATGTTTAAGCCAAAAGATATATGATCTATAGATTTTTTAGAATGAATGTGAAGAACTTTTTGGAATTAGTAAAATTCTTTGTCAGAAGAAAACTTACCTTGATTGGTACCTAAGGAAGACTTAAGATTGATCGGTTCAAAATGAAATCATGAAAATGTTTTGTCAAATATTGAATTATGATATGAGAAAATCAATGTGCTGAGATGGGTGATTTGTAAGAATATATGAAAAGACAATAAAGTTAGTATATCTTTGTCTTAATACATAATTGTATTCAGATGATTTTAATCAAAATGTTTGATTAAAGATAGGTGATATTTTGATTTACTAAATACCTTTTCCTTTTATGTTATCATAAAGTAGAATAATAAATAAATATAGATAGGTTTAAAATATCAAACCCGGGGTAAATTTTGACAAAATAATGATATATTTTTTTTATAAATAGGTTTACCCAATATCGTAGAACTCATGATTATCATTTTTAAAATCAAGTGTGTTTAATTATAAGATTTTATAATAGGGTATTTTAAATTATAAAAGTAAAATAATAAATGTTTATTTTAATATCAAGCATACTTAAATATTGGCTTGCGTAAATAACATTTGATAAATATATATATTTATAAAAGAATATTTCTATTAATAGTTGTGAAATATTAATCAAGATGAACATTTATTTATAATATGTCTTGTTCATGAATACTTAGACAATTATTTAGATAATTTTATTCGTCCCTTTGATTGTTTTATGAAAATATGTCTTCTCTTTACAATACAAAGTATACATATTTCTATATATAATATAAAATATTTATATATATATATAATTGAAATTTACTAAATAAGTATGATGACTTAATTTATATATATATATATATATATATTAAATAGTTATTATCATGGTTGAATATTGGTTAGTGCTGCCTTGTTTAAGCATAGGTGGCCAATCCACGCCTAACTAAGGCTAGGCTATTCAATATATGCCCTTGATAATAACTCTAGTATCTAAAAATAATAATACTAATAATATTACTAATAATAAAACTAATATTAATTGCCAATAATAAATGCGTAAACTTAAATGAGAGTATACTTCAAAGAAAATTTTATACGTAAAAATATAAATTCTTTACCTTAATGGTTTTAACAAAAATTTTAAATACAGGAATACTATATTGGAAGTTTCTATATATAATCAATTAAATTTATATAATGTTTTTCGATCAATGATGATAAGGTATGAAATATCACGAAAGGCTCGATTTAGGTTGTAAGGACTAAGGAATTAGGACATGAAATAGTGGATCATTATCTTAGCACATAATTGTGTTAAGATTGCTTTTATAAAATAAATTAACAAAGCATATTCAATATAGATAAATAAATAATTAAATCCTAGAATAGCGAAATCTTCAAATTTTGTGAAAATGTTATTACAAGGTGATCGTAATCAAAGAAATAATTCAGTGAAGTCGAAGGCCAAGAAAGCATGTTATAGTTCAAGAGAATCGAAATGCTTGTTGGGATTATTCCGAATTCGAATATGATGGCTTAAAATATCATATGGGACTTTGAATTGAATACAGATTGCGAGCAAGTTAACTGGGTTTGGATAAAAACGAGTTTTAATAAGGAAGTTCGGACATAATCACAACAGAAATCATGTATACTCTTCAAAAGAAAATCGAGTTTTTCAGGAAATTCATTGATTCGATATTAAAGAGTCATCGCTTTGTAAAAACGCGATTTACAATGAAAAGATCAAGTATAGCGAAATGATATTTGAGCTTTTGATAAAACAAAAAATTGGAATGATGCCCTCTTATGGTCTTCATAATTCAAATGAACCACATGCGTAACAAACAGTGCATGTGTAGCGTGTGGATTTATCAAGAAATGAAATGAATCAATATTTGCTACTATGAAAGAAATCTTTGTAGTATGATGATCATTAAAAGAAGTAGAAACACGAAAGTCAACTTATTTATAGGCAGAAGTCAGAATTGCAACGAAAGAAATATAAGAACTTTATCTGAAATCTCGTGTGATAACCTTTGTTAAGTGACATTACCAAGGAATGTCGAATGAAATGAAATGAAATAGGGGATTTGCAAAGGTAGATGACTTCTTTTGTAGTGCCAATAATTATGACTATAATTAGACTGTGCACCGATGGTTGTGAAATATTGTTCCAATGTACCTCAGCGATATTGTGATCGTTTGTAAGATCATGTGGCAAAGTGCCGTTTTTTTTATTAGGAGTTCTTTTACTGACGGAATTAGTATTGGTGTCATCGTGCCTAATTTATATTTTCCAAAGGTCTTGCCTTGGAAGTCATGTGTGATAAACTTCGACGTCCGTGGATATATATATTTTAAGTTTTATGTGTTTTCTTGTGCATTAGCACAACTTTAGATGTTTCTAACTTGCGTTAATAGTTTATGATAACGCATTGGTAATTCTTATATTTTTTTGATGGTGTTCCAATTTATAGAGTTTCCATTGTTTATTTTGTCACACGAACTACGAGACAAATGATCAAACGAAATAATGTTTGATATCGGAAAAGAGATTCCTTGTCACACCCTCAAATTACCACTTAGGGAGTATCCCTATTAGGCGTGTGACCACTAGTAATGAGCCACCAATTACATTGAATCCATAAGTGTAAAAATAAAGTTTCATCATTTAATAGTAATAAAATCCAGACATAAGTAATTCAAAAACCATCAAGTTCAGCGGAAGCGTTTACGTAACATAAGGTAAATACTTTCCAACCATCCACAGTAAATAAGTGTTTGATAAATAAACTCATTAATGCAACCATGACCACTCACACCCTCCAGCCAGCAAGTTCCTGTTCCCCAAGTACCTAACGACCTGCGAGCATGTAACAAGTGTATCAGACAAAGCTGGCGAGTTCACAGTTTTAGAAAACGTTTGTTACCAGTTGTGTGTGATAGTCCCGAAACGATCCGGTTTCAGTTTCGATTCGGTAAATAATACGAGACGGGTGATTTTGAGCCATAAACTAACAAGAATAAACATGAAAGATACGAACTTTAAGGATTGTAAAAGGATAATTCATTGAAAGTGATGAACAAAATACAAAAGATAATGATCCACCCCGGGTGAGCTCCCCCGGGGTGGTGGCTCACAAATGCACACCTCACAAGTGAGGTATAATGATCTATATATAGCCCCTTGAGCCTTGTTCTCCAAGCAAGCCGCCTCTTGCTTGGAAAACCACAAAAGACGCTAAAACGTCCGACTAAAATAACTACAAATGCCACATAATATAAACAATAAAATTGCTAAACTAACGTCGTCATAATTGATAACATCATTCTCTAATGTGACCCAACAATATTCCCCCGAGAATGATGCTATCAATTCTTCAACTGATCTTCAAAAATAAATCTGACATCGTCTTAGAATCTTCACAAATCGGCTAAATACCCAAAATCTTCATTGTCGTTTTCCCCCGCAAATGTAGACCCTCCTATATTTTGTCGATCAAAGCTCCTTATCTTACTTTTGAAGATACAATTGTAATAGGCATATGATAGGGTTCGAACTCCAATGATTAAAATTAAATAATTAGCTTCATCATGAGAATCTTCAACTTTGTCAGATTGCATTTAACTCCCGATGCAACGTTAAAATCGCCGATAATTTCTTTGGTGATAAAAAAACGCAAAACCCACCAAAGTCGCTGGCCCATAAAATAATCTTGTACTCCCGGCCCATTAGTTGTCAGGTAATTTATGACCCCGCCCACTGAAACTGAGAATGTCATATATCATATATGGCACAACAAACATTCTCCAATCATTGTGGGCTCCATTACAATGGAATTGGTATGAAAAAAAATGCTCATGTAGTCAAGGCCCAATACGACAACCCTGCTGCAATCTGGGCACCTCCAAACAACCCTAGCCGCCACACCATGTTACCAGCCGTCATCACCGGAAACAACGATCTCCGACCATCACCATAATCATCGAAGACCTGTCATTAACCACCTTGCCCCACCGTTATCTGAGAGACGCCAGACATAGCACCGCCACCCTCAGATTCACCGGAAACCACCGTAAGCTACCATCAATCAACACAGTAATCTGCCAAACCCTAGCGTCATTAACCATCTGGAGCCGCCAACCTTATGCCACCGGAAAAGCAAACATCTCTGACGGATCGAAATTGAAGTTAAATCATCACCAACCTCCTGACGCCCTTCTCCTCCTGACGCCCTTCTCCTCCGGACACCACTTTCCTTTTTCCACCACCTAAGACCACCGTGACTCACCGGAAACCATCATGCACAACCGTCTTCCACATTGCCTCCACCATATCCCCATCTGTACCACTAAACTCCCTTCGACCAACCACCATCGGATTGACCTACAACCACCATATTAACCACCACCTTCACTGTAACATATGTCTGGCGGGAGAGAGATAATAGAGACAACTTGAATTTTATGAATCTTCAATCCCAAGATGAATATCGAATCAGCTTTTTGATCCAAACAAAGAATAACTATAACGAACACAATACCCAAGATAAGCTCACATCATGTTAACCCTAGCCGCCACCATGTACTTTAACCAAACATTCAGCTTTTGTGGATCAATAAATTTTCTGGATGAATAAAAACATACCCAAAACTCACCAGATCTGAAATGACATCAAAACACAAAAAAATCTACCATCTTTTAACGTCTCCGGCGGTTTTCCGGTAAAGACCCGACCACTACCGAAACTGAAACGAGCCACCGAGGCTCTGATACCAAATGATAGTCCCGAAACGATCCGGTTTCAGTTTCGATTCGGTAAATAATACGAGACGGGTGATTTTGAGCCATAAACTAACAAGAATAAACATGAAAGATAGGAACTTTAAGGATTGTAAAAGGATAATTCATTGAAAGTGATGAACAAAATACAAAAGATAATGATCCACCCCGGGTGAGCTCCCCCGGGGTGGTGGCTCACAAATGCACACCTCACAAGTGAGGTATAATGATCTATATATAGCCCCTTGAGCCTTGTTCTCCAAGCAAGCCGCCTCTTGCTTGGAAAACCACAAAAGACGCTAAAACGTCCGACTAAAATAACTACAAATGCCACATAATATAAACAATAAAATTGCTAAACTAACGTCGTCATAATTGATAACATCATTCTCTAATGTGACCCAACAGTGTGTAAAACAGTTCAATAACCAATGCAAGTAATATTGTTAATATCTCAATTCCGAACAAGACGGCTCCTGAAATACATGACTGCCCTTCCCACGTACTCCTATCTAGTACTGGGCCACGACTGGGTCATTAGTTCACATCCGTCCTCTCTAGGAGCGGTGTGAGGGTGCCAAACCTAAGTAGCGCTACCAACTAATACCCGTTACCCTCCAGGTAACATAATAAGGGACTTACAAAAGATGATAGGTGAGAATATTAACCAATATACCCGTTTTTACCCAAAAGACTTATCCCTCCACGGGATACCCACTGACTGTCCCCAACCACTGGGACGCATGCTCGAATGTAGTGAACTCACCTTAGTTTTGCTCGGTATGGTTTAGTTACCTGTTTATCAGATGATCAAACCCGTCCTAACATGATTACCAGTAACGATCAGTCCCATGCACATAATCGCGTAGTTTTCATTCACGTCACACAAGTATTATACGAATATTACACATGCAGACATAACAATCATGACAAGGAATTGTGCTATACATAGAGCATAACATGTATGGTAATGATAATGTCATATGATAACTATCCTAGTTTCCTCATACCGTTACTTTATGAGTTTTCATTTCACCTACACATGGACTTCCTTAGGTATACATTCAGTAGCACGTTTCTGGTCTATTACCAACCCAATGTCACTCCCAATCTATAAAGAAACATGTAGCCAACCGAGAAGGTGCAACCCTTTACCCGGTCAGCCCAATCAGTTATACCCCCGTACCGCCCTAACTATCACAGTTCAATCGATTGGGTGGTTCTGGGCTGTTTGTAACCGAGCCCAGTATAATAGGGGTTTCTAACTAACTAGCCCAGATTAGTAAGCCGTAATAATTAGAAGTGTGTGTGTGTTCGGTATAGGTGTTCGGCCCACTCATCACAACTAAGCCCACTTAATGTAAGTAAAATATGAATGTTATGACATTCTTTAGCAAATTATGATTAATAATTTAAAACCCGTATTGTATTATGTAGATACATACAGATTCTTTTGACTAAAACCCGGAACATACTACGTAATATAGCCAGCCTATATATTTTATTAAGACTCGGAGTATGAACATACCCTTAAATCCGAACCCAACCCATCAAGTTTATAAACACACATCATCGGGTATCACCATCTACATTGCACGAATCACAGTTTTCTTTTATATTTCTCCATATTAATTCACATGAGTTCTAATCCATGCTTTAATCAAATAACGTTATATCATACCGAATTCATATTATTATCATTCACAGGTTATTATCATATGGAAAAGAACAATCATATCAAACCCCTAACATATGTATATTAGTTAACAAGACTAACTATCCCTGATCGATCCATGTACAATTTTTATTTGATAATACTCAATAATCAGAACCACATGTCACACAATTGCACATATATCCAGAACTATCAACTCATTTATGGACCATGTTCCAATAACACATGTCAGTAACATCATTCGTGTCCAGCAAGCTTTTATATTAATTACAAACATGTGCACACCACATTCTCTAGATTACTTAAATCATGTGACATTCATAAATGACAAAGCAATCATACCTCTCGATAGGAGTGGGATGGTGGTAACTAGGGTAGCTGATGTTTGCAATTCAAAAGGAATTGTGGAAAGAAGAGCTGCCGTCAAAGGGGCCTAGGGTTTGCTGCCTTGAATGAGGCTTTGAAGTTATGAATGCATACATGTATAACCGTGAGCTAATTTAAAGGTATGCGGGCCAAGTTGGGCTTCGGGTAGCATGGGCCGAGAATGAAAAGGAGGTGTGTGTGTGCCAAGAAGAGTGGGCAGCCCTAGGTCCAATAGTTGCGTGCTAAACAAGCGGCCCAAACTATGTTAGTTCCCTAGATTAACTATTCGACACATAAAAAACGTTTTAACGATTTCCTGTAGTTAAACACAAGTAGACATATCCAATCGCGTTATACATTTAACAATTACATTCCAGTCACAAGTGTTTACTAATTTTTATCATCGCAAGGAATATGAACGAGACATAACAAGAAATAGGATCACATGACTAAGAGACACTGACCTTGAAAGTTCGGGTTGTCACATCATCCCCAACTTGAAAGAAATTTCGTCCCGAAATTTGCCAAGTAAGCACAGAAGAGTGAAGTGAGGAATCAAGATTGTTGCGGGTTTTGCTCAGGTGCCACATCATCCCCAACTTGAAAAGGAATTTCGTCCCGAAATTCGCCAGCTTTACTAGATTCGGTCTTGTCTTCGGGAAAAAGATGTGGATATTTGAGCTTCATTTGATCCCCTCGCTCCCATGTGAACTCCGGTCCACGTCTTGAGTTCCAACGAACTCTAACAATCGGAATACAACTATGTTTACGTACCTTGACCTCCCGATCCATGATCTTAATAGGCTCTTCAACAACCTGTAGCTTGTCATCAATCTTGAGTTCTTGAAACGGTACAACTAGTGTTTCGTCAACCAAACACTTCTTCAACTGTGAGACGTGAAAGACATCGTGAACATTACCCAACTCAGCAGGTAACTCAAGCTTGTAAGCGACTTTATCAATCCGCTCCAGGATTTTGAATGGCCCAACATATCGCGGATTAAGCTTGCCACGCTTCCCGAAACGTACGACACCCTTCCACGGTGAAACTTTCAACATGACACGATCACCTACTGCAAACTCTAACGGTTTGCTACGCTTGTCAGCGTAGCTCTTCTGGCGGTCACGCGCTGCTGCCATGCGGTTCCTGATCTGAACAATCTTCTCCGAAGTTTCCAGTACCAGCTCAGGACCCGTAATTTGACTGTCTCCCACTTCGGCCCAACAGAGAGGAGAACGGCATTTCCGCCCGTACAATGCTTCGAACGGAGCTGCCTTGATACTAGTATGGTAGCTGTTGTTGTAGGAGAACTCTATCAATGGCAAATGTTTCTCCCATCCTTTCCCAAAATCAATCACACATGCCCGCAACATGTCTTCAAGCGTCTGAATGGTGCGCTCACTCTGACCATCCGTCTGTGGGTGATAAGCAGTACTCATGTCGAGGCGTGAACCGAACGATTTGTGCATAGCCTGCCATAACTCAGAAGTAAAACGTGGATCTCGATCTGAAATGATAGAAGTTGGTACCCCGTGCCTAGATACAACCTCCTTAAGATAAACTGCTGCCAACTGTGAATACTTATCTGTTTCCTTGATTGCCAGAAAGTGTGCTGACTTCGTGAGACGGTCGACAATCACCCAAATAGTATCGTTCCCAGCCTGCGTTCTCGGTAATCCCGTAACAAAATCCATGGCGATTTATTCCCATTTCCACATGGGTATCTCTGGCTGCTGGAGTGGACCCGAAGGTTTCTGGTACTCTGCTTTGACTCTACAGGTCAAGCACTTACTCACGTATGTTGCGATAATAGCTTTCATATTCGGCCACCAATACAAAACTTTGAGATCCTGATACATCTTATCAGATCCCGGGTGAACAGAGTATCGGGACTTATGTGCTTCATCCATCACAAGTTCGCGGAGATCGCCAAACAGAGGAACCCATAATCTCCCCATAAAATAGTAAATGCCATCAGACTTTTGCTCGAACTTCTTGTTCATACCACGCAAACCCTCTGCTTCAATGTTTCCAACCTTTAAGGCCTCGACCTGAGCTGAATGAATCCGTGTGGGTAAATCAGAGTGAATAGTAAGCTGTAGAGAACGAACACGCTTCGGCTTCGTTTCCTTGCGGCTAAGAGCATCTGCTACAACGTTAGCTTTACCTGGGTGATACTTGATGGCACACTCATAATCATTGAACAACTCTACCCAACGACGCTGACGCATATTCAATTCTTTCTGGTCGAAGATATGCTGAAGGCTCTTGTGATCAGTATAGATGGTGCATTTCATGCCGTACAGATAATGCCTCCAAATCTTCAGTGCAAAGACCACTGCTCCTAACTCCAAGCCATTCGTCGTGTAGTTTTTCTCGTGTACTTTCAACTGACGAGAAGCATAAGCTATCACCTTCTCGCGTTGCATCAACACGCAACCGAGACCCTGAATCGAAGCATCACAATAAACCACAAAATCCTCTCTGGTAGAGATAAAATCGGTGCGCTGCATAATTTTTGCTTCAAAAGTTGAAAAGCATCCTCCTGTTTCGTTCCCCAAGAGTAAACTACCTTCTTCTGTGTTAACGAGGTGAGTGGCTGAGCAATCTTCGAGAAGTTCTGAATAAAACGACGATAATACCCTGCTAGACCGAGAAATTGCCGCACCTCCGAAGGATTCTTTGGTGCCGCCCAATTTCTAATGGCATCAATCTTGGCAGGATCCACATGTATGCCCATCTCATTAACTATATGCCCCAGAAATTGTACCTCCCGTATCCAAAAATCACACTTAGAAAATTTCGCGTACAACTGCTCCCTCCTCAGGAGTTCTAGGATAAGGCGTAGATGCCGCTCATGATCCTCCTTGTTCTTGGAATAAATTAGGATGTCGTCGATAAAAACGATAACGAAGTCGTCAAGGTATGGCTTGCACACGCGGTTCATGAGATCCATGAAGACCGCGGGTGCGTTGGTCAACCCGAATGGCATAACCAAGAACTCATAGTGACCGTATCGCGTCCGAAACGCTGTTTTGGGAACGTCTTCCTCTCTGACTTGCACCTGATGATATCCCGACCTTAAGTCGATTTTTGAATAAAAACTTGACCCTCGCAGCTGGTCAAACAGGTCATCGATACGAGGCAAAGGATAACGGTTCTTAACCGTCACCTTGTTGAGCTCGCGATAATCTATACACATCCGAAAAGACCCATCCTTCTTCTTCACAAATAGAACGGGGGCTCCCCAAGGGGAAGAGCTAGGTCGGATGAAACCCCTATCCAACAGCTCTTGGAGTTGGTTTGACAATTCCTGCAACTCCCCTGGCGCAAGACGGTATGGCGCACGAGCAACCGAGGCTGCCGCTGGGGCGAGGTCGATCTGGAATTCCACCTGACGATGTGGAGGTAAACCAGGGAGTTCCTCAGGAAATACGTCAGGAAATTCACGAACAACTGGAAGATCCTCAATCTTCCTTTCATCAGACTGTGAATCAGTGACAAGGGCTAAAATAGCAGGATAGCCCTTACGCAGATACTTCTGAGCCTTCATTGCTGAAACAATACTAACTGGGGTCCCACTGCGATGACCCTGAACCGATAAAGATTCTCCACCAGAAAGGGGGACACGTACGATCTTCTCCTTACAGAGAATCTCCCCTGATACTTGGACAACCAGTCCATACCGATAATCACGTCGAAGCTTCCAAGAGTAATGGGAAGTAGGTCAATGTCGAATACTTGACCCAGAAGATCGAGTTTACACCCAACTAGGACATGCGAAGCTTCGATTGTTTTACCATTTGCTATCTCTACAATGTGTTTCATTACGAGAGGTATAGGACTTAACCCTAACTGAGAACTGAACCCCAAAGACACGTAACTCCAATCGGCACCAGAGTCAAATAAAATAGAAGCAAATACACCGTTTACTGAAAACGTACCAGTAACCACGTTGCCGTCGTTCCTCGCTTCCCCCGCTCCCAACACAAACCCGCGCCCACGCGCAACATTACCCCCATTGTTTCCCGCATTGTTATTCCCGTTGTTACCCCCTGTGTTCTGCTTCAGCTGAGGGCAGTCTCGCTTGAAGTGGCCCTCAGCCCCACACTGATAACACCCTTTTTGAGTACCCTGGTTCTGCTGAGTCTGTTGTCTACCCGACTGCTGTGATGGCTGCTGCTGAGCTGGAAGTGTGGCCCTACAATCCCTAGCCACATGCCCTGATCGGTTACACCGATGACAAACCCGAGCACACTGTCCCTTGTGATGATAGTTACACTTGTTGCACAAAGGTAGTTTCCCCGCATATGATCCCTGCCCTGGCTTGTTACTCTGGTTTTGATTCACTGATGATGACTGACTGAAACTGCGGTTGCTGCCAGTATCCGTCTTCTTCTGAGGCTGTGCAGAGTTGGACCCCTTGTCCATATCGTTCCACTTACGTTTGCTATCGGCAGCAGATGCAGTGGAAGTAGTAGCGGCTGTGGTAGTATTAGAAATACGTGGTGGTAGTGAATTGCTCTCCACCTCTTGATCAACGATCTTGTGAGCCAAACGGACAATCTGAGTTAAGTTATTAAGGTTTGCCGCAGTAACCAAATCCTTCACCCGTGGAGGTAATCCCTTGATAAACAACTCAATTCTTCGAGGCATAGGTCGAGATAAATTCGGACACAAGTCAGCCAACTCATACGATCGCTTCACGTATGCTTCAATTTCGGATCCCACCATTTTCAAATCATAATACTCGTTTTCTAATTTCTGTATTTCATCACGAGGACAATATTCCTCCCTCATCAATTCTTTAAAGTCGTCCCACGTAGTGGCGTTCGCCGCCTCGATGCCTAACAGCTGAACCTGGGCATTCCACCAGGTCAAGGCACCATCTTCGAGCGTGCCCACAGCAAATTTCACTCTGTCCCCAACCGGGCAGTTACACATCGCGAATACGGACTCTGCCTTTTCGAACCAGCGCAAGAGTCCTACAGCCCCTTCAGTCCCACTGAAGGTCTGCGGCTTACAATCCATGAAGGTTTTAAACGTGCAAACAGGTGGGTGAGGCGGATTTTGTGGCGCCGGCTGACCAGCCTGATAAGCTGCCAAGGCTGCAGCCACCTGGGCGTTGATTAAGTCCGCTAACTCAGCTTGTGTCATGTTGATTTGGCCACGTCCACCACCGCGGCCTCCACCACGTCCACCTCGACGGCCCCCACCACGTCCGTTCATGATTCTATAAATATGGGAAAAAGGAACGAATTTAACAAACAAGTTCAAGTAGATGCCAAGTATTGCTATGGTATTCACAGTTTTCGAGGTTCTAATACAAGATTGACTAACAACGCGGAATTCCTTTTTCACACTAGTCGAGATTTACTGGGACTCTCATGCACCCCACGTTGTTATTATGTGTGCACCCATAATAATAACCCAAGTTGCATGTTTATCTCAGTTCCTCCCAACTCGTGTTAAAAGGTTTCCCCAATTTCAAGCAGCATGATCAATGACATCACAACATAGAGCATGTAAGTTCAAGAAGAGTCCTACTCTTAAAACACGTAGCATAGACCGATAACATAGAAATTCGTATTGTAATATCAGGTGTGCGTTTGAGTGTGATACTAATCATGAGTATGTACTAAATATGCTATGCAATAGTAAACAAGAGACGAACCTTGCTGCCTGGAGCTGAGTGTCATGGTCAATGTCGGATCAGTTCAGTTATAGTCTGGTTTTGTAAAACATTTTAAAACCAAGTTCACTATAACCAGTGGCTCTGATACCAAACTGTCACACCCTCAAATTACCACTTAGGGAGTATCCCTATTAGGCATGTGACCACTAGTAATGAGCCACCAATTACATTGAATCCATAAGTGTAAAAATAAAGTTTCATCATTTAA